>NW_027256894.1:17648594-17728823 GCF_029215685.1 Pituophis catenifer annectens | reverse complement strand
TACTTTATTTGGCTTTGGGTTGAGTGAATCCAGGCAGCTGTGCCTTGGTCAATAATCCAGAGTTAACAAAACTGCAGTATAATAATTATATCTCCAAAGGCATCTGCGCCTATCTATTATTATTCTTCCTTTAATTTTTATTTAAATTTCCACTTGTCAAACCTGGGGGAAGGACAATTATTTTATGGAACTTTAAGAGGTCATATGAGATCGACGCATAATGCTGTAGACCCATTCGCTTTCGGATTTGTTAAAAAGTATTTCTGATTAAACACAAACTTTGTTAGTAGGGGACCACATTCTGAAGCTGTTGTGCTGCTGTGTGACCACTAGGGGGCGCCATCTGACCCTCAAATCTAGGGGCTTCTTTGATTCTTGAACAAAATGACGTTTGTATATTTATTTAGAGATACTTAGCTGCATTTGTTTATCTAAGTTACTAAACTCAAGGGACCTGACATAAAAACCAAGCACCAGAAAAAGATATCTAAAATATCTTAAAGATCTAAGAACGAATCTATTTCCACAGAAATATTAGTTAATATTTGAAAATGCGTAGGGGGTATTATCAAGTTAATTTCAATAATGGAAAGAAAGGAAATACTATTAGAAATTTTGCCTGCCAAATATTTTCCAAGTTAATGCCTGCGGATGGTGCAATTTAATATCACTTCTCTGCCAGCAGAAACAACCAAGATAAGGGCTAAGTGAAATATCTGAAGCCAGTCTGAAGACAAGCATCTCATAAAACCACACAGAAGTATCCATGAACGGTGTGTCCTCCATCAAGAAATTTAGGTCCCATCCCAGAGACATGGAAAGCAAGGTGAGCTAACTGAGGTGGTGAGATTTAACTTGAGCTGAGCGCAAATCCATACCAACGGTTTGAAAAGAGGAGCCGGTAGGCTCCAAAATCGGTCACGCGGTGGCTCAGTGGTTAAGTCGCTGAGCTTGTTGATCGAAAGGTCGGCAGTTCAGTGGTTCGAATCCCTAGTGCCGCGTAACGGGGTGAGCTCCCGTGACTTGTCCCAGCTTCTGCCAACCTAGCAGTTCGAAAGCACATAAAAAATGCAAGTAGAAAAATAGGGACCACCTTTGGTGGGAAGGGAACAGCGTTCTGTGTGCCTTTGGCGTTGAGTCATGCCGGCCACATGACCACGGAGACGTCTTCAGACAGCACTGACTCTTTGGCTTTGAAACGGAGATGAGCACCGCCCCCTAGAGTTGGGAACGACTAGCACATATGTACGAGTGGAACCTTTACCTTTACCTTATGGAGTTTATAAAAGGAACATGGACTTCAGACTTCCTAATTTCTTGATAGTAGTGCATGCAGGAAATCCGTTCAAAGGCCAGAAGACATGCAGTGAACTCATTTCTTAAAATTCATTTTTGAAAATCTGAAATCTTTGTATCTAGAGTACATTCATCTTTTTCTCAATCGTGCTGCGTAATTCAAAGCCCGCACCCATCTAAATCGCGGAGATATTCTTCCACAATCATGGAATTTAAGCGACTTTGGACTTCGTTTGCGTCTACATAGGGATTCTAGGCTGATCCCTCTTTTAACTCCGCCCCTAGATTCTGCCACTCCTTCTCCTACAGGATAATCTTTACGGAAGGAGGAAACCTGAGGGTCTTTGGAAGAAAAGGATGGAGTCAGTTACGAGATTCTGGCCTGTTAAGGAATTCGCAGAGCAACCCTTGAATAGCAAGGGTGTGCACATGAAAGCGATCAGGGGTGGGTTCTAAATTTTTTTTACTACCGGTTCTGTGGGCGTGGCTTATTTTGTGGGTGTGGCTTGGAGGTCATGTGACTAGATGGGCGTGGCTAGCTGGTCAGAGTCATTTCTGGAAGGTCCTCGCACTTACGACCAGTCCTCGTACTTACGACCCGACTCATTTGTTTGCTTTTAACACTGATCAGCTGTAGGGCGGCCCTTTGAAGCCGCGTGGCAAGAGTTTAAACAGTTTTTTCCCCTCTAGTCATCAGCTGGGACTCAGGAGGCAGCAATAGATTGGGGGTGGGACCAAATAAAAGGTAAGAATAACGTGGGTGGGGTGGGTGGGAGGGTGGGGTGTGTGTGGAGAACCGGTTCGGTGATGTCATATCGTCACCGCTACCGGCTCGGCCGAATCGGACTGAACCGGGAGGAACCCACCACTGAAAGCGATTGAGAGTAGTTACGAATAAACACACAGCCAACACACAGATACACTGAGTTGTGTTTACTTTCAGGAAATATTAAGGCACAGTCCAATAAACAGTCCAGGTCATACACAGATAAAGCAGTAGATAGTAAAACAATAGTCCAGGGATAATCCAATAACAAAGTCTTCTTACCAGTCGTTCTAGTCACACACAATAAACAGTTGCAAACAGTAGCAATCACAGCAAAGAGCAGTAACGAGCAGTAAAGATCAGCAATGAGCACCAAAGAGCAATCAAGAGTCAGTAAAGGGAAACAAACCAGGTTTCTAGCTCCCTCTTAAGGACTTTGTCTACCGAGCTAACCAATCAGGACACAGCATGATGCAATACAGCAATATAGCAGTCTTATCCATCTGGAACGAGCTCCCCCCAGAGATACGGAAGATCCCGGACCTGCGCACGTTTCGCCGTGCTCTCAAAACTTTTCTATTTCAGCAAGCTGGCCTGGCCTAACTCCCCTCTTTTAAATTCTTAAATTTTAAATTTTTGAATTCGTGATTTTATAAATTGGGTGTTTTAATCTGTGTTTCGGCCGAAATATTTAATAATTTTAAGGGATTTTTAATATTTGTATTGTCTGTATTTTATCTTGGCTGTTCACCGCCCTGAGTCCTTCGGGAGTAGGGCGGTATAGAAATTTGATTAATAAATAAATAAATAAATAAATTAAAGCTATATTCATGGTTTATATATTGCCAACCCAACAAGTTAGGTAATCATCATTTCCTAACATGGCCAACCGTTGTTTATATTCCCCTCCAGTTTCTAAGACATTTGCAAAAAAAACCCCTGCTCCTTGAGCCAGAAGGAAATTCAATTAAGCTGACAGGGCATTGTCCATTAGCAAAGCATCCATCTATGTCTTGGGTGAAGAAGTCATGGCCTTAAAGTCTAAGCATAAGCTGTGAAGTGTTACCACGCACTTAATCCATAACACCAAGCCAACTGAACACCACACTATGAGATCACTGTGGGGTTTTTTTTTTGTCCCCCCCCCCCCCCCCGCAGGATGAGAAATGCGTACTGGCTGTGCAAGCCACTCCGTTTTTCTCTGATTGGGGACGTCACGCTCTGAAAATGCTACAATTGCGATGAAGTGGCGCCACTGTGATTTGATTCAACGCTGGGCTTGAAGATGCTTCTGGCTTTGGTGAAAAGAAAGCTCATTAGAGAAGGAAGCAGAGTGAAACCAAATAATAGGGGAGTGTTTCTTGAGTCGCACAGAAGGTGTGATGGGTTTTTTTTTTTTTTTTGACGACGGAGCAAAACCACCAGGTCCAATTTAGCTCCTGCTGATTGCATGTCTGCCAGTTTCTTGGAAACAATGTCGAAGTGATTTTGTCAACAGCTTTTTTTTTTTTTTTAGCTTTTCAGCCCAAAACTCTCCTGGTGGTCTTCCGTCCCCTCTCAAAAATCTGCACAGCTCTTGGAGACACAGAAATATCATTGATAGCTTCCCTGTGTGGATCAAATGAAAAGATTTCAAATGTAACAATGTCTTTCCCACACCTTTGTCAATGGGCCATTAAGGCCTGGGCCAGTCTATTCTACATAACAAAGATCTACCTCTTTCAGACAGAGCCATAGTAGGAATTGCCCTTTCATTACATCATCACCCAGCACGAGTCAACCAAGCCTGGGACTCAAAAAGACAACCTACAAAGTTACCCCTGCATGGCCCCCATGGGAGTCTGACAACCAATCAGCTAGTGATTTAATTCTTTTTAATTATCTTAACTTTTGTATTTGTATGTTTTTTTTAATTTTGGCTGTTCACCGCCCTGAGTCCCTTCTGGGAGAAGGGCGGTATACAAATTAAATTAATAAATAAATAAAATAAATAAATAAGAGCCTTGATGGTACAGTGGTTAATGCACCCTGTTATTAACACAGCTGCCTGCAATTTCTGCTGGTTCGAATCTCACCAGGCTCAAGGTTGACTCAGCCTTCCATCCTTTCTAAGGTAGGTGAAATGAGGACCCAGTTTGTGGGGGCAATAAGCTGACTTTGTATAAAAATATACAAAAGAATGAAGGCTATTGCTTAACGCATTGTAAGCCGCCCTGAGTCTCCGGAGAAGGGCGGCATATAAATCAAATTAAAAAAAAAAAAAAAAAATCAGAACACAAGCTCAAATTCAAAGCCCAACAGAGGACATAAAACCCAGGTATTCTCAGCATCTCTGCCCTTTTCTGCCCAGGATCTCAAGCCACGTGATCCTGTTCATCAGTAAACCTTCTTTCCAAGCAACTTCCATGAATCCAGTGTCTTTTCCCCCACTTGGAACTGAACCCAGATGGACATATCTTCCAACAGTTGCTAAGAGTCAACGACACCTTGATGGCCCATCATTAATCCATTGATTCCAAAAATAAGAGTCCTTTGATATGAGTTAGTCTTAAAAGTCTTGTCTGGACCATTTTGCTCCTACCGGAAAAATTCAAAATTCTTTGTGGAAAACACAGCTGCCAAAACCTAGGAGCTTTTGATCTTGTTACCGGGTGTTGATACAAAGCAATTGAGACTAATTGCAGGACAGGGGGGCCTTACGGGGTTAATTGGTCCCCGGGGATCAATTGACGTAGTCGTGCGAAATTGTTATGCCATGTCAAGGTTGCTTTCAGTGGGCACAGGGGAGCCCCACTGAACAATGAAACGAATCCTACATCAAGTCCCGCAATCAATAATCTTGCCATTAAAGTGGAGGATTGAATGCCTATCAGATAATGGGTTTGCAATTTCTCAAAACAATGGTTTTTCTCTGAGGCTTTTGTTTTTCTGCTTTTTTCTCAAGGCGCATGGAAATGCTTGAATTTTCTCAATGGAAAGTGTGAGTTGATTTCCTCCCTGGGGGTGATGGAGGGCAAAAATGCCAGTTTAAGGGGATCTGGAATGTCCCATTTTGCTATTATGAAGAAGTTGCAAATTGAAGCCCACTGGATTGTACCAGGAACGTAGGCAATCTTTGCTAAAACGTTTGTTCATTTCATCGCAAAATGAACACTGCATTCCGTCTCAAGAAAAAGGGAGTTGATGTTTTGTGGTCCTGGGGAATCAATTTTGAAAAACTGGTTTTCCCTTTGCGGGACTGAATGAGGAAGCATGAAAAAAAAAAAAAAAAGTAGAATTAGCTGACCCAACTACTAGGGATTCTGAATGACCTGCTTGAGCGTTCAGAGAAGAAGAGGAACTCAGAAAACGAAATATGATCTCATATAAAGGTAGTCCTTGACTTGCTTAGCTCGTAATTGCAACTGCATCATCAGAGCTGTAGTAATACAGGAATCAGCAGCATCACTAGCACTGATGATGTTAGCTAGTTGGATAATGAAACGTCTAAGAAAAACATCAAGCTCAGAGACCCCACAGTCCTCCTCTCCTCCTTCTCCTTCTCCTTCTCCTTCTCCTTCTCCTTCTCCTTCTCCTTCTCCTTCTCCTTCTCCTTCTCCTTCTCCTTCTCCTCTGCAAACCCCACTCCCTTCTAGCATTGATGATTTTAGCTAGTTGGATAATGAAACATCTGCAAGAAAAACTTCAAGCTCAGAGAGTACCAAGGGCCCCACAGTCCTCTCCTCCTCCTCCTCCTCCTCCTCCTCCTCCTCCTCCTCCTCCTCCTCCTCCTCCTCCTTCTCCTTCTCCTTCTCCTTCTCCTTCTCCTTCTCCTGCTGCTGCTGCTGCTGCTGCTGCTCCTCCTCCTCCTCCTCCTCCTCCTCCTCCTCTCTGCAAACCCCACACCCATTGATGTTGTTAGCTAGTTTAGTAATGAAACGTTTGGAACAAAAATATCAAGCTCAGAGGGCAATTGCTGAATTTATTGGCAGCCAGAGAAGCAACTCCTAGGAATATTTTTCGGTTGTTGTTTGCAGGTTTTTTTGGGTGTGTGTGTGTGTGTGTGTGGAGTGATGGGAGAAGGTTGTTGTTTTAAAAAATGGTTTTTGCCAAAGTTTCTGCGCAAGCATTTCGAATGTATGCTTTCTTTTCAATCCTAGATTGTCAGACAATAATAATTTAAAGCCTATAAATAGACTTTAAAAAAATAAACAAATTAGTGATTATTTTCTGGGCTCTCTTCCAAGACAAAGAAAGATTTTTCTTGTTATTTCCTGGAGCCAAATTGGGATTATTCTTGATAGACCTTGATAATTATTTTTTAAACACTTCAATGGTCGTAATTAGTTTTGAACTCGCGTTCTTTAATTTCAGTCTTTGATTTGGCCTCCGGCCCATCCTAGCTTGAGTTTTCTTTTTCAAATTTTCTTTCTGGGAACGTACAGTCTGATGCAAAAGCAGTTTATTCAGAAGTGAACCTAGATTTGGAAAAACAAAACAAAACAGCGGTGAACGGGGTTTCAGCAGGGGTGGGCGCCTGAGGGTTTGGCAGGGTTTGGGCGATCCTCTTGCCAAGGATCACCGGGGTTCAGCGAACCCCCAAATGCCACCCCAGGCTGGCCACAACCACTCCTCCCCTCCCAGGAGTCTCCACACAGCCCGTTCACCATGCCAGGTAAGTGCAGGGGCTGCTCGGAGGATCTGGGAGGGCAAAAAATGGGCCTACAGGAGGTTCCGGAAGTCTGGAAATGGGTCTGTTTCCAGCCTCTGGAGGGCCTCCAGACCCCAGAGGAAGCAGTTTTTGCCTTCCTGGAGGCTCGGGAAAAGCCTCCAGAGCCTGGGGAGGGTGAAAAAAGTGCCTCCTGCCATTGTGCAGGTGGCTGACTGGGCCACACCCACCATGGCCACGCCCACTCAACCATGAGGCAGCGAACCCATTGCTAAAGGATCTGAAGCCCACCTCTGGGTTTCAGCAACTGTCACAGACGTGGGACTGACTTCATGGAAGCACTAAGCAGAAGGGCGGCATATAAATCGAACCAATAAATAAATAAATAAATAAATAGAAGGCCAGATCCTGAAGAGGAAACTCAAATACTTTAGTTTCCTAATGACTAAAGGTTACTGTAAAATGCCCATTTCCTCCCAATCAGCTGGGACTTGGGAGGCAGAGAATAGATGGGGGCGGGGCCAGTCAGAATTTTTACTACCGCTTCTCCGAACTACTCAAAATTTCCTCTACCGCTTCTCCGAACTACTCAAAATTTCCTCTACTGCTTCTCCGAACTACTCAAAATTTCCTCTACTGCTTCTCCGAACTACTCAAAATTTCCTCTACCGCTTCTTCGAACTACTCAAAATTTCCTCTACCGCTTCTCCGAACTACTCAAAATTTCCTCTACCGCTTCTCCGAACTACTCAAAATTTCCTCTACCGGTTCTCCAGAACTGGTCAGAACCTGCTGAAACCCACCTCTGATCGCTTTGCATACCAAGGGACTCGCAGGAGTCTTCTCCAGCACCAGAGTTCAAAGGCCTCAATTCTTTGGCGCTCAGCTGATTGCCAAACTTAAGGTACGCAAGTCTTATTATCCCTCAGGCTCAGTGTTACACTTGGTGTCAGCGCAGAGAACAAACACACAACTTTCATGTTGTATATTTCCAAAGGGACAAAGCGTTCAGAGGGAAGGACTGCACGGCAGAATAGCACTCAGCCAGCCGGCCTGAATTTTAATAGCTAAGTCAAAGGCGTGCTCACGAGGGCTTGAATTGATATTAAGAGCTGGTTAATATTGCATTTCTCTGAAAAGATGCTTTTCGACTCTAGGAGGTCCATCAAGGACAGGATATTAAGGTCTGAGAAGGAGGGGAGGCTGGCCGATGGAGGAAATAATCAAGTGCAGAAACCTTTAGGGAGAAAGCAGAATTGCTATCAGGAAGACGGGAACCTGTAACAAAGCATTTTCTCTTTCCATTCTTAGGACTGTTTCTGACCTTCCTTCTTCTCCTCCAATCTTGTTCATCACTAGGCCACTTATTCCTGAATGCATAACTATCTAATTCAATATGGAAGGAAGAGTTCTGAGTGTCCCTTCTCAATAAGAAAGACCCCCCCACTTTTTTTTAAAAAAAATATCAGGCGATAAATTAACAACCTATCTTGGTAACTGCCAGAAATCTCAGTGCCAGGAATATGTACTGTAGGACAGAAAGGCTTCAACCCAAGTGGTAGTTTGGATGATTAGAGGGTCGATCTTAAGGGACCTCTCAAGAAACAGTTCACCTCCAGAAATTCTGGGTGCTCCATCATTGAAGATTGTTCTGTCCCCGTCCCACACGCACACATACCAACAGACGTTCAAGAGTTAAAGACCAAACCAGCCAGCAAAATCCTTTTCCTTATGATAATGGATCTTGGCAACAACCTAGTGGCTGCCTGCCAAGAGTTTATTACTTAGGAAGAGGAGAGATAACTTCTCCCCGCTTCTGGTACATCCAAAGAAACAGCTCAATAATTACAGAGTCAATCAAATCCAGAGATAATCCAGCAAAGTCTATAGCAAAAGTCCGGCAATGCAGAATGGCGTGGAAGCTTTCAGCTTTGTTCATCACAAGGTTTGACTGGCCACCACACTCCCTTTTATACCTTGTGGGGTGTGGTCCAGTGACTCAGCCTAATCTCGGGCACACCTTTTCTTCTGTTGCACGCGCTTATCTCTGCGACGCTGGCGTGGATCCAGCCAAGACTCATTACTCTCATCACTGTCCACCTGTGGCTGCGTGGACGTGCTTGGCCCCGGCCCTATCTCTTGCCCTTCGGCGGACACCGAAGGCATTGCCAAAGAGGAGGGTCCTGGAGAGGGAGGCCTTGCCAACTCCTCTCCTTCACTCTCGGAGTCCTCTCCTGCCGATGACACAGGCTCCGGTAATGGAGCCACAACAAAGGTTTTCCAGAAGAAATTGGATAGCCATTTGTCTGAAATGGTGTAGGGCGGGGGTCAGCAGCCTTAAACACTCAAAGAGCCATCTGGACCCATTTCCCACAGAAAAGAAAACACCGGGAGCCACAAAACTCTTCCTGTGTCTGACGATTTCCTGATTTTGTTTTCTTCTGAAACTTTTTTTTTCTTGGATTTATCCATGGCTGGCCTACCGGAGGTTGAAAAGCTTAATAAATTGCACATTGGTGGGTGTCACACATTGGTAGTTAGGACACATATTTTGAGCGACAGGGAGCTGCAGCTGAGGGATGAAAGAGCCACATACGGCTCCAGAGCTGCGGGTTGCTGATCCCTGGTGTAGGGTCTCTGGCTTGAGCAGAGGGTTGGATTAGAAGATCTCTGAAGTCCCTTCCAACTTTGTTATTCTGTTATTCTTGATGCCACACTCAGGGTTCTGAAGTGAAATTCTCCTGCTCTCCATCACTGGGCGAAACCGCGTCCTGCCCAAATGGTCTTTTCATCAAACAATAAAGCTTATTTTCATCCATTCCATTCCCTGATGTTTTATAATTTGTTATCATGCAATTTCTGAGTTTCAATGCTTGGTTGGAGGTGCCATTGCTGCTCTGTGCCATCACATTCCGCAATTTGAAGACGTCTGAGACAGTGGTTGAATTCAATTTTTTTTTTTTTACTACCAGTTCTGTGGGCGTAGTTTGGTTGGCATAGTATGGCTTGGTGGGCATGGCTTGGTGGGCGTGTCAAGGGAAGGATACTGCAAAATCTCCATTCCCATCCCACTCCAGGGGAAGGATACTGCAAAATCCCCATTCCCTCCCCACTCCTGGGGGAAGGATATTGCAAAATCTCCATTCCCACCCCACTCTGGGGCCGGCCAGAGGTGGCATTTGCTAATTCTCCAAACTATTCAAAATTTCTGCTACCAGTTTTTTTTTTTTATAAATTTGATTTATATGCCGCCCTTCTCTGGAGACTCAGGGCGGCTTACAGTGCGTTAAGCAATAGCCTTCATCCTTTTGTATACTTTATACAAAGTCAGCTTATTGCCCCCACAAACTGGGTCCTCAATTTACCTACCTTAGAAAGGATGGAAGGCTGAGTCAACCTTGAGCCTGGCAAGATTCGAACTTACTTTAATTGCAGACAGCTGGTGTTAAATTACAGTGCTTTATTTATTTATTTATTTATTTATTTATTTGTTTGTTTAAATTTCTATACCGCCCTTCTCCAAATAGGACTCAGGGCGGTGCACAGCCTAAGTAAAAACAAAGCATACAAAATTTAAAAAACAGTATTAAAATAATTAGATATTCTGGCCGTAAATTAAAACAACCCAATTTAAAATCAATTTAAAATTTAGCTCAAGCCAGCCTGCAGAACTGTTAGTCTGCAGAACTATCCAGTTCTCTGAACTGCTCAAAATTTCCACTACGGGTTCTCCAGAACCTGTCAGAACCTGCTGAATAGCACCCCTGGTCTGGGAGATGGTTCTTCCTGATGACTTCCTTTGGGACTTAATATCATATTTCCCAACCTAGTGGCCAACATAATGAAATTTGGAAATATGAGTTTTGACCTACAGCACCTCTGGAGGCCTCTGGAACCTCTACCTAAATTCAGAATTAGATCTCAGAGTCCCACCTTTACTTCTTCTTCCTTCCTCTTTCGGTGGCATCTTAAACTCTGACGATAATATTATAGATTCAGCTGTCATGGACAATCCTTTACTTTGCCATATGTAGGGGCTACAATGGAAGGACAGTTGTAAAATCTTGGAGCCTAACAAAACTGTCTTTATCAGTCCCCACAAGACTTGCTGCAGTGGATTAGCACAGCAATTTCTCTAGAAATGCTACAAAGCCGCAGCTAGCTAGTTTGACAGACATTTTTAATACCTGCCCATCCTTTCTTTGGTCTTCTTTTTCCATCAATTAATCTTCTCTTTTTTAAAAAAAAAAAAAAGCAATAAAGCAACTCCAACCTGCTTTGACAAATGCAATTGCCCAGTTTTAAAAGTTCAGCCTCAAATTGATATCAACGTCCTTGGGTGATGGCAGGAACAAGGCAGCAAATTGTCCCCACCTGTCCTTTAATCAGCACCGGCCCTCCCCAGCCAAGATTTGTGACAAAATTCTGCTGGCTGGTAAAAGCACCAGGTCCAGATTTATGCCTCGTTCTCTTGACAAAGGAGAAGGCATTTTCTTGGATGCAGCAACTTCCCCCGATGAGCGAAAGGCTACCAGGCTTTTGACTCCAGAGCGCCGTCTTCCATGCAACTGTCAGCCTGTCAAACTTTTCACCGAATGCTACAGATGAGTACTGATGCATGTCAAAAATACCATTACAAAATGTGACCTCTTTCTCCAAAGGAAGCAAAGCACCAGCCAGATCTCTTGGGCCTTTCTAAATTTAAGTCTGAATTTCTGTGAAACTTTTTTTTTTTGGTTAGGGTTGACATTTAATATTTCTTTCTCTTCTTGCACAGGGCTTGCATCTCAATTATTTCTCATCTTTTGCTTTTTTTCCTGGACTCCCTAAATGCTTCACAACCACAGCTGTCAACTCTGAAGTTGGCCTTCAGAGTTGCCACACTGGAGCTGAGGGTTAGGGAGGGGTGAGTAGAGATAGAGGGAGTTTGTAGCCAAAACAAAATACTTTCTCTTGGGAACCAAGGACATTTCCACAGGTGGTCGGAGAGAGGTGGAGTGACGTTACCAGGCAACCAGATGACATGGTGATTGGACTACATGACTGACTGTTTGGGGAAGAGGAAAACCTTTTATTTTTAACTTGGTGAAAACCACGGGAATATTCAGTCTCGGTTTTCACCAGCCTGTGCCAATATGATATTTCCAATAACACAGTTCTTTGAGGAATCTGCCTGCCTCAGAGTCCTATTTATCAAAGGAGTATTACTTGGAACCCTAACAATAGCATTGCTCTTACTACTACTACTATGGTTGTGTCCCGAGCACTGAAGCACTTCTGAGTTGACATCATTGTTGCCCAGTTGGGGGCTCCTTTCACATCCCCATTTAGTTGCCCACTGAAGTGGTACCCATTTATCTACTTGAAGTCACCCACTTTCGAACTGCTGGTCTGGCAGGAGCTGGAGCGTGTGACAGGAGCTCACCCCATCCTGCAACAGCCACTGGGTCTTAAACACAAGCCTGCCCATTGTCAACCCAGTATCCTAACCTTGTCAGCCACCACACTCACTATCTACTTTATTTATTATGTACTCTATTTTCTCTCATTATCTACTACATCAGATGTTCCATTGCAAAGTGATATTATATCAATTCTCCATATCTTCCCCCCTCCTAGTCTGTAAAACTAAAATTGCCTGTATGTTTAGTGATGCATGGTCCTTCCTAACCTGATGTTCTCCAGGGGTTGGAGAAGACTTTTGAGTGTCCCTTGGACTGCACAAAGATCAAATCAGCAATCCTGAAGGAAGTCAACCTTGATTGTTCCTTGGAAGGACAGATCCTGAAGCTGAAGCTCAAAGACTTTGGCCACCTAATGAGAAGGGAAGACTCCTTGGAAAAGACCCTGATGTTGGGAAGGATGGAAGGTAAAAGGAGAAAGGGACGGCAGAGGATGAGACGGTAAGATAGTGCCATTGATGCAATGAACATGCATTTGGGCAAACTCTGGGAGATAGTGGAGGACAAGGGGGGGGACTGGCATGTTGTGGTCCATGGGGTTGGTGAAGAATTGGACATGACTTAACAACTGAACAACAACAGACCTACCTGAGGCCTTTTCAATTGTTGGAAGAAATATCCATCTGCTTCAGTTCCAAGCTGGGAGAAAGGCCCTGGAGACAAAATGGAGGCTGGAGACTGGTGGAAAGATGGTTTAATGATGAAGCAGAACCACATGGTTTCTGGGCAGCTGACCACATGGAGTTGAGAGTGGGTTGCTTTTACACTCTCTCTGGGCTCTGTATTTGAGCTTCCTGCGCCCGTGCAAGAACATGTATTCTATTGGCTGTGGTCAGATTCCCATAGGGCCATGTAGGGGTTATGTAGGGGTCATAGCTGGCTCTATAGGCAAAGTAGAAATCCTAGGTGTTTGTCTGAGCTATGTTTGATTGAAGTTTGGAGGGTGATGCAGTGTCCTTAGGGGATTGTGCAATGTAGTGAGCTCTGCTGCTAAATGGCAGTGGGTTCGTCCTATTACGTCCTGAAGGGTCATGTCTTAATCCCATCATCCTGGAGTTGAAGGTCTTTTGTAGATAGAATGGCCCAGTCTTTCTCAACGGGCACAAAATATCGGATGGAGGGAGGGAGTTTGGGAGCTGAGTTTCTGTCTCCCTTAAGTTTTTTTTATTTCTCTTTTAGGGGAAACATTCTATCTTGCCTTTTTAAAATATTCCTCAAAATATTTCATTCTTCTGGGAGTGGGGTGGCTTGCCCCACAGTCATCATCTGAGAAAGTCATTGTGTGTTGCACAAAACTCTTTTTTTTTTTAATCTGAAAGTTTCACAATTCATCGCCCATGGATTTTTGGTCTCCTCTGGAAAATACCAGCAAGGCCCACCATCAATCAGTCTTACCCTTTTCTTATTCCTTTTAATCTCACCCTCTCCATCACCTTCACCCTCAATATCTTGTTCCAAGATGAACAAAGAACTAAATTAAAACTGTCATTTTAGCTGATGAATAATAGATGCTCCGCTGTTTAATTATTTACAGTTTTGAATTTTTCTTACCTCCTCCTCCTCCTCCCAACCCTCAGACAACAAACCAAAATAACCATCCAACAATTTTTTAAATGTAACTTTTGGTAATTTGATGCTACCCCGAATGCTAAGATTCCCAGATACGTTCGGTTTTTTCAAAGATCACAAAATAAACTAAAAAAAAAAAAAAAGGAAAGGAAAGGAAAGGAGTAAAAAAATGATAATAATCCTTTGAATGCATTCCTTATCTTGCATGCCAGGGGCTCCTTTTTGCTATGCAAGTTGACAAAAAATAAATAAATAATAATATTTAAGTAAAAACTAATCACAACAAAATGATGTTCATACATTCCTATTAATAATTTATCTCTCCGGCGATCACAGCTGAGCTAATGTGGACATTCAAGAATCTGTCTCCATCAAGAGGGTGGGTTGGGATGGGGGAAAAAGAAATCAATGCAATATCTTATCTCTTTTTTTAGTCAGATCCATTTTTTTTTCATCTCGCAGGCAGCGCACAACAAGTGTGAAATATTAATGTTGGAAGAAATTGACAGAAACAGTGCCAATATTTTTCCTCTTAAATAAAACTTCCTTTTTTCTTTTTTTCTTTTCTTTCCCCCCCCCCACCCGCTCATCGGCTGCTGATAAAGTTCCATCACCAAACTTAATGACTTGCTCTCCTCCTAGAAACTCTCAATCCATCGGATGGAAATTAGAATTAGTTGCATAAAAGATTTATTGACGGCGGTCGAGACGAAAAGAAGGCAAATATACCTGTAGGGTGTTGTTAATCCAATATTGGAGGGGAAAACTGCTCTTCCACATAAATCAAAGAAGAGTTGCTTCGCTTAGAAGTTATCACGAAAGGGATGGGCTGAGAATCTCAGACAAGCCCTTGTTATGCTGAGATACGAGGAACAGAAATGTGATCCAACAAAGCAAAGAAATGCAAAAACGAGGAGGGGGAAAAAAACAACACCCCCCACATATCACCGGAGTATAAAATTGGCTCAATATTCTTCCAGATGCAGATAATAAATAAGGAAAGAGCAGAAATAAAGACAGTTTGCTTCGGCGTGCCTACTCAGGGTAAGATTCATTAGTCCTAGATGGACCATAAGAAGCGGCAGATTTTAGAATCATGCCATTCTCGCATCCTCTGTTGTGAGAATAGCAATGTCACAAACTTGTGAGGGAATGTAGTCTGGAATCCCAGAGGAAGAAGGGGCTGCAATCCAGAGGACCAAGAGATGGCGAAGTTGAGGTAGTTTGGTTGAAGAGAAAGAGAGTCAAGATAACTCCTTCTAGAAGTTCTCAGAGTATATCTGTAAATGATGCCAAAATGGTTTGGCAAGATTTCTGTCATGCTCCCATCGGAGCCTGAATCTGTGAGGGAAGATGAACTGGAACTGGAGCTGACAGAGATCGAGGGGGCGGCTTCGTTGGCTTCGGAGGAAAAATAGGGAGGAACAGACCAGGGCCTTTCAGGATTGGGATTGCTTGTAAGTAGGGAGGAAGTGGGAGGCAGAATGACCAAGAGACGCTAAGCAGCGAACATGAGAGACAGAGCTCAGGTGACGAGCAAGGACCACCCCCTCCTGATCCTCGAGCACAGAGAGTGGAGAGAAGGCAAGAACAGCACAGACTGAGCTGGCTATTTGGGAGGAGAGTACCTCACCCCTCTTCACAAGGCACATCTGGGGACTGAGACTTAAGGAGATGCTGTGGGGAAGGGCATTTGTCGGGAACAAACGTTAAATTCCTGGAGTGTTGAGTGCCGATGTTTGAAGTTTCCTGGATTCCTTGCATTCTTTCTAGATTTTTTGATGACTTGCCGTGCTCCCTTGCTTCCTGGACTCTTCAACTTGCCCTGCTGGATTTCTTGCTGTGCAGCCATGGTGTTCACAGTCAAGCTATATAGAATAGAATAGAATAGAATAGAATAGAATAGAATAGAATAGAATAGAATAGAATAGAATAGCAGAGTTGGAAGGGACCTTGGAGGTCTTCTAGTCCAACCCCCTGCTTAGGCAGGAAACAAATATACCTGTCATGGTATTTTCCAAGGCACCTGAAGACCAGACAAGGAATAATGGATGGAAACTGAACAAGGAGAGATTCAACCTAGAAATAAGGAGAAATTTTCCGACAGTGAGAACAATCAACCCATGGAACAGAAGTTGCCTTCAGAAAATTGTGGGAGCTTCATCACTGGAGGCGATGAAAAGATTGGACTTCCATTTGTCAGAAATGGTGTAGGGTCTCCTGCTTGGGGGGGGGGAGGGTTGGACTAGATGATCTCCAAGTCCCTTCCAACTCTGTTAAATTCACCCACCAATCTCGAAAGTCAGAGCTGGAGGAGCACCAGCCAAATCTCTAAAGCGTTCTACGAAGCCCCCGGGGCCTTTGAAGGCAGCTGCTTCCTCTCCGGGTGGCGATTGGGAATGCAGCTTCCTGCCCCTTGCACAGCGTCCTCCGAGATATTTTCCATCATCCTGACATTTCATTTAAAATGAAATATAGAAGGTATTCCCGTCCATGACAGGTATATTTGTTTGACTTTAAAATATACAGTGAACGTGCCTTAATGGCTGGTGACTGAAGTGCTTCAAAGGGCCGTGCGCATGAATATTCATGGAACACCACAGACCTTGGTCCACATGAGAGGGAATTACAAAACCGGAGAAGGGGACAACCTTATGCTGGGGCTCAGATCCGTTCCCTATTTGCATGTGCGACAGGAGCAATTTAATTGGGGGAGCCGTTCGAATGATTGGAAATCCGACTCCTCCCCACCCCATCAAATTAAAGTCTCCCTTCTCTCTTTCTCCAATGTTTTGAAGGTCCTCAAGGTTTTTTTAATATATATATAACATACAACTTTCTTATTTAGACATGCACGGTGCAAAAGGCAGATTTATTATCGCTTCCAAAATGTGGTTTAAACTTCTAAAAAAAAGATTTTTTTTTACAGCCAATAGCCTAGGACAGTGTTTCTCAACCTTGGGAGTTTGAAGATGGGTGGACTTCAACTCCCAGAATCCCCCAGCCAGCAGCTCTGGCTGGGGGATTCTGGGAGTTGAAGTCCACCCATCTTCAAACTCCCAAGGTTGAGAAACACTGTCCTAGGGAGATATTTAATTTTAACGCAGGAAAACAACAACAACAGGATTTCTAGGTTCTGCAGAGTGACTGTGCCAATGGCAGCATTGGTTGGTATCAGGGGTGAAATCCAGCAGGTTCTGACAGGTTCTGGAGAACCGGTAGTGGAAAGTTTGAGTAGTTCGGAGAACCGGCAAATACCACCTCTGGCTGGGCCCAGAGTGGGGTGGGAATGGAGATTTTGCAGTATCCTTCCCCTGCCATGCCCACCAAGCCATGCCCACCAAGCCACACCACGCCCACCAAGCCACGCGCACAGAACCAGTAGTAAAAAAAATTATATTTCACCACTAGTTGGCACAGTATTCGTTGAACAAATTGGGGTTTTAGTCACTATTCTCCAGTGTTAATTGCAGAGGGTTCGCATAACGTGAATTCACTGGATGTGATAGAACTAGTGGAGAGATTTTCATGGCTAATGTTCAACCTGTTGAGTTGTTATGTGTAGCTGACATCCTTTTCTGCTTTCCTAAAACCTAATGTTATGCATCCGCTGTGTATTATACAGCGCCATGGTGGCACAGTGGTTAGAATGCAGTATTGCAGGCAAACTCTACCCACAACCAGGGGTTCAATCCTGACTGGCTCAAGGTTGACTCAGCCTTCCATCCTCCTGAGGTCGGTAAAATGAGGACCCAGATTGTTGGGGGCAAGATGCTGACTCTAAACTACTTAGAGACGGCTGTAAAGTGGTATATAAGTCTAAGTGCTGTTGATAGTGTCCTTCCTTCCTTCCTTCCTTCCTTCCTTCCTTCCTTCCTTCCTTCCTTCCTTCCTTCCTCCCTCCCTCCCTCCCTCCCGCCTTTCCTCCCTCCCTCCCTGCCTCCTTCCTTCCTTCCTTCCTTCCTTCCTTCCTCCCTCCCTCCCTCCCTCCCTCCCGCCTTTCCTCCCTCCCTCCCTCCCTGCCTCCTTCCTTCCTTCCTTCCTTCCTTCCTTCCTTCCTTCCTTCCTTCCTTCCTCCCTCCCTCCCTCCCTCCCTCCCTCCCTCCCGCCTTTCCTCCCTCCCTCCCTGCCTCCTTCCTTCCTTCCTTCCTTCCTTCCTTCCTTCCTTCCTGCCTCCTTCCTTCCTTCCTTCCTTCCTTCCTTCCTTCCTTCCTCCCTCCCTCCCTCCCTCCCTCCCTTCCTTCCCAGTGGCTAGAATGCAGTATTGCAGGCTAACTCTGCCCTCCCTCCCTCCCTCCCTCCCGCCTTTCCTCCCTCCCTCCCTCCCTCCCTCCCGCCTTTCCTCCCTCCCTCCCTGCCTCCTTCCTTCCTTCCTTCCTTCCTTCCTTCCTTCCTTCCTTCCTCCCTCCCTCCCTCCCTCCCTCCCTCCCGCCTTTCCTCCCTCCCTCCCTCCCTCCCTCCCTCCCGCCTTTCCTCCCTCCCTCCCTGCCTCCTTCCTTCCTTCCTTCCTTCCTTCCTTCCTTCCTTCCTTCCTTCCTCCCTCCCTCCCTCCCTCCCTCCCTCCCTCCCGCCTTTCCTCCCTCCCTCCCTGCCTCCTTCCTTCCTTCCTTCCTTCCTTCCTTCCTTCCTTCCTTCCTTCCTTCCTTCCTCCCTCCCTCCCTCCCTCCCTCCCTCCCTCCCTTCCTTCCCAGTGGCTAGAATGCAGTATTGCAGGCTAACTCTGCCCACAGTCAGGAGTTCAAGCCTCACCAGGCTCAAAGTTGACTCATCCTTCCATCCTTCCGAGGTGGGTAAAGTGAGGACCCAAATTGTTGGGGGCCAAGATGCTGACTCTGTAAACCGCTTAGAGAGGGCTTATATACCACCATGGCATTTTGCAAGTAAGAAATATAGCGATAGCAATAGCACATTATACAGCGCTATTTCTTACTTGCAAATTTTCAAACTAACGGCTTAGCCCCCTACGATACCAATGATTTCTGTTGTTTGAGATGCCAAAAGCTGATTATTTTGGGAGCGAGCATTCCAACATGTCTGGGGGGAAAAATGTGATGTAACATTTAGGTAATAACCACTAGTGTTAGAATTGGTGAAATAGCGTGATAAGAAATTCTTGGACAGGATATAACCTCATTTTAAGAATTACACACATCTAAAAAAACTATCCCGAACCCCAAATCTCATACATAACCGGAGGGAGAAAGAAATAAAAAAACATGAGCCATTCAGCCTACAAAATGACATCTGCCATTTGATTCGGAAGACAAATTTTGATTTCCAGCTGTTAAGGCTATTCAGTTTCTTTTCCTCTAGGCAGGTGGCAAGATGGAGAATGCAATTTTCCATTTCTATTGGAGTCCCTGGGATTCCTGCTTATGATGGACAGTCTGCTTTTGCTAGTAAGTACATAAAAAACGCAGGGTGCGTAGAAGCAGTGCCCATGTTCCAAGAAAGCTAGAAAAATTCCAGGCCATTGAGTCGTGGTTTCCCATGGTTCCAACCTGAACACAGGAACAGCCAAGTTTAAACATACAGCTATAGTTATATATTTATACCCAGAGGTGGGATTCAGCCGGTTCGGGCCGGTTCAAGCGAACCGGTAGTGGCGACCTGCAGTGTTACATTACAGAAGTAAGTAGTAGGAAAATCAGTCTGTGAAAAAACAAACAAAGTTTATTCGAACAGCTGAGAATTGTTTCATTCCCAGCGTCGTTCAACTAAATTAAAGCAAATTCCTCCCAACACAAATTCCTCAGTCCTATCGCAAACCTTGGTCCAATTAGGCAAACTGCCAAAGGCCTTTCTTGGCAAACATTCAGAAGTCACAGATAAAAATAAATACAAAACGTAGACGAAGAAGAAGACGAAGCTACCAACGTTGTTTTCCGGCAAAGCCCAAACGCTGTTGCTGGTTTGTTTTAAGCCTTATGGGAGGGGGCCAATCATCTCTTGGCCCTACTCCCGAGTTGTCCTCTTTGCTTGAGCTGCTCTTGCCTTCTGGCAGCTCTTCTCATGTGTGCATTAGGAACAGGCTCCTCCTGTTCCTCTGCCTCACTCCTATCAGGCTCTGGAGGCTCTGGAGTCCGCACCTCACTCCCCGATGGCCCTGGCCCCATCTCTGCCTCTGACGCAGAGCCCTCATCCGGGCCTTCCCCAGCCTCCAGGACTGGCCCATGTTCTTCCTCAGCCTCATCGCTGTCCGACTCCACTGCCAGCTCCCCAGTCTGCTGGCAGACCACAACACCCGGGCTCAATCCGTGTCACTGTGTTTTTGATGCTGCATGCAAGTGTGGACAGCACGCATAAGCGAATTGTCATGTTGTTTGAAATTGCACACATGGGCGGATGGCGGGCATTCACATGCTAACTCACCTATAGCTAAGTTTAAATTCTAAATGTTAAAAATCTCCTCTGCATTTTCTGGAAAAGCTTCCGTCTGCTGTGGGTTGCAATTCAATGCAGCCCCACCCAACCGTACCCATCTCTTTTTCCTTCCTGTAGTGTTCGTATTTTATGCTAGCGCTAATTTGTTTCATGCTATTTCCACACCAATTTTAGCATCTCCCCGTTCAGGAGCCACACAAAAGAGTTACAGCCGTTTCCATGAGGGGAGCTGAAGTCGAAAATGACTCCTCATAGGCATATCCCTAATGTATGCACATATCTATATTGTACTTTCTCCGGATGGGGCTGCTTATTTGCCATTTCCCATAATGGTCTTACTTTTTATATGCAATTTTCCCCAAAGTGCTTTTTTTGGAGTGAGGGCTGGACTGCAACATTTGGAGGGTAGTAAAAAAAAAAAAAAAAGCCTCTAAATTAATCCAAGTTATACATTTGATCGTCTCCTGCTAAAACTTGGCAAAAGCTCCCCAGATACTTCAGCACAGTGTGTCTAGATAAGAATCTTTATTGCCTACCAGGATGAAGCTATTAAAATGGTTGATTGCTCTCGATCAACACGTAGGTGCCGTTCCTTTTTCCTCAACTTTAATTTCAGGCTTTCTTTTTCCTGCCTTTGCTCTGATTTAACACGTTTGTGTTTTTTTTGCCTTCATGCCTCCCTCCCTCCATCTATCATCTATCTGTCTGTCTGTCTGTCTGTCTATCTATCTATCTATCTATCTATCTATCTATCTATCTATCTATCTATTTATCTTCCATCCATTATCTATCTATCTATCTATCTATCTATCTATCTATCTATCTATCTATCTATCTATCATACCTCCCTCCATCCATCTATCTATCTATCTATCTATCTATCTATCTATCTATCTATCTATCTATCTATCTATCATCCCTCCCTCCCATCTCTCATCCATCTCTTTTTTTCTATCTATCTATCTATCTATCTATCTATCTATCTATCTATCTATCTATCTATCTCCATCTCCATATCTACCTACCTACCTACCTATCTATCCATCCATCTATCATCCATCCTTCTATCTATCTATCTATCTATCTATCTATCTATCTATCTATCTATCTATCTATCTATCATCTATCCATCCATAATCCATCCATAAATATCTGTCTGTCCGTCTATCTATCTATCTATCTGTCTGTCTGTCTGTCTGTCTGTCTGTCTGTCTGTCTGTCTGTCTGTCTATCTATCTATCTATCTATCTATCTATCTATCTATCTATCTATCTATCTATCACTGCCCATCTTAGCCAATGACTCTGGGCAGCTGACAGTCCAAAGCCTCTATTACAATTAAAATCTTGAAAAACATCAAAACAATAAAAGCAGTGAAAGGCATTCCAATTGTAAAACAAATACATTGAAACATCAAAAATTCAAGCCCATGCAAAGCAAGACATCTGGCCTGTTAGCAATCTAGCCAGGAGGCAGGTCCTTTGGTGCATGTAGTGCCCAAGGCTTGGGAGCATAGCCAGGTTTTTAAAAACTTTAGGGAAGGCTAAGAGGGTTGGAGTCGTTCTTTATAATGCAAGCATACCAATTGACTGTAAGTAACTTGGGATAAGGGTAGATTCATAAGGTAAAGGTAAAGGTTCCCCTTGCATATATGTGCTAGTCGTTCCCGACTCTAGGGAGCAGTACTCATCTCCGTTTCAGAGCCGAAGAGCCAGCACTGTCCGAAGACGTCTCCGTGGTCATGTGGCCGGCATGACTAAACGCCGAAGGTGCACGGAACGCTGTTACCTTCCCAGCAAAGGTGGTCCCTATTTTTCTACTTGCATTTTTTACGTGCTTTCGAACTGCTAGGTTGGCAGAAGCTGGGACAAGGAATGGGAGCTCACCCCATTATGCAGCACTAGGGATTTGAACTGCTGAACTGCCGACCTTTCGATCAACAAGCTCAGCGTCTTAATGTCCCTGGTAGATTCATAGACATGTGCAAATTTTATGCAATCCTTGGGCTGGTTTGGTATTATTTTTTCTCCCTTGTGGTGGGTATCCCTGAACTGAACTGAAAGTTTGAATTCAATTGAGTAGCAGGGTCTTTAAGTGAAAATGGTCATAAATAAAAATGGTCGTGTTCAAATCACGTTAAGCCATAATTTGTTTTATTTTATTGAATGGAGTGCTTTACGGTGTCTCAAAATTTGCTTTGCAAAACAGTATTTCTGGCTTCTCATATCACATTGTGTCTATGGAGATCCAGGTCATGGCTGTCCCAAAGGTGCTTTTTCAAGAGGCAACTGGACTTTCTTTGTTTTTCCTTGAAGACATTTCACTTCTCATCCAAGAAGCTTCTTCAGTTCTGACTGAATGGTGGAGAATGGAAGGACTTACACTATTCAGGTGACCCTGAGGACACGGATAAAACTCCAAGTGGCCTCAGTGACTCTCAAAGGGAGTGCTAACAACCAGATGACTGCAAGGAATATAAATCTTTCCATTTTCCACCATTCAGTCAGAACTGAAGAAGCTTCTTGGATGAGAAGTGAAAATGTCTTCAAGGAAAAAGGCCAATTGTCTCTTGAAAAAGCATCTTTGGGAATATCACATTGTGGTTTATCCACCATGGTTGAATGTGGTCTGGATGATGTTGCGGTAGAGTTAGGAATCATGTTTATCCTCTCTTCCAAACTTTATACTCTTTGTCTTAAGTTGTGAATAGGATCTATTTTTGTTTTACAAAGTTAAGTTTCTTAGCTTTGTTTCTTCATTTGTTTTGTCCTGAGACAAGTAGATCTCCCTTTGGAAATGACAAACAAAACATTCTGAAGCTTTGTTTGTTTCTTTGTTGACAGACACCAAATCAAATAACTCTTTCTCTTTTGGAAACTGGGAATTCCATTTCATTAAAGCTGAATCTTTCAATCATTCCCAGGGCTCTAAAACTTCATAGACTGAAGAGCTCTTAGTGGGAAAACTCTTGAGAAGGGAAAAAATGAGTTGAAGAAGCAGCACACAACACAATGCTTGGATGAGTCTAGTGAAGAGAAGGACCAGGGGAGACAAGGCTAGCAGTCTTCCAATATTTGAGGGGCTGCCACAGAGAGGAAGGGGTCAATCTATTTTCCAAGGCACTTGAAGGCCAGACAAGGAATAATGGATGAAAACTGATCAAGGAGAGATTCAACCTGGACATAAGGAGGAACTTTCTGACAGGTCTACTCTACTCTACTCTACTCTACTCTACTCTACTCTACTCTACTCTACTCTACTCTACTCTACTCTACTCTACTCTACTCTACTCTATTCTACTATTCTATTCATACTAGTCTAGTCTAGTCTAGTCTAGTCTAGCTTACTCTATTCTACTTTACTTTACTCTACTCCTTATTTTATTCTATTCTATTTAGTCTATTCTAGTCTAATCTAATTTAGTTTACTCTAATCTATTCTATTCTACTTTACTTATTCTATTCTATTCTATTCTATTCTATTCTATTCTATTCTATTCTATTCTATTCTATTCTATTCTATTCTAGTCTAGTCTAGTCTAGTCTAGTCTAGTCTAGTCTAGTCTAGTCTAGTCTTGTTAGGTTCAGCTTGCAGCTTACTCCTAACTTGTTGGTCAGGCAATATCTGTTTCTTTAAGAAACAACTGAGCCACGTAATCAGGGTTTGCTGAACCCTGTAATTAGGCTACAGTGCATAAATAAGCAGCACAGAGAAGCGTTCCTTCTTCCTGGTTCTTCCTGCTTCTTCCGGATTGATACCTGATTGTATCCTGTTGCTTACTGCGTCTGGTATATGGTACTGTATACCAAGAGTTACTAAAGTCTGTTTGCTTTGGTAAGGGAAGATACTTACTGGACTGATATTACTGTTTATGACCTTGGACTGTTTTACTTACACCGAGACTGTTATCTATAAAGTATTATTCTCACACGAGCTGGACGTTTATCTCCTTCCCTGTGTGTTTCTGCTCTGCTCGTTGCACAAGCAACAAATACTCTTTACACACACCCTAACATTGGTTATGGGCCCAGAACGTTCCAGGGCTCTTTAATTTGTTTTTGTGGAAGTGAGAAGTGCAGGCAGTGGGTGTAGTAGTCAAGATGATGGTTTTTGAGCAAGGTACAAGTTATTCTACCATAACCCGGTTGGATGGAACAAACTATGTTACTTGGTCCACAAAGTGCTGTCTACTTTTGCGAAAAGAAGGACTGTGGGACATGGTTAATAATCCACCGGTCATAACTGCACTGAATGCTGCTGACGAAGAAGATGCCAAAAAGATAGCGAAGTTTCACAGGGACAACGAGCGTGCTTTATGCATCATTGGCCTAACACTGGGAGACCAGCAACTTGTCCATTTCCGGGGCGAAGAGTCTGCTGCGAGGTGTTGGTCAAAGCTAAAGAAGCTCTACGTTCGTGACTCTGTGGGTGTCCATATCTACCTGACACGGAAATTATTTCGCTTACATCTTCAGAAAGGAGGAGACATGATGGCTCACCTGGACTCCATGACAGGGCTTTTCCAGGAGCTACATGAGAAAGACCTTGTGTTTACTGAACTGCAGCAAGTTTATATTATTCTTTCATCATTGGATGACAGTTATGACTCTTTTGTTTCATCATTAGAAGTATTGTCTAGAGATGAACTAACATTGGCCAGTATAACTGGTAGGTTACTGGATGAGGCCAAACGTAGGCAAGAACGAGACCAGTTAAGGATGCAACAGCAACCAAAAGTGGAAGCTGTATATGAGAATGTCAATATTGTTAAACGCTGTTATGCTTGTGGGGCTAAGGGGCACATTGCAAAATATTGTACAAATAAGAAAGTATCTGCTAGAAGCTCTGCTAAACCCAGGAAAGGGTGTAATTTAGCAACCAGTTCATCTAATAATATAAAAGATGATTGGTGGGTGATTGATAGTGGTGCCTCTCAATCCATAACAAAAAACAGAAAACTGTTTCTAAACATGAAGAAAAGTACTAAAAAGGTCAAATTAGCTAATGGCTGGAATGTGACTGTAGCTGGGGAGGGACTTGTTCAATGTTCTATTAGTAAGCACCCTTTACCCATGCTTTATATCCCTAGTTTGAAATATAACCTTTTATCTGTAAAGTCATTACTACATTCTGGGTTTACAGTAACTTTTAAAAACAACAAATGTTTGCTGGAATGTGAAGGCACTGTAGTTACTGCAGAATTAGAAAACGACTTATTTGTCATTAGGGATAAGTCATTACTGTTAGTTCAGTCAAAAGCTAAATTTGGAAATGTAAAGCCTCATGATGAATGCGTACATTTATTACATAGAAGGCTTGGTCATCTGAATTTCAGGTTGTTGAATTTGACTGTTAAGCAGTCTAATGGCATAAAGTTAAGGGCTTGCAGCAAATACCTGAATTGTAATACTTGTAACCAGCATAAAAGTAAAGTTACACCTGCAAACCGCTGCAATGGGTTTAAAACAACTAAACCTTTGGAGGTAGTCTTTTTAGACTTAATAGGGCCAAAGAAACCCAGTTTAGGGGGAGCATGCTATATTTTGAGTATAGTTGATCACTTTACCAGATATGGTTTTTGCTACCTTATGAAGTCCAAAAGTGATACGTTTCAATGTATCACAAACTGGCTTCGTTTTGTTGAAAGGAAGCAGAGGTTTAAGGTGAAATGCATTGTTACTGACAATGGAACTGAGTTTACTAACCATCAGTTGGCTAAGTTTTTGAAGGAAGCTGGGATACAGCATAAACGTTCTGCCCCTTTTCGGCCAGAACATAATGCATATATTGAACGAAGAGGTCAGACCCTACAAGCTATGACTAGGACTATGCTGGCTGATGCTTGTTTACCTGATAAATTATGGGGAGAAGCAATACTATGTGCCAATCATATTTTAAATAATGTGGTGCACTCCTCTACAGGAAAAATTCCTTTTACTTTATGGCACGGGAGGAAGCCTGATTTAAGTTATATTCATACTTTTGGTGCACCAGCCTGGGTGCATATACCGGTTAGTCAGAGAAGGAAGGACCAACAGAGAGCAAAGAAAATGATTTTTGTTGGCTATGAAGCTAACCATAGGTCCTATAGGTTCTGGGAAAAAGGAACAACAAAAGTTTTGTGTAGCGCTAGTGCTAAATTCCTAGAACATGAAGGCTGGGATAGGTTAGAAAAAGCAGACTATGGTTTTACAGATGTAGATGTTAAGATGGACCATATTCCTGATGATGATAGTTCATCTGTGATTGATGATAAACCATCTATTAAGGTTGAGGAACAGGAAGTAGGGTTAGGGGAGGATGAACCCAATATACCTGATGTTAGTCCTGTTATGCCTAGACGATCTTCCAGGGACCGGCATCCACCAGATCGCTATAAAGCCACAGTGGTTTGCCAAGTAGATATCGAACCATCCAGTTATCATGATATAAAATTATATCCAGAAAAAGAGCAAGAAGCCTGGCAAGAGGCAATGGATAGAGAAATTGATTCTTTGAAGAGGCTTGGTGTCTATGAAGTTGTAAGAATACCACCAAATGAGAAACTTATAGGCTGTAGGTGGGTCTATAAGGTAAAGAAAAGTGTAGATGGGGTAATAACCCATAAAGCTCGGCTTGTTGCACAAGGGTTCTCACAGACAGATAGAGACTATGATGAGGTTTTTGCTCCAAGTTTACGAGCGAGCACTTTGAGAACGATGCTTGTTTGGGCAGCTAGAAATAAATGCTCTATTACTCATATAGATGTCGAGACAGCTTACTTGAACGCTCTGTTGAGGCATACAATATATATGAAGAAACCTCCTGGTTATGATACACAGGATAGAACTGAGTGTTGGAGGCTACAGAAAAGCCTATATGGTTTAAGGCAATCAGGTTACGAGTGGAACCAATGTATAGTGCAGGAATTACATAACATTGGGTTCTATGAGGGCGTAGCAGATAAATGTCTGTTTAAAAAAGAACAGGATGGATGTGTTTCATTCTTGTTACTCTTTACAGACGACATTGCCATAATTACCAGAACTGACGCTGAGGCCAGAGAGATTATCAGTCAGTTGCAAACAAAATTTAAACTTAGAAATCTAGGACATATACGGCATTATCTAGGGCTGGATATCCTGAAAACATCTAGAGGATTTTAAATATCACAATCTAATAAGATCTGCAAATTGTTGAAAAAATATGGGATGGAATTATGTAAACCTGCCAAGACTCCTATGGCACAGGAATTCCAACAGGATAGTTTGCAGAGTCCACAGTTCAGTAAAGAACTGTATCAATCATTAATAGGTAGTTTGTCGTATTTGAGCAACTGGACACGGCCTGATATAGCTTTTAGTGTTAATCAACTAGCACAATATAGTTCAGAGCCTACTGATAGGCATTGGCAGGCTGCTAAACGTGTTCTTAGGTATCTTAAAAGAACATTGCATTTTGCTATGTATTTAGAACCAAATGCCAATATGATATTAAAGGCATATGCTGATGCCAGTTTTGCCAGAAAATCTACGTCTGGAATAGCAATCATGTTGGATAACTGCCTGATTGGATGGAAATCAATTCGCCAGAAACACATCAGTTTGTCTACCATGGAAGCGGAATTTTCTTGTCTATCACTTACATGTACTGAACTGATTTATTATAAACAGTTGATGGAAGATATTGGATTCAAAATGGATTATCCTATTACGGTTTATGAAGATAACCAGGCAGCCATTAAAATGGCAACGAATCTTGCTGTAAAGACAAGGACTAAATACACTGATATACGTTATCTGAATGTTTGGCAATGTGTTAAGGATAACATGATTACATTGGAATATTGCGCATCAGAGGACAATATTGCCGATAATTTTACTAAAGCGCAAGGTGCCATTAAACACACCAATTGTTGTGAAAGATTTGGATTAAGAATCTGAAATGTAACTGATACCACTGTACAATGTATGATTTGGATGTGTATTTTTGTTTCTGTATCTATTGTGTATATTGTCCTGTCCAATGGGGAGAATGTTAGGTTCAGCTTGCAGCTTACTCCTAACTTGTTGGTCAGGCAATATCTGTTTCTTTAAGAAACAACTGAGCCACGTAATCAGGGTTTGCTGAACCCTGTAATTAGGCTACAGTGCATAAATAAGCAGCACAGAGAAGCGTTCCTTCTTCCTGGTTCTTCCTGCTTCTTCCGGATTGATACCTGATTGTATCCTGTTGCTTACTGCGTCTGGTATATGGTACTGTATACCAAGAGTTACTAAAGTCTGTTTGCTTTGGTAAGGGAAGATACTTACTGGACTGATATTACTGTTTATGACCTTGGACTGTTTTACTTACACCGAGACTGTTATCTATAAAGTATTATTCTCACACGAGCTGGACGTTTATCTCCTTCCCTGTGTGTTTCTGCTCTGCTCGTTGCACAAGCAACAAATACTCTTTACACACACCCTAACAAGTCTAGTCTAGTCTAGTCTAGTCTAGTCTAGTCTACTCTACTCTACTCTACTCTACTCTACTCTACTCTACTCTACTCTACTCTACTCTACTGTACTCCCTATTCTATTCTATTCTATTCTTCTTTATTAGCTGTGACGGTACAGAATAATCTCATTGTAAGTTCAAAGGTTCTGCCACGAAAAGAAATAGCACAATATTGCTAACGCAAGATTGGGAAAGGAAGTTCAAGTAGCTAAAGAAGCAACCAAGGATGAATGTGCCCATTTCTTGCAAATGGGACCATCTCACACTTCCCCGTTCAAATCTGTGACTGAACATTTATCCAATGGCTCCTACCTTGGTCCTCGATCCAACTTAATGAATATGTATCCTTGTCCGGGTAAATTATTTACCATGTATCCCGTAAAATTAAATATTTGCAGAGATAGCAACGGCCTTTCCTTCGCTCCGTAGAAATGAATATGCATGGGGGGAAAAGTACACACAGCTCTCCAGTTTAAAATATTTACAGGAATTTGAAAAGCGGATCTCAATATTTACTGAGCGGGCCAGGTGGTGGACTCATTCTCCTTCCTTTGCCATTTGTGAATTCTTCAATATTTATCATTAGGAAACGGTCAACCCAAATAAAATTCCCTTTTCTTTTTGTGTCACCAACGCTGAGCAAGAGATGAATGATTGTATTTGAGCTTCTGGGGCAAAAATCAAAGGGAGTTTATTTATTATACAGATAATATTCAACTTATTACACATTGGTTTAGTGACTGTTTGAAGTCACAACAGCACTGAAACAGCACTGACCTTCTGCACATGGACAGAGTTTCAAAAATTGGACGTGATGATGTCAGGGTATGTATGATGGTTGCAGTGTCCTGATGTCATGTAATCCCCTTTTGTGACCTTCTAACAAGCAAAGTTAATAGGGAAGCCAGATTCACTTAACAACGATGTTACTAACTGAAAAACTGCAGCGATTCAGCTAACAGCCGTGGCAAGAAAGATTGTAAAATGGGCCAAAACTCACTTAACAACTGTCTCACTTAGCAACAAAAAGTTTGGGCTCAATTATCGTAGGTCGAGGACTACCTGGGATGAATAGATGAGTTAGGACCCATCAAAGAGATCTCGGAGAATAAGACCCATTGAATTCTTCAGGCTTTACTCTGCTTAAAGAGGAGCTTTTTAAAGTCACCATTTCATTTTGGGCAATAGGAGTAGACCTTGACTTACAAGGGTTCATTTAGCAATAGCAATAGCCCTTAGACTTATATACTGCTTTACAGTGCCTTGTTACAGCCCTCTCTAAGCGGTTTACAGAGTCAGCAAGGATGACTCTTAAGGATGGTCCTTCAAATGCGATCTTCATGTGCAACTTTCACAGCTGGCTTCCGACAAGCCAACTCAATGGGGCAAACTGGATTCGCTTGACTCTGTGATTCACAATCATCAGAGGGATGGATGTACAGGCAGACGGACCAATGGACAGATGGAAGGATGGATAGATGGACTGATCCTGCTCCGTTGGGTTGAAAATCATCTATATATCCCATCTTTAATAATTTTCTTTGGGGAGAAATGGATTAGGTCTGCCTTGCAAGAGGATGCAATTTCCACCATCGTAAGTCTTGATTGCATAACCCCAAGCTAATCATTATCCAGAGAGAAGCGAGTAGCTTCTTGTTTATGTTGAAATGAGAGTTCATTAACGGTATTAATGGGCCTTGCTGCCTACTTAACAGGGTTTAGTTAAAATGATAAACTCTTTTAAATCTTTTCAATAATGCACGAGTGCCTGGCCACATCATTTTTGGTGTTTTCCAATAAAGTGAGTTCTGGCTAAATAGAATGTTTTGCTAAATTTGCTGAAATAATGGATGAAACATGCTTTTGAGTCTGTATAAATGTCCCCCATGCAAAAAAAAAAAAAAAAAAAAAGGACTTTAAAACCCCAAAAGCTAAAAGAAGATAATTAAAGGGAGAGACAATTGGTATTTTACCAAGTATATGCCTTAAGATTTATGGAAAATTGGCCAACCAAGCCACGCCCACCAAGCCACACCATGCCCACCAAGCCACACCACACCCACCAAGCCACGCCCACAGAACTGGTAGTAAAAAAATTTGATTTCCACCACTGGTGTATAGTAACTATTTTGGGTGGGATTATCATCAACTGTTTACAACAATTTGAAGTCACCACTGCTATTTCTTTGGTTAGTGTTGGCCTTCATAACACATCAAGTTCTTCCCAAGAACCTAGAATTCTTGGTTCCTACTACCAGTGTAGTATAAATGGGGGTCGAAGTAGTCATTTTACAATGGACAGATGGAAATTTGGTCAAAGCACAGATGTTTTAATTTTTCAAAAGTATTTTTTGGGTACGGCAGCCAGCGTGTCGATCACTCCTGATGGACCTCATGGCTGGTTTGAGGCCATAATCTTTCAATTTCAACTTTCAGATCTTGATTCTTTGTGATCTGCTCCAATTCTTGATGTTACAAACGGCTTTAAAAATACGATAGCCGGTATCACTTTCTCAGAAAGAAAAAAAAAATAGTCGCATGCGATCCTAAATTTAATAGTACCGTTAAATGCATCTTTTCAAGTTTGGGATATTCAAATTCTTTGTCCTGGATTGTCAAAATTGACATGTGGATTTGGCTATCTGCTGTAACATCTTGTATATTATCGCGGGGAAGCTTCTTCCTTACAACTTCTGGACTGTCAACATTGCCTGAGATGCAAATGAGATGCAAAAAGATGACAGAATAATTTTTGAAAACCCTGACAAAGAGAACAGATAACAGAGGCGGGGAGATGTTAGGATGTTTTGATAGGTGTGACATTGAAATACTTCTGTGACCTTAGCCTGTCTTGGTGTTAACTCATGTAACTCAGACAGAAAGAAAAAATACTTTGATTGTTTTTTTGCTTGAGTAAAGGAGGAGAAAAAAGATTTTAGGAGTTTGTAACTGAATTTTTATTCTTTGTAAACTTAGAACCGAAAATGTCTTCATTGTCTACTGACTCCCAAGAGTGGCAAGTTGATGGATCAACCCCCCCCCCCAACTCAGCCTCTGATTCTGAGGATTCTGAATTTAATCCAAGAACAAAAAAGCACAAGGAAAGAAGGAGCCGTGGTGGCGCAGTGGTTAGAGTGCAGTACTGCAGGCTACTTCTGCTAACTGCTGCCTTCCTGCAGTTTGGCAGTTCGAATCTCACTAAGCTCAAGGGTGACTCAGCTTTCCATCCTTCCCAAGGTGGGTAAAATGAGGACCCAGATTGTTGGGGGCAATAGACTGACTCTCTAAACTGCTTAGAGAGGACAGCAAAACACCGTGAAACAGTATATAAGTCTAAGTGCTATTGCTATAACATATTACATATTTATTTATTTATTTATTTTATTAGTCATATTTCTATGCCGCCCAGTCTCCGAGGACTCTGGGCGGCTTACACCAAAGACAGTATACTAAATAGCATATTGCCCCCAACAATCCGGGTCCTCATTTTACCCACCTCGGAAGGATGGAAGGCTGAGTCAACCTTGAGCGGGTGAGATTTGATTCGCTGATCTGCTGAACTAGCAGTCAGCTGAAGTAGCTGCCGTACTGCACTCTAACCACTGCGCCACCTCGGCTCATATGTGGTATGTGTTCATCACATATAATGAACAGTATGGCAAAAGCTGAGTTAAACATACTGGGTAGCCACATTTCCTAATTCTCCAGGCTGAAATGTTTTCCAAAGTGTGTCTAGGTCACCTTCAGTCTTGATTACAGAGAACATGCCGGATGCCTGGCAAGTAAACAGACCATGATTGTAATTAACAAGCCTGCTGAAAAAATTCCTTCCTTCCTTCCTTCCTTCCTTCCTTCCTTCCTTCCTTCCTTCCTTCCTTCCTTCCTTCCTTCCTTCCTTCCTTCCTTCCTTCCTTCCTTCCTTCCCAGTGATTAGTACTGCAGGCTAACTCTGCACACTGCCAGCAGTTCGATCCTGACCGACTCAAGGTTGACTCAGCCTTCCATCCTTCCAAAGTCAGTCAAACGAGGACTCAAATTGTTGGGAGCAATATGCTGATACTCTGTAAACCGCTTAGAGAGGGCTGTAAAGCACTGTGAAGCGGTATATAAGTCTAAGTGCTATTGCTATAACATATTGCTTATGATGAACAGTATGGCAAAGGCTGAATTAAACATGCTGGGCTAGCCAAATTTCCTAATTCTCCAGGCTGAAATGTTTTCCGAAGTGTGTCTAGGTCACCTTCAGTCTTGATTACAGAGAACATGCCGGATGCCTGGCAAGTAAACAGACCATGATTGTAATTAACAAGCCTGCTGAAAAAATTCTGTAGAGAGAAGGTGATCTCTTTTATCCAGGAAGAGAGTGGCAGGGAGGTAGGACAAAAATCAATCGTGGAAGTTAATCGAAGGATGCCCTGATAAGGAGATGAAAACGCTTGGCACCGTGTGCCCAAGAACAGAACGCTTTAAGGTTTTCAAGGACGACAGCAAAACGATTGTTCCCTAATGTTCTGAAGTTTTTGGAGGGACCGTTTAGCTATTGGGAACTAATTTAGTTCGAAGATGCAGTAAGCGGATTTTTTTTTTAAGGGTCTCCAGGGCTTTCGAGGACTTAGATCTGTGATGGCGAACCTATGGCACGTGTGCCACAGGTGGCACACAAAGCCCTCTCTGCGGACACGCAAGCCACTCAGCGATCACACGTGAAGTGCATGCACGAAGAGAACTGGTAGTAAAGCTGCTTGGAACCCACCACTGTGCCATATCCATCATCGGACCTCAGCGATCATGTTGGCAATCCTATTTTTGTCAACAGCCACATGAAAAAGTGCTGTTGAGTTTTGTCCAAACCCGTCCCTTAGGTTTTGAAGCCATGTTGTTCTTCTGCCTGGACCTCGTTTGCCTTCAATCTTTCCCTGGAGGATTAAGTGAAGGATGCCGTATTTTTCTGGGTGTTGCGTCACATGTCCGAAATATTCTAACTTTCACTTTTTAATGGCTTTGATGATATCTCTTTGCTTTCCCAGGTGGCTTATCACCTCCTCATTTGTGATTTTGTTAACCCAGAATTACCCTTGACTTCTAGTAAATGATACCTTTCTCTCTTTTTTTTTACATTTTAAAACAAACTTTATTCAATTAAAAAGATAAAAATTATACAAAAAGGTCTTAACTCTAAAAATACATTCAAAACTATTTATAAACAAAACTAACAAACAGGATTACCTGTCCATAATATATAAGTATGCAAATATATACATTAACCTTTGCTTCTTTTATCTTAATGACGGTATATATTTGTTACCTTTGCTTTCTTACAATTTTTGACATCATCTTTTTTTCCATTGATTAATCCACTCATACCATCTGTCCCATACTTTGAAATACTGTGAGACATTTTCTTCCATTGCCATTTTTTCCCTTGTGGGGAAAAAAGAAACCAACACCATTCTGGTTCTTGTTGAAGAGAATATGCGCCCCTAAAATAAAATCCTGCCAGGCAAGAAAAACAAGTACTTGGTAATAATGCCATTTTTAAAATCAGCACGTTCAAAGTGTTTAATCACCTACTGCATTTTGAGAAGTTAAAAAGGAATAACGCCGCTAGCTGTTTCTAAGATAACCTTTCGAAAAGATTTGCATAGCACGAGCTGATCTTTATTTTAAAAAGGCCATCAAAGCAAATTGCTGACCCTCTGTAAGAGATGGAAAAGGATCTCGACTACTGGACCGGACATCAGTGGGGAAATGCTACCGGTTCACACCAGTTTGGGCGAACAGGTAGTGATAAAAACTACCGGTTCGAGCAAATCGGTAGTAAAAAACAGCTATTGGTTCCTCTGAACTGGTATTTCTGACGATCAGCTGTGCCACGTGATTTAAAATGTGAATCTAAATCGTGCGCACAGCTGATTCCCCCCCCCATTTGCTGCTCTACTTAGCTTCCCAAGTCTCCTTTTGGTGCGTACTGAGGATGCGCGCACAGTGCGTGTTTGGCACGTGGCACACATGCACAGCCAGCGAACCAGTGGCAAACTAGTCCAGATTTCACTACTGCTGGACATGTTTTAAATATTCAAGAAAATGGGAAGGGGAGAGTGGAGGGGTTGAAGAGAGGAGTCGGGGGGTTCCTTGGTTTTTGAAATTGCAATTCGTTTTTTTTCTTGTAGAGTAACACCAAAAATAAGATATTCATCTTATTTTAAAATACTTTGATGGTTAAAATACTTTGATTAAGACCGGGCAAGGTATTTGGATTTATATTTTAAAAATGCTACTGAAGACACTTTTAGCCTTCCTTCCTTCCTTCCTTCCTTCCTTCCTTCCTTCCTTCCTTCCTTCCTTCCTTCCTTCCTTCCTTCCTTCCTTCCCTCCCTCCCTTCCTCCCTCCCTCCCTCTTTTCAAATTGAGAGAAGTATAGAAAATGAGGTCTTACATAAAAGATTCTAAAATGACAGTTAAGATCATTTGTGTGCAACATTCAGTGAAGTTGTACCATGATATAAATAACAGAAGTAAGCCACCCTGAGTCTCCGGAGAAGGGCGGCATATAAATCAAATTAAAAAACAAACAAACAAACAGAAATGGTGTTCATTCATCAGATAATTCTGTTCTCCTTTTCTCTTTCTCTTCTCTCTTCTCTCTTCTCTCTTCTCTCTTCTCTCTTCTCTCTTCTCTCTTCTCTCTTCTTTCTCCTCTCTCCTCTCTCTCGTCCCTCGTCCCTCATCCCTCATCCCTCTTCTCTCTTTCTCTCTCTGTCTCTCTATCTCTCTGTCTCTCTGCCTGCCTGCCTGCCTGCCTGCCTATCTATCTATCTATCTATCTATCTATCTATCTATCTATCTATCTATCTATCTATCTATCTATCTATCTATCATATATCCATTCATTTAATCAGTGGATTAGCTTCCCTCCTGAAGTTGTGTCTGCTCCATTGCCGGAGCTTTTCAAAAATAGGCTGGACAGCTCTTCGGATGGTGTAGGATGTCCTGCCTTCAGCAGGGGATTGGACTAGAAGTTCTCCAAGGTCTCTTCCAGCCCTATGATTCTACGTTCTGTGATATTCCTTCTTTACCATTCCACGCGCTTCCTGCTGTACAATGCCTTTTGTTTGGTCCAGCAAGTGCCTGCAGTGGGTGAGATAAAGGCCGGTGGCTGAAACGTTCTTGTGGCATTGCCAGAGCTTGAGTGCCCTGATTTACATGCAGGGGAGATGAAGGCAAACTGAAAACAGTAATTGACCTTCTGCCCTTGTCTGATTACTCAAGGTAGGAGAGCCTGGAGCAGAGCCAATTGTCTCTGTATCCCTGGCTTAACTGACAGTGGAATAATTGCAGCTCTGGATTGCTGATGGCCACTGGATTGCACGGGGGTCCCCCCTGAAATCCCGCCAGTCTTCTAATTAGTTCAAGTGATTTAGCAATAAGCAAACTGACAAATGCAAAACATGACATTATTTCCTTGAAACAAGCAGAGCGGTGATGGACACTATGAAGCAGGCTGTTGTGGCCCCGCCCTCTGAGCCTATCTCATCGGAGGAAGAAGGCTCCGAACATGAGGGAGAGGAGTCAGCCAGGCCTCCCTCTCCAGGCCCCTCCCCTCTGGCACTGTCTCAGGTGCCGGCCGAGGGAGAGGAGATTAGCCAGGAGCCAGGTGTCTCTGATGAGAGCGAGGAAGGAGAGCCGTCGTTCCTGGATGCACGCCAATGAAGGCGTGATAAACGGTTGCAGCAGTTAAGGAGGCGTGCTAGGGATTAGAACTGAGTCACTGGACCACACCCCAGAGACTATATAAGAGAGGGTGGTTGCTGGTAAAACTCCGTGACGAACAAAAACTAACTCTGGCTAGTCACTTGAACAACGTCTGAAGCTGCCGAAGGGATATTATTTTGCTGGACTATTTGCAATGCGTGTGTAATTTTATGTTACCTGTTGCAGTAAAGCTCTTGGCAGACGGTGCTTATATTGTTGCCAAGTTTGAGATAACGACCTGTGTGCGTGCCAAGTACTTTCTTAACCCTCGGCTGGCTGTGTTTGTGTGTGTGTGTAGACGGGGACAGATCACAGGCTGACCCGCTGATGAGGCACCTGAAATGTTCGTGGTCTTCCTATAGGCCTTGGTAAGACTGCGCTTGAAATATTTCATCAAGTTTGGGTCACCATGATATTAAAAAAAAGGATGCTGAGAGTCTAGATAGGATGCATTGAAGAGCATCCTGGGACTGGAGGATCAAGCATAGGAAGAAAGGCTGCAGGAATTGGGTATGTCTAGTCTAATGAAGGTGGGATGCGGTAGCTCAGTGGCTGAGCTTGTCAATTGAAAGGTCAGCAGTTCAGAGGTTCGAATCCCTAGTGCCGCATAACGGGGTGAGCTCCCGTTCCTTGTCCCAGCTTCTGCCAACCTAGCAGTTCGAAAGCACCTAAAAGATGCAAGTAGAAAAATAGGGACCACCTTTGGTGGGAAGGTAACAGCGTTCCATGCGCCTTTGGCGTTTAGTCATGCCAGCCATATGACCATGGAGACAACTTCGGAAAGCATTGGCTCTTTGGCTTTTAAACAGAGATGAGCATTGTCCCCTAGAGTCGGGAACGATTAGCACATATGTGCAAGGGGAACCTTTACCTTTATCTTAGTCTAATGAAAAGAAGAATTAGGGGTGACAAGATAGCAGTCTTTCAATATCTGAGGGGCTGCCACAAAGAAGAGGGACTCAAGCTATTCTCCAAAGCACCCGAGGGCAGTTCAAGAAGCAATGGATGGAAACTAATCAAGGAGAGAAGCAACTTAGAACTAAGGAGAAATTTCCTGACAGTTACAGTAGAGCAATTAATCAGTGGAAAGAGATTGTGGGTACTCCAACATTGGAACTTTCTAAGAAGAGATTGGACAACCATTTGTCTGAAATGATATAGGGTCTCCTGCTTCAGCAGGGGGTTGGACTAGAAGACCTCCAAGGTCCCTTCCAACTCTGTGCTGTTATTCTGTCAAGGATTCCAATGGCAACTGCATATGCTGATTTTGGATGGCAAGAAAAACAATTATTTGCTTTCCCGTAAGAACATGAATTTTCGATGGTCAGCTTGCTGTAGCAGTTAAAGATGCTAGAAGATTAGGAGACTGTGAGTTCTAGTTCTGCTTAGACAGAAAGCCAGCTGGGTGACTTTGGGCCAGATCTTCCCTAACAACCCTAGTATAAAGGAAGCAAAGGGAAATCACTTCTGGAAAATGTTGAATGGATTTTTCTATGTAGCTTCCAGGAATCAAGGCTGATTTGAAGGTGTGCACACATGCACACACAAAGGTGTAATGATCCAAACTTAGAATCTAGACAGCACAAAGTACAATTTGCTATCTACAATTTTCACGCAACACTGGGCATATCTAACAATTTGGGAACACGAGTAGATCCAGTCTCAAAACACTCATTTACCAGATGACATACTTGGTGTGTGTGATTTTTTTTTAATCTTAACAAAAAAACCCCAAAAACATATGCCTCCCATTCTTTGAATAGCCTGTAAGCATACCCACCCATTGTGTTATTATCTTGGGAGTTAAACATTATGCAGGACCCAGAAAGTGTATGAAGTATGGGAAGCTAGGAAATTAAAGGTTTTGGTTAGAAAGGAAATATAAATAAAATTAGTTTACGCCAAAACCCTTTGGGACAGTTTTATATACTATTCTTTTCTTGCAAAACCTTCTTGCTACCTTCACCTCTGTATAAAGCTTTATGGATATTTTCTTAAACATGCAATCAAAACACCCAGAGGAAAAAAAACCAGCGTTAAGGACATTGCAGATAGAAAACAGAAACTCGGCAGTTAGATTTAAAAGCCTGCGGAAAATAATTATGGTTTCAACTGCTTTCTGAACTGTGCCAAAGAAAAGCTTACCTTCTTGCCAAACTTCCATAATGCTGTCTGTCATGTCAATTTATTTCTGCCTTTTTTTTTTTTGAAAAAACAGTCAAGCACAATGTCCAACGACTCACTAATCCAGTCCCTGTCAATCTCAGAAACTTTAACGCATGCGGTTTCAGCTCTCAGAATGCACGTGGGTTGGGGGATTCTGGGAGTTGAAGTCCACCCGTTTTCAAGTTGCTGAGGTTGTTGTTGAACTACTATGCTAGGTTGTAACGTGGAACCCCAAGACTTTTTAAGGTATGGAAGATTCGTGTTTTGGGTGGCAAAAACCCTGTTTGTTGTGGCCCGCCAGCGGCCAGCGGAGCTGGTGGCAGACTCAGGTAGTGAGGAGGTTGGGGAGGAACATGGGCCAGTCCTGGAGTCTGGGGAAGGCTCCTGTTGAGAATCACTGAAGTTCACTCCGCTTTGTTTAATAGGAGCTACTGTTTGGTACTGTAATATATTCAGTACTGTAGCCTTGTCTTTAATCCCAATTCATAGCTTGATAGTTGATTTCTACCTTATTATTCATAGGTTAGCTACTCACGTCAATATTATCGGGGCTGAGACGGTGATGTAACTGGAATCTATTTAGAGATCTCTGACTTAAGCAATAAAAGTTCAAGCTGTGGTTTGAATTATGGCAGCTAAAGCCAACCCCTACCGGCATTTTTCTCTCATCTTTCGTCCCCTTAAAAATCTGCAAAGAGGTCTTTCTTCCCTCCATTTACACTCGTTATTCTTCCGTGATCTTGATTTTTACGGCAAGGCTATCGTGCGCTTTCCTTCTTTTCTGTTCATATCCTCTAGATATAAATAGGAAAGGAATTATTGGGCCATGGTGAAAGTGATTATGAAAACACCCCCATTTCTGTACTTCAGACGAAGGACAAACCATGTAAATCACCTCACATCATTTGCGTTGCATGCTAAATTGTAATCAGTGTTGCGTATCTCTAAAGATTGTACGTGTGTGTGTGTGTGTGTGAGTGTGTATGTATGTGGAGTCATTGAACCTGCATAAAGGGGGTCTTTCTTTCCTCTGCATTTCTCTATCTAATGTGGTCTGTTAGCTGTTTCTTGAACTCTTCAAGAATTATAGTTTCTCCTCTACTTCCAGGTCATTATTTTAGCGCACTGACAAATAAAGTACTCCGATGATGTTACCCAGTTAACGGAATAACAGAGTTGGAAGGCACCTTGGTGGTCTTCTAATCCAACCCCCTACTCAAAGGATGGGGTTATAGAAGGCTCTATATCAGTGTTGGCGAACCATTTCGGCACCGAGTGCCGAAACCAGAACGCATGAATGCACGAAACCGGAAGAGCAGTGGTTTCCGGCACACGCATGTGCACCAGCCAGCTTCTCTTCCAGTTTCCAGCACACATATGTGTGAAGGCTAGCTGGCCGGTTCACATGCATGTGCCGGAACCTGGAACAGCAGCTGGCGATGGCATGTGTGCCCAGAGAGAGGGCTTTGCGTGCCACTTCTGGCATGCATGCCATACAGTGGTGGGTTGCTCCCGGTTCGGTCCGGTTCTATAGAACCGGTAGTAAAACCAGTGGGAGGTTCTGCCCACTCACCACGATACCATCATGGGTGATCTGCGCATGCCCAGAAGCGCAAGCGAGCGCAGAAGTGCAAGTGAGCGTGCTCCCGTTGCAAAGTGGTAGTAAAGGTAAGTAGAACCCACCCCTCGTGCCATAGGTTCACCATCATGGCTCTATATCACTCAGATAAGTGGCTGTCCAGTCTCTTCTTAAAAGTCTCCAGTGTTGGAGCATCCACAACTTCCAGAGGCAAGTCGTTCCACTGATTTTCACTGTTAGGAAAGTTCTGCTTAGTTCCAGGTTGTTTCTCTCCTTGATTAGTTTCCATCCATTGCTTCTTGTCCTGCCTTCAGGTGCTTTGGAGAATAGGTTGACCCCCCCTCTTCTTTATGGCAGCCCCTCAAATATTGGAACACTTGCTATCATGTCACCCCTAGTCCTTCTTTTCTCTAGACTGGCCATACCCAACTCCTGCAACCGTTCTTCATATGTTTTATCTTCATATATCATCTTTGTTGCTCTTTTCTGCACTCTTTTCAGAGTCTCAACAGGGGTGGGCTTCAAAATTTTTTAGCAAGGGGCTCTCTGTCCGGTTGCTGGGTGGTCATGACCATGGTGGACATGGCACCATGATGGGGGGGGGGGTTAAATTTGATTCATATGTCGCCCTTCTCCGGAGACTCAGGGCGGCTTACAGTGCATTAAGCAATAGCCTTCCTACTTTTGTATATTTATACAAAGTCAGCTTATTGCCCTCACAAACTGGGTCCTCAATTTACCTACCTTAGAAAGGATGGGAGGCTGAGTCAACCTTGAGCCTGGCGAGATTCGATCTTACTTTAATTGCAGACAGCTGGTGTTAAATTACAGTGCTCTGTCTGTTGAGCTATCCAGGCTCCTGGATAGGAGCCTGGATAGTTTTTGCCATCCCTAGGCACCGGAGGCCCTCTGGAGGCTGGAAATGGGCCTATTTCTGGCCTTCCTGAACTTCCGGTAGGCCCATTTTTCATCCTCCGCAAGCCTCCACACACTCCCTGCACTTATCTGCATCCAAAACAGGCTGCGTGGGGACTCCTGAGAGAGGTGGGGTGGGGGGAGGGGCGGGGCAGCCAGGAGTGAGATTTGGGGGTTCTCCCGAACCCCTGCGAATCCCCAGCAGTCCATCCCTGGTCTTAATATCTTTTTTTAAAATAATGTGGTGATCAAAACAGTTTGGGAAATGAAATGTCTTCAAGAAAAGACATTGGTAGTACAGTGGTCTGAAGCACCCTGTTATTAAGACCAGCTGCCTGCAATTACTGCAGGTTCGAATCTCGCCAGGCTCAAGGTTGACTCAGCCTTCCATCCTTTCTAAGGTAGGTAAATTGAGGACCCAGTTTGTGGGGGCAATAAACTGACTTTGTATAAATATACAAAAGGATGAAGGCTATTGCTCAGCGCATTGTAAGCCGCCCTGAGTCTCCAGAGAAGGGCGGCATATAATTCAAATTAAAAACAAACAAACAAACAAACAAACAAACAAAAAAACAACAACCAAGCTCAGAGAGCTCCAAAGACCCTTCGTTTCAATCCTCAGCTACAAAAATCCTGCTTTATATAATAAATACAGTAGAAAAATTAGTGGGGGAGAAAAAGGAGACACCCCCTCCTTCTTGATTTTCCTGTCCCTTTTTATAGTTCCAAAAGCTCTCTAAAGAGAAGACGGTGCATGGGTATCTATGTGAGGAGAAAGCATCTGTTCGGTAATCGAAACCTTGTTCCCTTTTTTTTTGTAACACGGGAACCCTCAGTATAAATCATTAAGGATTTAATCTGCAACCTTGTCATTTCGGATTCTGCTGGCATATGCTACTTATGCAAATGTTGTACAACAACCCGGTTTCTCTGGGAAAAGACGTACTCCTGTGGGGAATAAATGAATAAAGTTAAGACTAATCACATGGCAAATATGTTCTCCTGGAACTTGTCCTGTGGCCCCAAGGGAATCAGCATCAAGCATATTGTTGGTAAATATTCATTGCTGCTTAAAAAAGGAGGTGCCGGGTAGACAAAGACATAAATCAAAAGAGCTGAGCCATGTTAGGCACCTGCAGTGGCGGCTCCTTTCCGTAAGTCACTTCCCTGAAGTCACAACATTTTAAATCTTAGCCCAGAAGTAGACAATTTACAGTACACCCTTCCAGATGTTGCAACAGCCAGCATTCCAAGGAAAGATGGCCTGGGGTGAAGGTTGCACCTATAGCTTTTCTGCAGGGGTGGGCTGCTGGGGGTTCGCAGGGGTTTGGGAGAACCTCTAGCTAAGATTCTGTGTAGTTCGGAGAACCCCAAAATCCCACTCCTAGCTGGCCCTGCCCACCCCGTCCCTCCCCTCCCAGGAGTCCCCACACAGCACATTTTGGATATAGGTAATTGCAGGGCACGTGCGGAGACTCGGGGAGGGTGAAAAACGGGCCTACTGGAAGTTCAAGAAGAGCCTCCGGAGCCTGGGGAGGCTCTTTTCATCCTCCCAGAGGCTTGACAAAAGCCCCTGGAGCCCGGGGAGGGCAAAAATGCCCCCTGACTGTGGTGCAGGAGGCCGACTAGGCCACACCCACCATGGCGATTCCCACATAGCAACTGGGCAGAGAACCCCTTGGTAAATTTTTTGAATTTTACCCACCCCTGCTTTTCTGTCTCCTAACCTGTTCCATTGTTCAGTTTTTGTAGTAGACTTATTAAAAATCTCACGAATTTATCTAGTCTTCTTTTTAAAGCCAGCAGCCATGAACAAAGATTATGGGAGCATATTCCACAGGTTAACTCTACATTAACTATGTGGGTCTTATCTAAGCTTGTTTTAGAGTAGAGGTATATAGATTCGGCTTGTAAGCTGGGGCTTCCATATCTGGGTTGTTTAAATCAAGGTGGAGTTAAACCTTTTGGTATCTCTTTGCTGGTATCTAATTGTTATGTGGATTTTCACACCCAGGTGAATATGTATTTTATGACGATTATGACCATGATTTATCACTTTGTTGCTTCTTTGTACACTGAGAGCTTATGCACCAGAGACAAATTCCTTGTGTGTCCAATCACACTTGACCAATAAAGAATTCTGTCTGTCTGTCTGTCTGTCTGTCTGTCTGTCTGTCTATCTATCTATCTATCTATCTATCTATCTATCTATCTATCTATCTATCTATTTTATGATGATTATGATCATGATTTATCACTTTGTTGCTTGTATGTACACTGAGAGCTTATGCACCAGAGACAAATTCCTTGTGTGTCCAATCACACTTGACCAATAAAGAATTCTGTCTGTCTGTCTGTCTGTCTGTCTGTCTGTCTGTCTGTCTGTCTGTCTGTCTATCTATCTATCTATCCATCTATCTATCTATCTATCTATTTTATGATGATTATGATCATGATTTATCACTTTGTTGCTTGTATGTACACTGAGAACATATGCACCAAGACAAATTCCTTGTGTGTCCAATCACACTTGACCAATAAAGAATTCTATCTGTCTATCTGTCTGTTTATCTGTCTATCTATCTATCTATCTATCTATCTATCTATCTATCTATCTATCTATTTTATGATGATTATGATCATGATTTATCACTTTGTTGCTTGTATGTACACTGAGAGCATATGCACCAAGACAAATTCCTTGTGTGTCCAATCACATTTGACCAATAAAGAATTCTATCTGTTTATCTGTCTGTCTATCTATCTATCTATCTATCTATCTATCTATCTATCTATCTATCTATTTTATGATGATTATGATCATGATTTATCACTTTGTTGCTTGTATGTACACTGAGAGCATATGCACCAAGACAAATTCCTTGTGTGTCCAATCACACTTGACCAATAAAAAAATTCAATTCTATTCTAAATCTGTGTTAAAAATACTGCATTGGATGTGATAGGAGACCAACACGCTTTCTGCAAGTAAAACCAGTGATACTCTACAGTCCTTAAAATGCTATTTAAAAATGTAGCAGTTTGTCACTCTGATGAGGCCATAATGCCACTTAATGTCATTCAGACTACTCAACGGACTACATCCTCTGCACTTTCTTCATTAAACTAGTTGGTTTTTAAGATCAAATGAGTCTCTTGATAGGTTGTCAACAACAGCCACTGATTTCCCTGGAAAGTATATCTCATGAATGAGATTGAATCTGCCACTCATAGTCATTCTCTTTATGAGTTGATTCTTTTGTATGGCAAGCGGTCCATTCCAAGTTAATATCCAGGGACATCGGATAGGCTAGGGCCTCTGTTTCCATAGTGAATGACTAAGCTATTAATTACAAGCCATTAAAATTACAGCTTCATCTCTCTTAGAAAATGGAACTGGAAAATCTCTTTCTGAAGTCAATCTAATGACATGGTTTAACAATCATGTAAAGAAAGGGACATGGGGGTTCAGTGGCTAAGATGCTGAGCTCGTCGATTGAAAGGTTGGCAGTTCAGCAGTTCGAATCCCTAGTGCCCTGTAATTGGGTGAGTTCCCATTACTTGTCCCAGCTTCTGCCAACCTAGCAGTTCGAAAGCAGGTAAAAAATGCAAATAGAAAAATAGGGACCGCCTTTGGTGGGAAGGTAACAGCGTTCCGTGCGCCTTTGGCGTTGAGTCATGCCGGCCACATGACCACGGAGACGTCTTCGGACAGCGCTGGCTCTTCGGCTTTGACATGGAGATGAGCACTGCCCCCTAGAGTCAGGAACGACTAGCACATATGTGCGAGGGGAACCATTACCTTATTAAAGACAGGTAAAGAAGGCAATTTGATAGCATAAGTTGTGTTAAACAACAGATTAATTGTTGGCAGTTGAGTAGAATCCTCAGATCTGCTATCTATCATGATTGCAAGTTCAGCTTGGTTGCAGGAACTGGGTATGTCTAGTATAACAAAGAAGAGGATTAGGAGTGAGAGGATAGCAGTCTTCCAATATCTGAAGGGGTGGGGTGGGGAAGGTCACAGAGAAGAGGGATTGACTTGTTCTCTAAAGCACCAGAAGGCAGGATAAGAAGTAAGGAGTGGAAGATCATTAAAGAGAGATCCAAGCTAGAATTAAGGAGGAATTTCCTGTCAGTGAGAACAATTTATCAGTGGAACGGCTTGACTTCAGAAGTTGTGGATGCTCCATCACTAGAGATTTTTAAGAAAAGATTGGATAGTCATTTGTCCAGAATGGTATAGGATCTCCTGCCTGAGCAGGGGGTTGGACTAGAAGATCTCTGAAGTCCCTTCCAGCCCTATGAGTCTATCTTCTACGGTATGATATTCCTATTCAGATCCCTTCCAAATGTTATTCTGCACTCTGTACTCAAACAAAAGCTTGGTCATTGAGTTTCCACTCTCCTTTTTCCACCCCCAATGTCCAGGACAATTGGCTCAATTTTTTTTTAATCACAAAGACAGATAAGAGATATTACTCATGGCTTCAGAATCTACCACTAATTCAGAAGCAGTTTCTGATACTTGGATAAAAAGCACATCAGTTAAGGCTGCAAGGGAGGATCTGGACATGAACCGATTATGTACTCATTTCACAGCTGAAAGAATAAGGCATGAAAGGGATACTTGATGACTCACAGGCTTGGATCCAAGCTGTGCACAGAAACAAACAATTGACTGGTTTTATTATTTCTGACAATGCCAATAAGCCGGGGTGAGAGAGGACAGGAACCAACTCAAAGTGTCACTTAGGATCGGCTTGAAAGAGAGAATCTCTGCGAAGGCTGACCTATTCAGTGGTAAGATTTCTACAGCAACAATATTGAGGCCTCCCTCTCCAGGACCCTCCTCTCTGGCAATGCCTTCGGTGTCCGTCGAAGGGCAAGAGATAGGGCCAGGGCCAAGCACGTCCACGCAGCCACAGATGGACAGTGATGAGGGTAATGAGTCTTGGCTGGACCCACGGCAACGTCGCAGAGATAAGCAGCGCAACAGAAGAAAGGGCGTGCCCGAGATTAGGCTGAGTCACTGGACCACACCCCACAGGATATAAAAGGGAGCGTGGTGGCCAGTCAAACCTTGTGACAAACAAAGCTGAAAGCTTCCACGCCATTCTGCATTGCCGGACTTTTGCTTGAAGACTGGATTATCTCTGGACTTGATTGTAATTATTGAGCTCCTTTCCTTTGATGTATCAGAAGTGGGGAGAAGTTATCTCTCCTCTTTGTAAATAATAAACTCTTGGCAGGCAGCCACTAGGTTGTTGCCAAGTTCCATTATCATAAGGAAAAGGATTTTGCCGGCTGGTTTGGTCTTTAACTCCTGAACGTCTGTTGGTGTGTGCGCGTGGGGTTGGGGACAGAACAATAACGTGATGGGAATAGGGCTCTCTCACTTTGAGAATTCATCAGCTTTAAAGGGAAGGAAAGCAAGCTCTGATTGTGCAAATATATTGACCAATGTACGGCATCGAATGACACTGGGCCAGTTGCAAACTTATCTTTGAAGCTGGAACCGTTAAAGGTCAGGAAGAAGGTTGTTGAAACTTGATTGACTACATTTTCCCCCCAGGAAAACAGGGGACAGTTATGGAGAGGTTTCGTCATTCATTTTTTGGGGTTTTTTTTTTTTTTTTGGTCTCTAAGAGATGCTATCCAGTGATGTAGCAAAGTCATTGCTTGGGAGGGTGGCCAACACCTATAGCTTTCTTTTTTATTCAAATCTGGGAGGGGGGGGAAGAAGCCAAAGAGAAGGGTTAAGCTTGCAAGGTTCTGAAAACGGCGCATCTGGAAATAGGCTATTTGGCTGCTGAATTTTAGCAAACATCATTTGAAAGTGCTCTGGAGCACAAAATTGGAATAGGGACCACTGCCAGCCTGAGAAAGATCTGCTCAATTTAAACTTCAAAGGCAAACCAAGGAGTTGGAGGAAGAAAATAAAAAATAAAAAAAAAGGATTAATTGTCAAAAATGCAAAACTAACTCCTTGTTTTAATTTAGAAAGACAGCCTCTTAATTAAGAGAATTCTTAGAAGCCTTACCCTGGTGTTGTGATCCCCGTTGAGTTAAGAAAGGGCAGGTTATGCTTTCCAATAGCTTCCAGAAATAGTAATACTACAACAGGGAGCATGAGCTGTAGGAATAGCAATACACCTAATAATTAAACTTCAAATAGAAATGCAGTGCGTTTTACTACAATCTATGGACACTGTGGTACAAAAGGCCTTTATTATTGGAGGAGCAAAGGATAGTGGTTGGATCAGGGGTGAAATTTACTTACCATATTTTTCGGAGTATAAGGCGCACCGACCTTTTTCGGTGAGGAAAAGAAGAAAAAGAAATCTCCCTCTGCCTCTGAGCAATTTTGCCTCGTTGCAGCAAACAGCAAACAGCCTGCTTTACTTTCATTTTTGTTTTCAACATAGCTTGATTAGCACAAGGAAAAAAAAAAAAATCTGCTCCCAGCAATTTACCTCTTTGCAGCAAGCAGCAGAGCCCTGTGCAAAACAGCTGAGAGCAAATCAGCTGAGAGTTGGGAGGCCGACCCAATCAACTTGTGCTAATTAGGCTGTGCTGAAGCTGAAAGGAGCTGAAAGGAGGTAAACTGCTGGGAGGCAGAGGCCAAAGGGTGGGGGCCAGTGGGTGGGCGGGGCTACATTCGGTGTATAAGATGCACCTAAATTTTCACCCCCTTTTAGGATGGAAAAAGATGTGTCTTATATTCCGAAAAATATGATAGTTTCCCTACCGGTTCGTCAATGTGCGCTCTCCCCGCTCGTATGCGCCGTCATTTGCGCATGTGAAAAGCCTTCTGCGCATGCGCAGAGGCTTAAAATGTTGCAAAAAAGCGGTGTCATGACGTCTGCACAGGTGGGTGGAGCCTCCTGCAGCCGCTGCTACCAGTTTGCCCGAACTGGATAGAACCAGCTGGATTTCACCCCTGGGTTGGATGTTGTCATGATGCCCTCCTGCCATTTTCCCTTCCCATGTTCCTTTTGCTTTCAGTTCAGCTGACTAGGACTATGGGGCCATGGACGAAGCTTAGTGGACACCATCCTTTGCCTCCACCACCCTTCTTACTTTTGAAGTTGACAAATGATGCATCTAAGGCCTATGTGCTTACTTGGAATTTTGGAGGCCTGAGGCAACCTTGAAGTCTTCTCCTCTAATCCAATTCTCTAGCCTTAATCCTCCCTTCCAAGGAATGCCAACCAGTCACCAATATATGGTGCTTAATGAGCCTAACAACGTTAGATTTAGTCTTTGGTCTGGTAATGGGACAAAGTAGGATTCTCCTCTATACTAAGCAAATAGAACAAGATGAGAAGAGGGTTTTACATATAGTGAAAGGAAGTTCATTGTAGTATCTTTTCTATGAAGAAAGCTGAAGGAAAAAAGCATTTTTTCCTTCTCCTTCTCCTCCTCATCCTACTACTCTTCACCTCCTTCTTCTATTTCTCCTTCTCCTTCTTCTCCTCATCCTACTACTCTTCACCTCCTTTTCCTTCTTCTCCTTGTCCTACTACTCTTCACCTTCTTTTCCTTTTCCTTCTCCTCCTCATCCTACTACTCTTCACCTCCTCGTTCTCCTCCTCGCCTTACTACTCTTTACCTTCTTTTCCTTTTCCTTCTCCTCCTCATCCTACTACTCTTCACCTCCTCCTCCTTGTCCTACTACTCTTCACCTTCTTTTCCTTTTCCTTCTCCTCCTCATCCTACTACTCTTCACCTCCTCCTCGTCCTACTACTCTTCACCTTCTTTTCCTTTTCCTTCTCCTCATCCTACTATTCTTCACCTCCTTCTCCTTCTCCTTCTCCTTCTCCTTCTCCTTCTCCTTCTCCTCCTCCTATTACTCTTCATCACCTTCTCCTCCTTCTCCTTCCCCTTCTCTTCCTCCTCCTCCTTCCCCTTCCCCTTCCCCTCCTGTTCCATGCTCCTCCTCCTCCTCTCTTTTCTCTAGGATGAGTATGTTATTTGTCTACAGAAGCTCATTGCAGTTTCCTGAATCACCCAGGAGGCTGAATACTTTCCCCCAAATAATTGCAGTCAGGATAACTTTAAGTACCAGCATTTTCTCATTCACTTTGCAGTTTTTCTAAAATCTGAGCTGGAGCTTGCCATGCTGTGAAACTGTATGATCATGAGTAATGTGGCTTGAACATACTTGTAAGGAGAGAAAAAGTGGTAATGAATACCTTTAGTGTTGAAGGAAAGGTTAATGAGTTGGGTAATAAAAAAAGTTTTACCCTGGCAAGGAAAAAGAGACATCTCAGGTAGGGTTTCAGTCTCCCATGCATAATTGCTATTGGCTATACTTCAACTAGCACAGCTTCCTGCATATTTCATTTTCCTTCCCGTTGGAATGGCCTGCAAAATCTACACATTTATAGCCACATGAATAGACATGCACATTCCTTCATCCAGAAATCTTAGTTTCTCATTTATTCCATTTTGCTTTTGCTGGCCTCGGATTGCGGTAATATACAATATTGGGTTGATGTGGCAAAAAAAATAAAAATAAAAAAAGACAACAGTAAAGAATAGCCATCAAACTGTTTCTTTGGCTATGGTGGTGGTAGTGATGGTGGTGGTATTGACGTGGGAAAGTTGGTGTAAAGTTTGGTGACCTACGGAGAAGACCCTACTCTACTGAGGCCACAAAACGTCACTTCAACCCTAATATTGTCTGAAAAGATGTGCAGGACATTGGTTTGTTTTGCCAGTGTCATGAGTGAAGTTCAGATGCTCCTAGAGCCATGATGGCGAACCTATGGCACGTGTGCCAGAGGTGGCACACAGCGCCCTCTCTGATGGCACGCAAGCTGTCGCCCCAGTTCAGCTCTGCCGTGCATGTGCATGCACCTTCCACCAGCCAGCTGGTCTTCGGGTCTCTGCCACACATATGTGGGGGTGCGGGGCGCATGCAGTGGGCCTTGTGCACAAGTGCAGGGGTGAGGCACATGCGGGGCCCCCACGCACGCATGTGTAGGGTGGGGCGCATGCATGGAGGGCATGCGTGCATGCATGGGGGGCAGGGCACATGTGTGGGGCTGCGCACACATGCACAGGGGGTGGGGCACAGGCACAAGGGCCACACACGCATTGCATTTTGGGGGTTCAGGGAGGTGCACACTTTGGGCATTCGGTCCGGAAAAGGTTAGCCATCACTGTCCTAGAGGGTCTCCTTGTTGGTTGACCTTCTGGTGATTTTGCATTACATACAGTTCTCCTACTGCAGTGTTAGTGAACCTTTTCGGCACCGAGTGCCAAAACAGGACCGCGTGCCCATATGCCAGAAACCGGAAGAGCAGCTGCCCGGTGCGCATGCACGCCCCTGATGGCTGCTCATCTAGTTTCCAGTGCATGCATGCACACTGGCCACCTGGTCTTCTGGTTTCTGGCACGCATGTGCATGCAAAGACCAGCTGACGGGTGCACATGTGCGTGCCGGAAACCAGAAGAGCAGCTGCCCAATGTGCATGCGTGCACCAGGAAGATGATCTTATGGTTTCCAGTGCTCACATGAACACTGACCAGCTGGTCTTTGCGCAGACATGCATGCCAGAAACTGGAAGACCAAGTGGCTGGTGAGCTTGCGTGTGCCAGAAACCGGAAGAATGGCTGCCCTTCCCATTTCCGGTGCTCCCACGTTCAGGAAGACCAGCTAGACGGCGTGCTGGAACCCAGAAAAGCAGCGGGTGACAACTTGAGTGCCTGGAGAGACGGCTCTGCGTGCCACTTCCGGCACACATGCCATAGGTTCACCATCACAGTCCTATTGTTTTTTTTAAAAAAACCAATTCTTTCCTGTCAACTATTATTAAAGTACAGTATTGTAGGGAGACAAGGGAATAGCCTGGAGGGCTAGGAAGAAGAGTCACTACCAAGTTAAACAGGCAGATATAAGAAACCGGAATCTGGGGCAGAACTGTAACTTGAGAAACCATCTCGGACAAGACTCTCCCAGTTGGTGAAAAAGTAAAGGGAGATAGTGAGGGCTTGCAATTTTCTGTTTCTATATCTTTATCATAAAAATACAGGCCTGCATAACTGGTTACCTAGTCTAGTCTACCTTGAAGGGCTAACAAATATTCATTGGCCTTCCACCATGCTGTCTTCTCCACCATTGGTTTTCAGAATGGAGCATAGAGGACAAGCGTTTCTCATGGTTTTTTTTATTTTTTTAATTTGATTTATATGCCGCCCTTCTTCGGAGACTCAGGGCGGCTTACAGTGCTTTAAGCAATAGCCTTCATTCTATTGTATATTTTATACAAAGTCAGCTTATTGCCCCCACAAACTGGGTCCTCATTTCACCTACCTTAGAAAGGATGGAAGGCTGAGTCAACCTTGAGCCTTGGAGAGATTCGAACCAGCAGAAATTGCAGGCAGCTGTGTTAATAACAGGGTGCACTAAACCCCTGTACTATCAAGGCTCTTAACTTGTATGCCGCCTTTCTCCGAAGACTCAAGGAATCTTACAATGCATTTAAAAACCATATATAAAACATTAAAAGTTAAACCGTTAAAAACAATTAAAAACCCATTCACACCATTCATGGGCGGATCTCGCCAGATCGCAACAGTGAGATCAACGGTCCCAGGCCTGCCGAAAGAGCCAGGTCTTCACCGCTTTTCAGAAGGCCAATAGGGTGGGGATGGTCCGGATTTATTAGGAGCAACATGTCAGCACGTACCCAAGTGAAGTCAGCTCTGCCCACGTAATTTATGGCCCAATTATGACCCTGTTTCCCCTCTCCTCCTAAACGTCATAAATCACGTTCTCCAACGGGGCACTTTGATACAGCCTTGAGAAAGGTATGCAAGGAATGAGCTTCTGGTTGTGATTGCCATGCTGCTCCGTCAGTTTTCTCTCCCTCCTGCCTAAAGTAACTCGAGAGCAGGCCAGGAATGCTTTACGAGTTGACATCTGAGACTTGGCTCCTTCTCAAAGGTCTTCTTTAATGAGTACATCATGTTTAGTTTAGTTTAGTTTAGTTTATTTGATTTGTATACCGCCCTACTCCCGAAAGACTCAGGGTGGTGAACAGCCAAACAATAAAATACATAGATACAAAAAATTTAAAAAACCAGTTAAAATCGAATTAAACCATTTTGGCCCAGACAAATTAAAACACCCCAATAATTTAAAACAGATTAAAATTTACATATTAAAAAGAGGGAAAAGATTAGGCCAAGCCCGCCTGGTGGAATAAAAAGGTCTTCACAGCGCGGTGGAAGGTACGCAGATCCGGGATCCTCCATATCTCCGGGGGGAGCTCGTTCCAGACAGTAGGTGCCCCCACAGAGAAGGCTCTCCCCCTAGGGGCTGCCAGTCGACATTGTTTGGCTGATGGCACCCGGAGGAGTCCCTCTCTATGGGAGCGTACCGGCCGGTGGGAGGCTATTGGTGGTAGTAGGCGGTCCCGTAGGTAACCAGGTCCTAAGCCATGGAGCGCTCTAAAGGTGGTAACCAAAACCTTGAAGCGCACCCGGAAGATCCGGGTTGGCACAGCTTCAATGGAAAACCAAATCTAAATCTTTTTTGCAGTTTCAGTATAATTAAATTAGGAAATAACCCCATCCCCAAGTGTCACAGGTCATGTTGGCCAATTGGGTTAATTGGCAGGCTCTTCAGGCACTCCTTTCCCAACCTTATCTGTTGCCAGTAGAGATGACCTTGGTTCTCATGAGAAAGCTCTTTGTTGTGTCTAGTAATGCCTTTTAACCTCCTTCCCCCCACTTCCCCCTCTGTGTGTCAACTGAGAAACAGAAAGATGGCTGCAGCCAGGTTCAGTCTGAAGTTGACAGACATGCTGATGTAAGGCATGGTTTTGTACAATGAATGGGATGATATAAAATGTTTATCCAACAGGAAAACTCAGCAAACCACAAAACAACATCAAGACACTGGCTTAGGGCAATGTATGAACTCAGTCACATTTCACTCCTTCAGATGAAACGTAATTGGTTGCCCGCACCAAATTTTCTTCTCTTCACGTCTGTTTTTTAACGATTAGTCTGGGATATTTTACCCTTAATGCAATATTGTAGTTTCATTAGAAGAATGACCCAGTATGAAATCACATCATTTGAAAACTTTATGGAAAGAGCCTACTTATACAATCCTAATTTCTATTTAAATGCTAATTGTGCTTTGCATTAACAAATATGGTGGGGACGTATATAAAATAAATATCAGGCAAATATAGAAGCGGCTGCTGAAAAGGCCTGAAACTTCATTGTGCATCCCTCTACACGTGGACTGGTTTATTTGTATATTTGTTTATGCAGTTCATTAGACTCTGGGTTCTTCATTAATTCAATGATATCTTTAAAGTCAGGGAAAAGTTGTATTAATCAAAAAAAAAATGATACATGTTTGATAATTGCTCCTGCCTGTAAAGGATTTTTCCCCCCATGTAAAGGTGTATCCTTTCTGCCTTCCAGAATTGGAATTATATATCACAATGCTTGTTTGTTAACGAAAACAGAAACCATTTTTATTATCGTGCCTTAAAGTAAAAGAAAAACACTCCCTCAAGCTGAACCCCTGTAGAATATATGAATATATCCATGTAGTTTTTTTTTTAAGCAACAATAAATAGAAATAGTTTGCCCTAGCTTTCTTCCGAAACCTGTTTTCCTTCCCTTTTTTGATTTTCCAGTAGAGCCCACCTGTCTGGCATTCCTTGATCACCTCCTTTGCAAGGATCATCCAAAGAATATTTTTATTTCTCTAGGAATGTCTTTAAAATGCAATGTAATTGCTGTACAGTTTCACAAAAGAAAAAAAAATTCTGATGCCATTGGAGTATTTGTTTTGTTGTTATTAGTTGCAAAGTCATGTCTGACCCATCGCGACCCCATGGAAAACATTCCTCCAGGCCTTCCTGTCCTCTACCATCCTCTGGAGTCCATTTAAACTCACGTCGACTGCTTCAGTGATTCCATCCAGCCACCTCATTCTCTGCCTTCCCCTTCTTCTTTTGCTCTCAATCTTTCCCAGCATTAGGCTTTTCTCCAGGGAGTCCTTCCTTCTCATTAGGTGGCCAAAGTATTTGAGTTTCATCTTCAGGATCTGGCTTTCTAAAGAGCAGTCAGGGTTGATCTCCTCTAGGACTGACTGGTTTGATCACCTTGCAGTCCAAGGGACTCGCAGGAGTCTTCTCCAGCCCCAGAGTTCAAAGGCCTCAATTCTTTGGCGCTCAGCCTTTCTTATGGTCCAACTTTCACAGCCATCCATTGCAACTGGGAAAACCATAGCTTTAACTGTGCACACTTTTGTTGGCAGGGTGATGTCTCTGCTTAGTATTACTTTATTATTAGTTAAATTTGTATCCCACTTGTTCCAACAAAGTTAATTAACTGCACTCCATTCTGCTGGGGAAGAAAAATGATTCAGCTGAGTTTCTTCGGAGTAAGAGTTAGATAAGCAGCTTGGAATCTGGACAGAGCAGTACTGGACTGAACCAGACAAACAGAATAGGGCAAGGATTCAGTACCAAGGACAGCTCCCAAAGGACACATTTATTAAGTAAATTATAGAGAGTTACTGACTGACTCAGGCATAACCTCTTCCAGTCAATAAACTCAGCTTGGTCTGTATACAAGAAAGAACTAAGGAGAGGAGGGTGTATTTTTGGCCAGATTTTCAGCTATCCCAAAGAAGGCTGGGAAACTGATATTTCCTCTTCCTTTCTATTTTTCTTCTGTTTGTTAAGCAAATGTATATGGCTGCCCATCTACCAAAAGGAACTCTGGTTGGTGAACAAGAATTGAAAATGAACACAACAATGGAGAGGGAAGACAGAGAGGAGTAGAGGGACAGGTAGGAAGGAGAGAGGAGAAGGGAGGAAAAAAGAGAGAGAGAGAGAGAAGAAAGGGAAAAGGAGAGGAAGCAGAAGCAGGGAGAGTGGGGAGGCGCTTGTGCATGCATGGGGGTGAGGCACATGGAATTATGGGTGTGGGCATGCATGCATGCGACCCCCCCCCGCCCTCCCCTCCTGGCATGCGATGGCAAAAAGGTTCACCATCACTGGTATAGGGTTTCCTGCCTAAGCAGGGGGTTGGATTAGAAGACCTCCAAGGTCCCTTCCAACTCTGTTATTCTATTCTATTCCTCTTCTACTGAAAATCATAGTTAGATAAGGATTTAAACCTGGGTCTTCTCAGTTACTGTTTAGCATTGAGTACAACCCTGCTTTAAAATCCTGTTTTGCAGGGAGTTTTTTTGTGGGGCAGAACGATGATTCAAAAGAGGGACAAAATGCCAAAAAAGGAACACCGCGGTGCATTAATATGAACCGTGTCCTCAGTCATAGCACCAGAAATTAATAACCAACAATAGGCCCTCAGAATGATCTGTTGGATACAATTTACCATGCTCGTTTCCAGGGAAAAAAAAAGCTTTCAGTCAAAATCGGATCTGATTGAAAAGCAGACCGCAATCATCTACAAATTTAGTACCATCCTTAAAGCAACAGGATTCATTTGATGGGCTTTGACACTTCTCAGCCGAAATCCTTTCACTATTACAAAGGCTCTTTCAACCGTATGAATTAGATCAACCTCAGGAGCCCTAAAACGGATGCATTTCCTAAGTCCAAGAGGGATCTTTTATCTCCACGGTAACTTGCTAATTCTAATATGGGGTGGTGGTGGGAAATTTGGTATTTGCAGAAAGTGGAAACTGTTTTTGATTTTCCTTGCCTTCGCTCTGCTCATAAATCAAAACTGGCTGAGGGATTTTGCTCAGTCTTAAGGTCAAAAGGAGAATAATTCAGAAACTTTGTAAGCTAGGAAATGGGTATTATAATGGAAAATTCTTCCGAGGTCATGAACGGTGGTTAAAAATATATTGTCATTGGGAAGCTTGCTGTATTTTAAGGGGGTAGGAGAATGGAAATCAGAACACGATCTAGATCTTCAGCTGAAACCTGAGTGGGGAACTCTTCTTTTCTAGCAGGCTCTCAAAATATAGGGGAAAAAAAATGCTTCTTGTCCCCTTCTTCCTCCATTTTATCTAATTCTCCCCACCAGGCGGGGAGGAGTGTTTGTAACCATCATCTCTTAACAGAGCTTCATCAGAGATAGGCTGATTTTTCTGTAAGGTAAAGGTGAAGGTTCCCCTCGCACATATGTGCTAGTTGTTCCCGACTCTAGGGGGCGGTGCTCATCTTGGTTTCAAAGCTGAGGAGCCAGCGCTGCCCAAAGACGTCTCCGTGGTCATGTGGCCGGCATGACTAAATGGCGAAGGCGCACGGTACGTTGTTACCTTCCCACCAAAGGTGGCCCTTATTTTTCTACTTGCATTTTTTTACGTGCTACTTGCATTTTTTACATGCAACCTAGCAACTGGCAGAAGCTGGGAAAAGTAATGGGAGCACACCCCATTATGCGGCACCAGGGATTTGAACCGCTGAACTGCCAACCTTCTGATCAACAAGCTCCGTGTCTTAGCCACTGAGCCATTGCATCCCTATAGATTTTTCTGTAGACAGTCCCAAAGTCAGAAATTTGCTGAATAGGGACTTGTTGATCAACTGCTGGGGCTTTTACTATCAAATATCAATAGTCTGAACTTATTGGAGGGAATATCTTAGAACTATGCCTGTTGACCCCAACCTTGAATTTTTTTTTAAAAAAAACCTCCCTTTTTACAAACCTGTAATCCCTTAATTAAAAAGCAGAGACATCACCCTGCCAACAAAAGTGTGTATAGTCAAGGCTATGGTTTTCCCAGTTGCAATGGATGGCTGTGAAAGTTGGACCATACGGAAGGCTGAGCGCCAAAGAATTGAGGCCTTTGAACTCTGGTGCTGGAGAAGACTCCTGTGAGTCCCTTGGACTGCAAGGCGATCCAACCGGTCAGTCCTAGAGGAGATCAACCTTGACCGCTCTTTAGAAGGCCAGATCCTAAAGAGGAAACTCAAATACTTTGGCCGCCTAATGAGAAGGAAGGACTCATTGGAGAAGAGCCTAATGTTGGGAACGATTGAGGGCAAAAGAAGAAGGGGATGGCAGAGAACAAAGTGGCTGATTGGAGTAACTGAAGCAGTAGGCGTGAGCTTAAATGGAGGATTGTAGAGGACAGGAAGGCCTGGAGGAATATAATCCATGGGATCGCAATGGGTTGGGCACGACTTCGCAACTAACAACAAAATCCCTTAATTTGGGGTAGAGTTGGGGCACCTGAATGGAGCTGAGGGTTTACTGGCTGGAGTTCCTGATGAACTTCCTTTCTTATCAGATCAGATCAAATATTTATAATCATCATAAACCAGCATACCTTTTGTTACAAAATATTCAAATCTTGGTGCATAAAGGAGCTGTCAGGGTTTGTAGTCCGATAGCCACTTGGTCTTTGCTTGGCATACTGTACGTCTATGAGTAGGTGTGGCCAACAAAACTAAGCAAAACCCAATTTAGATCTCAATCTGTATTTGAATGTGTACCAGTTAATTATCCCCATGTAGGAATTCATTTATCATGAGATTTATTGGACATGGACCTGCCCAAAGCTTTGAAGGACTGCATGCTACGCAAATATGAGTTTCCAGATTGTGTATTCTGGTCTACACAGACCGATTGTGGCTTTCCCCATTCCAGGGAGGACTTCTCATCGATCCTATTTTCAACCAATCAAGTGCTATGGAATCTCCAGTTGATTGTTTTTCTTAAGGTGATTCATACCAGTTCGCTCCATATTTCGACAATTGTATTAAATTTGCATATGAAATGGGCCTCTCTCTTAAGAAAGTGCAGGTTTCGCGAACGAAACATCTCAGCCAGTAATAAGGATGTCAGTGTTCCGAGGGATGCCCTAATTAAATCATGAGTCTTGAGCCAAGCTTCAAAAGAAATCCAGTTTTTTAATAGGAGCTTCATGTTGGTACGTTCCTAAGTGAAGCCAGCTCTGACCCTACATAACTTATGCTCCAATTATGACCCTGTTCCCCCCCCTACCCCCAGGGTGTGTCATCAATCACATGAGCAATTTTGTGAGTTGTAAAGTCACTCCCCTTTGGCTGCTGTAGGCATCCCTGGGATACAGCCTTGAGGGAGATAAGCATGGATGGGCATCAGTTTTTGGTTGTTGTGCAGTTTTACCACTTTCCCACCTCCCCTGGTTTATGGCAACTTGAGAGCAGGCCAGGGATGCTTTGTGAGTTGACCGAGGAATGGTGGCAGTTGCACTTGCAGCCTCTGACCTACCATAGGTTCCCCATCTCTTATTTATGGTGAGAGGAATCCCATTGAGTTCAATAGCTCAGTGCAGCCCTGGATTTTTATTCTGACTTGCATTCAACAGGTCTCTCTTCTGCCTGAATGTGTGCAAGTGTGACAGTCTTTGAAGATATTTCATTCCGTAGCTAAATAACAGAGTTTAAAAATGAACTGTCTGGTCTTCAACTCCTAATTGTTGTCATCTTCATAATTGCCCAAGACATTTCCATTATGATGGAGTAAGTGAATGTCAGAATGCCTAACAATGTGATATCTAATGTAAAAGGTAAGTAGAGAGTCTAGAGCTCAAATTACCAATTCTCCTTCTCTTTTAATGACATATTAGCCTGCCTTTTTTATTACGGCTGCTGTATCATTTCCACTGAACTTTTAAAAAGCAGGCAATTTTGATAGTGTGGAAAAAACCCCCCATAAAGGAACAAGAAAAAGGGGGGGAGACTTTCCACCTCCCCAATTGCTCAAACTGCTCAAACTGTTTTTGTGTTTAATGTCATCATGCCTAGAGGCCCAGACGTGAGTAAATGTTAACATTAATATGGAATGGCAAGCTAGATAAATAATACTTATGAATGTCAAGATGGCTGCTTGGAGAAGTGGCTGCGAAAAGGATTAGATTGAGAATGGGAAGGAAAGACAGGGAATTAGCAAAATACAATTGCTAGCAGCATCCATGTGCTCAGATGTGCCAGTTGACATGGACAAATGGAACCAGCCAGGTCATCTTGCTCTCCAACAAACTGGTTTGGAATGATGGATTTTTTTTTGCAAAATCTAGGAGGAAAGTCCTTGGTATGGTGCAGTGTTTTAGGTAGAATTGCAAAGAGCTATGCTATCATAGAGGTGATACCACTTGTGATATCATAATCCACCATGCGTTACAATAGCACTTAGCACTTACACTTATATGCCTCTTTACAGTGCTTTACAGCCCTCTCTAAACAGTTTACAGAGTCAGCCTCTTGCCCCTAACCATCTAGGTCCTCATTTTACCCACCTCGGAAGGATGGAAGGCTGAGTCAACCTTGAGCCTGGTGAGATTCGATCTGCCAAATTGCAGGCAGCCGGCAGTCAGCAGAAGTAGCCTGCAGTACTGCATTCTAACTACTGCGCCACCCGTGGCTCTACTACTCCTTGAATTATGACCACAATTGAGCTCAACATTTCTGTTGCTAAACGAGACAGTGGTTAAGTGAGTTTTGCCCCATCTTATGACCTTTCTGGCCACAGCTGTTGAGTGAATCCCTGCAGCTGTTAAATTAGTCACATGGTGGTTAAGTGAATCCGGCTTCCCTGTTGAGTTTGCTCATCAGAAGTTCGTAAAAGAGGATCTCGTGATATTCTGGGCCATTGCAACCGTCATAAATACAAGTCAGTTGCCAAGCATCTGAATTTAGATCATGTGTGACTATGGGATGCTGCAATGGTTGTAAGTGTGAAAAACAGTCATAAGTCACTTTTTTCAGTGCTGTTGTAACTTTGAGCAGTCACTAAATGAACAGTTGTAAGTCGAGAATTATCTGTACAGAGGAAGTCTTCTTCAAGCCAAGGTCGACTCTTGGTGACTTCACGGCAATACGGAAGTGGTTTCCTCCTTAACCCAGCCTATATTCCTGGAGGTTCTCCTCAGGGATGGGATTCTATCGGTTCGGACCGGTTCGGGCGAACTGATAACTCCGACGATCAGCTGGGAGCAAACCAGTTCGCCAGGATGATCAGCTGGGCCTGCCTCCCCGCCTCTGTGCTTTACTTACCTTTATTTACTTTGTTTGAAACCCAGCTGATCAGCGCGGCAAAGCGGATTGCCGTGCCTCAGCTGTTTTACTCACCGGGTCTGCATTAGAAGATAAATTTTAGAGATGAATTCAAATGCACCGCCGCATGCTCGAAGCGCGCGCTCAGCAAACCAGTTGTTACACCAGTTGAATCCTGCCACCAGTTCTCCTCCCATAGACTTAAATGGAAGTCACAGAAGCGATCCCAAATCTGCAAAGAGCTGGAGAAAGGATAACTGTATACCAGAAAATATAAGACATTGCACATTATAAGGCCATTCTGGACCCCAAGGAAGCAGAAAATGTCCTAATCAGATCCAAAAATTGAAAAGCAGTTTCTTTGCTATAAAATCGAACGAGTTCAATATAGACGAATCAAATCGTAAGAGAACTTTTTCATCACTGGATGTACTTAACATTTTCTTCTTGAATCCCCAGAATGGGATTAATTACTCAAGATGAAAATGAGGCCCTGCACTTATTAACAATTACTGATATTTCAATCAATTCTGCTAGTTTACGCTGGAACGAGTCTCTCTTCCCTTGTCTACAAGTATCTTCTTTGCCTTTTATGCAATAGATTTTCTCTCCGAAGGCTCATCGCCAGCTTTTGAACATCTCTGCAGGAGCCAAAGTGAGGGAATAAGGTCCTTTCTGAGACGGATCGAGATTCAGAGTGGAAGTGTGATGCATGCAGTTGGGGAAGTGGATGAGAAAATGAGAAAGAAAAAAGAAAAAAGGAAACGAAAGAGGACAAGTCGGGGAGAGGGAAGGAAAGTAATTGCTTAATTAGATTCTGAGTTGTTCTTGGCAGATGGTCGAAGCTGGCTTTGATAGAATAGAATAGAATAGAATAGAATAGAATAGAATAGAATAGAATAGAATAGAATAGAATAGAATAGAACAGAACAGAACAGAACAGAACAGAACAGAACAGAACAGAACAGAACAGAATAGAATAGAATAGAATAGAATAGAATAGAATAGAATTCTTTATTGGCCAAGTGTGATTGGACATACAAGGAATTTGTCTTGATGCATACATTCTCAGTGTGCATAAAAGAAAAGATACGTTCATCAAGAATCATAAGGTAGATGAGACCAAGAAGCCCACAATGCGATTGTAGCACAAATGGAGGTCCATCACGGACATTGTGGCAAGCTGATCAAATCTGCAAACACCTTTCCTTGTTTGATAAGAGTAAATACAAGGTTTCTCCTGAAAGAAGTGAGAAAAATGGATTTTGGACCATCCCTGTGGTAGAGGACAGCAATCTTTCCAAACAGCAGGCATCACATTGGATGATTTTGGGGATGGCACAGGAAGCCAAATGGATGGATGGATGGATGGATGAATGAATGATTGATTTTTTTTCTTTTTATGATCCTGTAAACTCTTTAAAAAAAAGGGGGATGTGGTGGCTCAGTGATTAAGACACTGAGCTTGTCGATCAAAAGGTCGACAGTTCAGCAGTTCGAATCCCTAGTGCCATGTAATGGGGTGAACTCCCGTTACTTGTCCCAGCTTCTGCCAACCCAGCAGTTCGAAAGCACATAAAAAATGCAAGTAGAAAAATAGGGACCACCTTTGGTGGGAAGGTAACAGCGTTTGGCGCATGGCCTTTGGCGTTTAGTCATGCCCAATCATCTCCAGGCCTTACTCCCGAGTCGTCCCTTTTCTTTTAACTGTTCTTGCCTTCTGGCAGCTCTGCGCATGCACACACTAGGAACAGACTCCTCCTGTTCCTCTGCCTCTCTGATGTCTGACTCTGGAGGCTCCGGAGTCCGTGCATAACTCCCAGATGGCCCTGGCCCCATCTCTGCCTCTGATGCAGAGCCCTCATCTGAGACTTCCCTAGTCTCCATGACTGGCCCATGTTCCTCCCCAGCCTCCTCACTGTCCGATTCCGCTACCAGCTCCGCAGGCTGCTGGCGGACCACAACAGAACCAGAACTCACAGTCTCCTGGTGATTGGCTCAAAGTCACCCAGCCAGCTTTCATGCCTAAAATGGGACTAGAATTGGTGCCTTAACCGCTAGACCAAATTGTCTTCTCTTCTTCTTCTTCTTCTTCTTCTTCTTCTTCTTCTTCTTCTTCTTCTTCTTCTTCTTCTTCTTCTTCTTCTTCTTCTTCTTCTTCTTCTTCTTCTTCTTCTTCTTCTTCTTCTTCTTCTTCTTCTTCTTCTTCTTCTTCTTCTTCTTCTGAGAAAGGAACTTCTGTGATTCAGTTTACCAGGCTTAATGCTCAAATCAGACACCTTGTACAGTAGAAGAAGCTGCCTGTGCGGGATCTTCTAATGAAGATGTCGAAAATGCTTCGAGGTTCCCTGGCTGAAAAGCAATTAATACATATCACATTCCAAGCAGCCCTTTTGGTTAAGGCTCAATTAAGAGGAAAATAATGAGGCCATCCCAGATGAAATTTCTGCTAAGTGTTATATAAGTGTCTGACCTGGAATGAGTAAATGCCACTGTTGATTATTCTTTCTTTGATATCCTCTCTTTCTCCTCCCTGCCATGGTTGAGTTCAGTAGGCAGGAAACATCAAAGAAAAGCAGATTGGCTGCTAACGCACTGCCTTAAATAAGAGATAAAGTTTAGTTAATTTACAGTAGAAGTATCATGAATTTTATTCAGGCTAACAGCTTTACGTGCGGACTGTGCTAAGATATTACCAGGTTCCCTTCTGAGTACCTTCTCATCCGCTGTGCTTCAATACAAGCACAGATTTGCTGATTTAGAATTCAATTACATAGAGATAATAAAGCGGAGTAAAGCAGAATCACCCAATGCCAGCTTTAAAATCCCTGCACCGTTCTCATTTGAGCAATTTATGACATTCCTGGTATAGTTGAACTACAGGCGATCCGTGACTTAGAACTATCCATTTTACGACCCTTTCAAAGTTAGGTAAAGGCAAAGGTTCCCCTTGCACATATGTGCTAGTCGTTCCTGACTCTAGGGGGTGGTGCTCATCTCCGTTTCAAAGCCGAAGAGCCAGCGCTGTCCGAAGATGTCTCCGTGGTCATGTGGCCGGCATGACTAAATGCCAAGGTAACACTGTTACCTTCCCACCAAAGGTGGTCCCTATTTTTCTACTTGCATTTTTTACATGCTTTCAAACTGCTAGGTTGGCAGAAGCTGGGACAAGTCACGGGAGCTCACCCCATTACATGGCACTAGGGACTCGAACCGCTGAACTACCAATCTTTCGATCGACAAAGTCAGTGTCATAGCCACTGAGCCACCACGTCCCTTCAAAGTTACATCAGCCCTAAAAAAGTGACTTATGACTGATCTCCATACTTATGACCATTGGAGCTTCCCCATGGGCACATAATCAAAATTCAGGCAGGCCTGGAGACTAAAACAGTGGAAGAATGACTGCAGGATTTGGATTTGGCTAGAGAAAAGAAGGACTAGTGGGGACATATATCAGCATTCAAGTATTTAAGGGGGTGCCACAAAGAGGAGGGGTCAACTTATTTTCCAAAGCACCCAAAGGCAAGACAAGAAACTGTAAGGTCCCAGAGTTTATCTGAGTCACTGAGGTGTCAAAGATAGTGAGACTCAAGAAGAAGCTTGAAAAAGTAACAGCTTTTATTCGTACAAAGAAGATCTGAGTGTGAACTTATTCCATATGCATATATACAAAAAGCATGCAAGGAAAGAAGCCACACTTAAGTGAGTGTAGCCCCAATGTCTTATACCCAAATTTAGCCAATAAGAGACAAAAATTTGTTACTCAACTTGGGCAATGTCTTCCCCATGTCCCCCCCTTATCAATGGAGCATTCTTTGTCCATGCTTTTTGTTATTTTACAGAACATTCTTCTGTCAGAGTATATTCATCAACTGGAATAGGACATGGTAACAAGGTCAGCCAATGTATAGGCATAGCAACTAAGTCACCCAATGAGGGCTGTTTGGGAGCTGAGACAGACTGGAGTCAGGGCGTGTCTTAGTCTGCAGCTTCTGAGTCTCTGCAGAGAAACTGAAACTAGTCTGCTCTGCTGAAATGAAACTAGCTGTTCTCTCCTGCCTTGAGTTTTGCTTGTAACTGCTACTACGTTGAAAAAGAATCTATATTGGTATTGTACATTTATCTTCATCTGTTATTATGTATATAAAGAGAAGTTAATGAACCCTGCTAAATCAGTTTATCTATGTGTGCATCTGGTTTTTATTTTTGCAAAAAACTCTGACATCTCTGTAACCTTGTGTGTTTGTGCTCCTAAGCAGCCCCCTTCTCTGGCCCCATTTATCTATGGAGCAGGATGTTCCTGGGTAACTGTTTTGTTCTGTCTCCAAGGACAGCTTTGACGTGAATAACAGAAGCAAGAATTCTTAACAATTCTTAACAAGCGAAGGTTACAGAATTAATTCCTAATAAATGATTCCTAACCTTAGCAAAATAGCACAAGCAACTCTTAACAGAAGCAAATAGCAAAGGTTAGATTGATTCGTGGCACTAGGTCCCTTCAAAACGATGGATGGAAACTAACCAAGGAGAGAAGCAACCTGTTTGCAAAGCCAGCTATTTAAAAGGACAGCTTTCTTTGCTTTAGCGCGCTGAATGCAAAAGGTAAGGCTTGCTAAATAATAAGCTGAAAATAAAATAATAAAAAAAAAACCCCACGAATCTATCATCTTGAAATACTATAGAGATGCTAACGTGACGGCTGATGGGCCCTGTGCAGAAGAGCAGGCTTTGCAAACGACGCTGCTTTAACATTTTATATGATGTTCTCACTTCCACTGTGCACAATTTCCTAGCAATAATGCCAGACAAAAATGCATCCTTGGTTGAGCGGGTTTTTTCAACTGGGATGGGAAGAACTGACAAGTAGCTGCAAAGACGAACGCTCTATAACAATAAAACTTTTATGAGGATAAAAGCAGCTGCCACATCATCTTATTTAAGGTCCTTCGTATATTTAAAAGATGAACAGAGCAGCATCTGGGACTTTTCTGACTATGAAAATGCAATTCCCCTCCCTACAGTTCAATCTGTGCTCAGTTTTGCAACTGGCTGTCCTTCTGTTCACTAGCAGTAGTGTATTATTATTATCCTCCTCCTCTTTCCTATTATCTATTTCCTTATCTGCTTATGACTATAACTTTGTTCCTTGTATCTTACGATTTATATTGTCTTATTTAGTATCCTATGGCTATCACCGAGTGTTGTATCTTATGATTTATGATGAACTAAGGCTGCATTACTATTAGTCTTCTCATCGTTCCTATCGCCCATCTCCTCCCACTTATGACTGCATGACTGTAACTTTGTTGCTTGTATGCTTACGATTTATATTGATATTGGTTGTTTCCTGATTGCTTATTTGTGCCCTATGACTATCATTAAGTGTTGTACCTTATGATTCTTGATGAACATATCTTTTCTTTTATGTATACTGAGAGCATATGCACCAAAGACAAATCACACTTGGCTAATAAAGAATTCATTCATTCTGTCTGTCTGTCTGTCTGTCTGTCTGTCTGTCTGTCTGTCTGTCTGTCTATATCTATCTATCTATCTATCTATCTATCTATCTATCTATCTATCTATCTAATCTATCTATCTATCTATCTATCTATCTATCTATCTATCTATCTATCTATCTATCTATCTATCTATGAATGTATTTTATGATGATTATGATCATGATTTATCACTTTGTTGCTTGTATGTACACTGAGAGCTTATGCACCAGAGACAAATTCCTTGTGTGTCCAATCACACTTGGCCAATAAAGAGTTCTATCTATCTATCTATCTATCTATCTATCTATCTATCTATCTATCTATCTATCTATGAATGTATTTTATGATGATTATGATCATGATTTATCACTTTGTTTCTTGTATGTACACTGAGAGCTTAGGCACCGGAGACAAATACCTTGTGTGTCCAATCACACTTGGGCAATAAAGAATTCCTAGCAAATTTACAATGTGAATTACAGTAATCTGATTCGACAATTTGGGACAGGAAGGAAATTAACATTAACATCATTTCGGAAGGAAGTTTATAAATCTTCTCACATAAGGTGCACAACATACCCCAGTATTTGGGAGAATTTATTAGACTTCACCTAAAACTGAGTTCCACAATCAAGAGTTGTGTCTCTAAAGTCAGTTTGGTCTAGTGGTTAAGGCACCCACGCTAGAAATCAGGAGACGGTGAGTTCTAGTGCCACCTTAGGCATGAAAATCAGCTGGGTGACTATAGACCAGTCATCAGGAGATGGCGAGTTCTAGTCCTGCCTTAGGCATGAAAGCTTTGGACCAATCACCAGAAGACAGCGAGTTCTAATCCCGCCAGGCACAAAAGCCAGCTGCGTATCTTTAGGACAATCATCAGGAGATTGTGAGTTCTAGTTCCACCTTAGGCATGAAAGCTGGCTGTGTGCTTTTGGGCCAGTCCGTCTCTCTCAGCCCAACCCACGTCATAGGATTGTTGTTATGGGGAAAATTAGGAAGTGGGAGGTATGTTGACTGGGTTCACTACTTTTATAAAAATAACAAAGGTGAGATAAAAATAAGAAATAAAATTAGGTTCACACCAGATTCGTGAAGATCTTGCTGGTTTGAATTTAGGCTGTTTAGTTAAAACTGTCCTGAATATATAGAAAGACACATTATCTGAGACCAGTTGGTCAGTTGGTTGGTTGGTCAATCTGTCTAGCCAGCTTACTCTCTTAATCACTGCAGTCTGAGTTGGTCAGTGTTGCCTTCGACAATTGGCCAAGACACTGCAAATAAAGCCAAGCTGATGGATGTCTCTTAAGTCTTTTCATTTTAAGATTTCATTTGTTCATTTTTCTTGAGTCGTATTTCTTTATGTTGGTCATTCATTTTTTTTTTTATCGATGTCATCAGTGGAATGAGCCCCTGCTTTGTTGCCTGTCATGCTTGTAGTTTTATAGAAATGTCACGACTATTTCAGCCGGTCTGCTATCCATCCTATTACCTCAAGGGCATTTGGCCTGAAAAAAAATTTTCTGACAAACAATTCTATGTAAGGGCTTCTATTTTTTAATTTGTCAGTTTCACGGTTGTCTCTATCTTTTGGTGATCAATACTGGTTGTCAGGCTACTTCAACCTTTTTATCACAAAAGGAAAGGACTGAACCAAAGTGTGAAAATAGGGGGAACAGGAAGTCCAAACGAAAGGGCCGTATGCATTCAATGTTCTGATTATTTAACAAAAATAAATGCCCACTCTTTCTACAAACCTTCATCCATCTTTCCACAGATAGAAAAAGCCGGCATAGCGTAGTCACTGCAGCATAATATTTGAAGGAAATGTAGATTACATAATAAATTGGTAAAATGCTTTTCTTGTCAACTATTTACATGGTGGTCCATTAGCATAGAAAAGGATGCAGTGGCTCAGTGGCTAAGATGCTGAGCTTGTTGAGTGAAAGGTTGGCAGTTCAGCAGTTCGAATCCCGAGTGCCACGTAACAGGGTGAGCTCCCGTGACTTGTCCCAGCTTCTGCCAACCTAGCCGTTCGAAAGCAGGTAAAAAATGTAAGTAGAAAAATAGGGACCATCTTTGGTGGGAAGCTAACAGCGTTCTGTGCGCCTTTGGCGTTTATTCATGCCGGCCACATGACCATGGAGACGTCTTCGGACAGCATTGGCTCTTCGGCTTGGCATGAGAGCCTGAAAGAACCAAACATGATACCCCTATGATCCATTCTCCTTCCTTCCTTCCTTCGTTCCTTCCTTCCTTCCTTCCTTCCTTCCTTCCTTCCTTCCTTCCTTCCCTCGTCCCTTCCTCCCCTCCGTCCCTCCATCTCTTCCTTCCTCTACCCTCCCTCCCTCTCTTCGTCCCTCCCACCCCTCCGCTCCTCCATCCATCCATTCATCCCTCCCTTCCTCTATCTTCCCTCTCTCCCTTCCTCCATCACACCCTCTCCTCCATCCCTCCCTCCCTCTCTTCCTCCCTCCCTCTACCCTTCCTTCCTTCTTTCCCCTGTCCCTCCCTCCCCTCCCTCCCTCCCTCCCTCCCTCCCTCCCTTTACCATTCCTTATTTCCTTCTTTCCTTTCTTGTTCCTTATTTAACACACTGATTTGTCACTCCGAAGATGTGATGTTTTTTTTTTCCAGACCCTGAAAACCATAAATATTCCTTTAAATACTTATTTTAGGGGCCTATAGAGAATTGCCTGACTAGGAACTGCAGATGCAAATATATGTTAATATACAATTTATGCCAAACTCTTCCCAAAGGATAAAAAAAATTCACAAAAGCAGAATGCTGTAAATGGCCCTCAGACCTGCTGCTGTTATACAAAACCTTAATGTATTGATTAGATACATGCACGCAATCAATATTTTAAGGCACGTGGGAACAATTTCATATTTAATGTGATGATTTCATCACTCATTATTCTGCAAGTGCTTAGATATTTATTCTGCAGAATTTTAAGCAGAGAGCTAGGGAAGACCTTGGAGGGTTTTTTATTTCCCCAAAGGGTTCTCCTTTGGCATTACCTCTTTTAAATATTGCTATTTTTAATATGATTTGAAATTTAAAATTGGGATGACCAAAGTTGCACCATTAATGCTGTAACCCTGAGTGATTTTGTGAAAATTTGAAACCATTGGTTCAAAAATGGAGCCCTTTTATCCCAAAAGAAATAAACTTTAATTTTAATTCAGTGAGCTTTAATATTTCCCAAATAGAAACAACTTCATTTCATTCTGGACAGCACAACATTTTTATCAGAGAGCTGAAGTTAACACTTTAATGTCCAGACTTCTGAAATCAGATATGGCCAGAAGAGAAATTGAATGGACCAGGAGGGGAAAAAAAATATTTGATTTGACACTAAAAGAAGCTGGACTGGAAGAAGATGAGTATGGTTTTAAAATTGGAAGAAGAAATATCAATAACCTGCCTTATGCTGATGACATTAATCTGATAGCTGAAAATACAACAGAGCTGCAAACTCTAGTAATAAAAGTTAAACCCAGTGATTTTTATTAAAAGTCAAGCAGAGTGAAAAGAAGGGGGCTAAAATTCAATCTAAAGGAAACCAAACTAATGGCAACAGAGACAACAACCAGCCTTAGAACTGACAATGCAATCCAAGGGACTCGCAGGAGTCTTCTCCAGCATCATAGTTCAAAGGCCTCAATTCTTTGGCACTCAGCCTTCCTTATGGTCCAACTTTCACAACCATCCATTGCAACTGGGAAAACCATAGCCTTGACTATACACACTTTTGTTGGCAGGGTGATGTCTCTGCTTTTTAGTGTGCTGTCTAGATTTGCAATAGCTTTCCTCCTCAGGAGCAAGCGTCTTTTAATTTCTTGGCTGCAGTCCCCATCTGCGGTGATCTTGGAGGCCAGGAAAATAAAATCTGTCACTACCTCCATTTCTTCCCCATCTATTTGCCAGGAACTGAGAGGGCCAGGTGCCATGCTCTTAGTTTTCTTAATGTTGAGTTTCAAGCCAACTTTTGCACTCTCCTTCTTCACCCGCATCAAGAGGCTCTTTAGTTCCTCTTCACTTTCTGCCTTTAGAGTGTTATCATCTGCATATCTACCTCCTACCACAACACAATTTCTGTTGATGTAAGCTAGCCAAAAGCAGAAAGGTCCTAGTAGTGTTTTTTTTTTCTGATGAGAAGTGTCCATCAAATCAACATGGAGATTTTGTCAACCCAAATTGTACCTGTTTATTGTTTGGTCCCTATTTCTGCACATCTGGATGGCTTATAGCAGAATACTTAGAGAGGTGGGGTTCCCCCCTCCCAATTTCACCAATATTTTCAGGCAGAGGCTGGACAGTTCTTTCTTAAAGCAGCTTCAATTTGGCTTCTTGCCCTCGATCATCATCATCTAAAGCTTGAAGATGGGTGGGCTTCAACTCCCAGAATCCCCCAGCCAGGGGGATTCTGGGAGTTGAAGCCCACCCATCTTCAAGCTACCAAGTTTGAGAAACACTGATCTAAAGGTTGATTTAGAAAGGAAGAGTGTCTACATTCTACAAAGCAGAATGAGGGGACAACCCAACATTTCCCTCTCCTCTGTTTTTTTCCTTCTGTGGCCAGCTGTTGAAAGGGTTTTAAGAATTCACTTTTATCACCGCCATATGCTTGGTTTTTCCGTTGGATTAGCATGCGGTCAGAGAGAGCTGCACAATATCCTTTGAAACGTCTCAGCGGTTGGCAAGATGTAAGTGGACCACATAATGGCAGGAGTAATTTTACTTCCCCTGATTACAATTGGCAGAAGGCTGAGAAATGCTCTTTCCAGAATGAGGTTCAGTGGCCCAAACCTCTTTTGACCGATACGTAATGATACATCCCCTAGATTTTACAATAAGGGTCTAATTGTTAATTACAGACTGGCCAGAGGTGATATTTATGGTGGCCTTGCAAAATTGAAGACTAATTTAGCCAATCCTTTCAGGGGAGGCTGTGACTAGAAGGAAAATACACAGGCCACCACGAAATTCCCAGGAGGAAAGAAGAATCCTGTTAAAAATAACAGGTTCTTTAGTTAAACATGTTCCTTTCCATCAAGATACTAATTTTCCGTACTCTCTTTGAAACTGGAATGGGGATATGAAGAGGAAACTACTGACATTCTTGTATTGAGAGCATGACTAGAGAATTCCTACTTTTCTTTAAAATTAATTTGTCATTTACTGGTGCAAAAATAATTGTTTTATATATATATAATTTGCCATTTACTGGTGCAAGCCTCCCACTCGGAAGGTTGAGAGTTCAATCCTAGGCAGCGACAGATGTTTCTTTATCATGGCACAAAGAAAAAAATATGGTTTTATCTTAATTTTATATATTAGTTCTGTTGTGTACCTCACTTGATCTTGATTATTTTACTTCCTGCCAGGACAATATACAGATCAAGGCTTAAAAGGTGACCCCTCCCCCACAACACTGGACAGATGGGAAGATAGCCTTCTAATCATCTCAACCACCAAGAAGCCCAGAATGGATTCACCATGTGTCTTCCATGGAGTAAGGGCTGTTCTGCGGCAAAGAACGTTCCCTTAAAAATAAGGACCATCTGGCAATTTCTACTTGGCAGTAAAATTTGACACATTGTGACAGCACAGCATCCATCAGTGATGACTGACTAATGATGTGATTATTCACGTGGAGTTATTGAGAGGCATACTTATGGCACAGAAGGAGCAGAGCCTGACCCGAATGTAAGTAGAAGTAAAAGCAGAAGATCAGTACCTCGGAGAGGGAAAAGCTGCGAGAGCTGGTTAGAAAAGGTGCATCTCGCACCGTTTTGTAGCATGTGGCTCACAGCGAGTTGGGAACATTTGTTGCTTGCAAGATGGCGAGGTGGAGATCATCCAGCCACACAACGGGTTTCCTTTCCAGAGCTAAAGAAGCTTGTAGCACATGCTGTTGGCCATCAGCTATCCAACTTTGGGGTGTTTGTTGCTCTTTGAAGTTGTTTTTGTTTTCCTCTTGTAGACATTTCATGCAGGAACCAGGATAGAATTCACAAGTAGAAATAGAATAACAGAGTTAAAAGGGATCTTGGAGGTCTTCTAGTCCAACCCCCTGCTTAGGCAGGAAATCCTACATCACTTCAGACAAATGGTTATCCAATCTCTTATTAAAAACTTCCAGTGTTGGAGCATTCACAATCTCTGGAGGCAAGTTGTTCCACTGATTAATTGTTCTAACTGTCAGGAAATTCCTCCTTAGTTCTAAGTTGCTTCTCTCCTTGCTTAGTTTCCACCCATTGCTTCTTGTCCTACCCTCAAATGCTTTGGAGAATAGCTTGACTCCTTCTTCTTTGTGGCAGCCCCTGAGATATTGGAACACTGCTATAGTACTACGAGTTTATTTCATGCTACCTATATGCAAGAATCTGAGCTACTAACGGTCAAGCAAAATTGGTGCCAGATAAGAGTTAATGGACTTCAAGGGCAGGCTGGACTTCAGTCTCTTACCAAGAGTATAGACTCCAAACTGATGATGCATTTGAACCCTAAGGAGAGTGGTGGCTCACGTACTTAGGACACTGGGTTGGAGATTAGCAAACCCATGTTTGAGACCCGAGAGCTGCTGAAGTAGGATGAGCTCCCATCATTCACTCCAGCTCCTTGATGGGGACCTGAAAGGAGCAATGGTGATGTCACTGGCTAATCTTTCAGCCTGGAAGTGCATTAAACAGTGCCTCCGACACCAATTGGTTAATTATGACTCTTCCTCAGGCTAATCTTGATCATCTCTTGTATCTTCCTAGTCACACTGTCTAGAATCTTTCATGGACCTATTGAGAACTCTTCCAGATCCAGTTCCTTGCTGTATCACTTTGCTGTCTTCCCAGTCCAAACTATACCTGTAAGAGGATAAGCAGAATAGAGAATCAAGGTACAAAATGCATAATACTCTAAGAAGTATTATGACAACTTCATTGCCATCAATGTAGCTTTTAAGTCTGGAAAAAGCATATCTGAACATTGAAAGAACTTAGAACATAGAATAATAATCAATACATTGTGGTTGATCTTGAGGGCCTATTGAAGGATCAGGTTCTCCCTTTCTCAGGAGTTGAGTGCACAATGCCTTCTACTTTGTACTCATAATTATGGTTATGACTAGCAATGAGCTATCGTGAAAAAAAAAAACCTCAAAATGCATCAACTTACCATGTAAATAACTAAATAATACATCTGAGAATTATGGCTAATATACTGCATGGTTACACTTGACCTTTGAAATGAACAAGGCTTGCTCATATCAGAAGTTAGGAGACCAGCTATGACCAATTAAATTAATTGCTTGCACAATGTACAGGGGGAGGAAGGGTGATGTTTTATGTTGTTGGTATAATTTGCTCAGAGAGATTTGCAAAACATTTAAAACAATTAATTTGTTTGTCTGCTTGTTCGGGCTGTCCTGGGAGAGCCCAACTTTGAACCTCAATATTTCCTGTTCTTCAGGATTTCAGCCACAATGGGCAATCAGACAGAAAAAGGCCTTTCTAGCATTTGGATCCGCTAAAGGATTTTTTTTTAATTGTCAGATTTTCTGACGAATAAATTATGTCTGCCATTTAAGCTGGTCAAAGCAGAACATTCTTTCTCAGGGCAATCTCAGCTGTTCACCAAGTTTGATTATCACTTTGAGATTAGAATAGCTGATGGGTGACATCTACTTTCTTTCCCTACCAGTTTGGATGTGCATGCGCTGCTCGTGTGTGTGCTCCATCACATGCGATTTTGGACCCTCTGTGCATGTGCAAAGCCTTCTGCACATGTGCAGAGGGTAAAAAACAGATTACTTCCTGGTTAAAACCAGGAAGTAATGACATCGGGGTGGGTGGAGTCTTGCTCTGCCGCTGCTACCGGTTCTCTGAACCACCTGCCGCTACCAGTTCGCCCGAACTGGTACGAACCAGTAGCATTTTACCCCTGAGAGACAGGGGTTAAAAAGGACCAGTCTTGAGTTTGTCAAACTGGTCAGTATCTGTTAAACAGCAAAGAAAAACCCTAGCTAAAAGCCTAATTTAAGTTTTGCATGGGAAAATCTATACAAGCTTTGCTTGTTGTTTTGACTGCAATAAGTAGGAACTGAATTAGAAGCATTTCTGTAAAAAGGAAAAATGCAGGGTGGAAAGGCCAAGAGTTGGGATTGTTACCAGGCTATCATCGTGTGCTGAATCGGATAATGATCTTGACTATGTTGTTTAGGATTAACAGTTGACCTAGAAGTCAATTTTAATCCATCAGTGGGAGGGGAAAATTGCTAAATTCCAAACTGAGTTGAGGGTGGACTATTCAGGCAGAAACTGTGACTGACTATTACGGAATCAACATGTACAAGACAGATAATGATGGCTTGTAAGTAGTAATTATATGAGAAGAGCAACAGTATGGAGGAGTATGGTTTAGCTTTAAATCCTACTCAGATGTAGAAGGCAAAGAAATTTGGATGTTGGCTCCAAGGTTGAGCTCCAATGTCTGAACAACACCTTTGTTATAGAATTCTGAATAGAATAGAATAGAATAGAATAGAATAGAATAGAATAGAATAGAATAAGGGATAGAGTAGAGCAGAGCAGAGCAGAGCAGAGCAGAGCAGAGCAGAGCAGAGTAGAATAGAATAGAATAGAATAGAATAGAATAGAGAACAGAAAGAATGGAATAGAAGAGGAATAGAATAGAATAGAATAGAATAGAATAGAATAGAATAGAATAGAATAGAATAGAATAGAACAGAACAGAACAGAACAGAACAGAACAGAACAGAACAGAATAGAATTCTTTATTGGCCAAGTGTAATTGGACACACAAGGAATTTGTCTTTGGTGCATAGGCTCTCAGTGTACATAAAAAGACAAGATATGCTCATCAAGAATCACAAGGCACAACACCCAGTGACAGTCATATGGTACAATAAACAATCAAATCATACTAGGAAACAATCAATATCAATATCAATCAGAAAGATACAAGTAACAAAGTTACAGTCATGCAGTCATAAGTGGGAGGAGATGGACGACAGGAACAATGAGAAGACCAATAGCAATAGTAATGCAGCCTAATGTGAATAGTTTGACAGTGTTGAGGGAATTATTTGTTTAGCAGAGTGATGGTGTTCAGGAAAAAAATGTTCTTGTATTTAGTTGTCTTGGTGTGCAGTGCTCTATAGCATCGTTTTGAGGGTAGGAGTTGAAACAATTTATGTCCAGGATGTGAGGGCAAACCAATGTTCTGCTTTGTTGGATAAGACTCAGTGCGTCTTCTACGTTGGCAAGTCTATGAGTCTTCTTTGCTGGATAAAAGGGATGTTACGATTTTATATGCAATAAAATCTACTTCTTTTACTCTAATTGAAGTTTGCATGTAGCCTTGGAATCATCTATATGGAATGGAGATGGTTAGGGGCAAAGAATCAGAATACATGCTATGTCCAAGTTCAGAAGATTTCAGGAATTTATTGCTCGAGTCTACGCACAAGAATGTAGTCAAGTAAAGTTCAAGTGTTAAACTGGCAGTAGATAAGGGTCAACAGAATGGAAGACAAGTTGGACTTGGATCATTTGTGGGAACGTAATGATTCTAGGCTGATGACTCACTTAGGACCACCTCTACTTCTGCCTACTCATCTCCTAGAGAAAGTGTCTTACAGTCAGTTGTAAGTGGAATGGATGGAGGTAGCCAGGGACCTTTTCTATGGGAATATGGACTACCTCCTGATGGTCTATATAAATAAAAATATCACACTGGGTTGACAGTGTATCAAAGTAGAGCAATGTTTTTCCAAACTTGACTTCTGGGAGAATTCTGGGAGTTGAAGTCCATACATCTTAAAGTTGCCAAGTTACTGAATTAGAGGGGAAAAAAAAAACCCATTCTATCCAGGGGGATGGAAATCATGTAAAATCTGTCACACAAGGGCATGATAGAGATCAGTGGTGAAATCCTCCTTGGATCGCCACTGGTTCGCTGCCCATGCATATGTGGTGCTAACTACCGGTTCGCACGAACCAGTAGCTTTTTTTTTTTTTTTTTTACCACTGGTTCGCCTGAATTGGAGCGAACCGGTAGCATTTCACCCCTGATAGAGATCCATATCATACATATTGACTAATATTATTTTGAATGATTCCCTTACTCTTGCAAGTTTTTCATGTATTGCTGCAATGATAATAGGACAACAGAAATTGTCCTTGTTATGCTCACATACCGTATTTTTTGGAGTATAAGACGCACCGGAGTATAAGACGCACCTACCTTTTTTGGTGAGGAAAAGAAGAAAAAGAAATCTCCCTCTGCCTCTGAGCAATTTTGCCTCGTGGCAGCAAACAGCCTGCTTTACTTTCAGTTTCGTTTTCAGCATAGCTTGATTAGCACAAGGAAAAAAAAAAACAACTGCTCCAGCAATTTACCTCCTTGCAGCAAGCAGCAGAGCCCTGTGCAAAATAACTGAGAGCAAATCAGCTGAGAGTTGGGAGGCCGATCCAATCAACTTGTGCTAATCAGGCTGTGCTGAAGCTGAAAGGAGCTGTTTCTTCTTGCTGCTTGCTGCAAGGAGGTAAACTGCTGGGAGGCAGAGGCCAAAGGGTGGGGGCTAGTGGGTGGGTGGGGCTACATTCAATGTATAAGACACACCTAAATTTTCACCCCCTTTTAGGGGGGAAAAAGGTGCGTCTTACACTCCGAAAAATACGGTAGATTAAAACTAAGAAGCTTAAGTGAAAGGTTTATATTTTATTAATTAAAAAAAATTAATGTGGATGGATGAGGGAGTCTTCACTTTCCTACTGGTTAAGGCCCTGTTTCAATCAGATTTTACCTTTAAAAAGATGAAGAAGATGTTAGAAAGGGTGAGAAAAAAAAAGAAATTTCAAATAGATGGATTTTCTACTGCTGTGATGAATGTCATGTGGCTGGATATTTAAAAAGAAAAGGAGGCGAGAGACTCAGAATAATGTCTCTGTAAACTATAATTTAGATAGATGCAAGCTGTGTCCTTCAATCAAGAAAATTATAGGCACACAATTACTGGTTTTCTTTATTAAAAATTTTGATTTTAACATACTGTCGAAAAAACAAATCAATTCCTCAAAATTGCATCAACCCGACATTGTTTCTATTGAATCAGAATTAAAATGTATGTTATTCCCCATCATTTTTCTATGCCGAGAGAGAAAAACAAAATAATGATTTGGATACAAGCTCTTTCTACATTTGACCCTCAAAGCAGACCTGAGTGAGATGCAGTGACCAAAAAAAAGAGGCCCTGATCAATTTTTCTGCAATGTAGAGAAAGGAATGTCCACATTCTGGATATAGAGAGGACCAGGTGAAAGAGCGAGTAAAAGAGGCCATCTATGTTAGAAGAAGCTCAGGAAGCTCAGACTGCCCAAGGAGCTGCTGATCCAGTTCTACAGAGGAATTATTGAGTCTGTCATCTGCACCTCTATAACTGTCTGGTTTGGTTCTGCAACCCAACAAGACAGACACAGACTTCAGAGGATAATTAGAACTGCGGAAAAAACAATGGCTACCAACCTGCCTTCCATTGAGGACCTGTATACTGCAGAGGGCTGTGAAAATATCTACAGACCCCTCGCATCCTGGACATAAATTGTTTCAACTCCTACCCTCAAAACGAAGCAATAGAGCACTGCACCCAGAACAACTAGACACAAAAACAATTTTTTCCCGTACGCCATCACTCTGCTAAACAAATAATTCCCTCAACACTGTCAAACTATTCACTAAGTCTGCATTACTATTACTATTAAACTTCACATCCTTCCTATCACCCATATCCTCCCTCTTATGACTGTATGACTGTAACTTTGCTGCTTGGATCCTTACAATTTATATTCATTGTTTCCTAATATGATTTGATTGCTTATTTGTACCCTATGACTATCATTAAGCGTTGTACCTTGTGATTCTTGACGAATGTATCTTTTCTTTTTATGTACACTGAGAGCATTTGCACCAAAGACAAATTCCTTGTGTGTCCAATCACACTTGGTCAATAAAGAATTCTATTCTATTCTATTCTGTTCTGTTCTGTTCTGTTCTGTTCTGTTCTACTCTACTCTACTCTACTCTACTCTACTCTACTCTACTCTACTCTACTCTACTCTACTCTACTCTACTCTACTCTACTCTATTCTATTCAAAATTGAACAGCCTATATACATTAATTCAGCAGATTATTTGGCTCCTTTCTCTTGGAACTCAGTACAAATTACACTTCCATGGTGTCTCTGTGATGTCCCTGTATTCCTTAATTTGTTTTTTTTACTAAGCCTTTTAATAAATAACATGATCCATGAATCCTTTCTAGAAGGTACAGCTCAAGAAAGAAAAAAAAGTCAAGTTGGGAGCCAAGTTGGGGCAACTGAATTAAAGTGGTGGGGCTTTGAATGGGCCATTGTAGCTGCCTTGACTTTTTTGACCTCTTTGGAGGTCTGCAGAATGGTCATGAAATCACAGCAACCACTAACATGATTGCTAATCTTTACCCGTTTGAAAAGAAAGGATGCACTTCACAACATTTTTTTGTCCAAGAGGTTATGATGGCTGCTGCTGATTTTCTAGCTTTAAGTGGAATTGACACGGTGACAAAATAATTGGGGGGTAATTTTACTTCTTTGTCAGTTTTAATGAATGATTCACGTGGCACCCTCTTTTACAGATACAGCCATTTCTGATGTGTTCTCAGCTGAGGCCTTCCAGATCCTTCAAAGCTTGCTACTTAAAACTATTCCTTCCGTGTATTTCTCTCCCCCCACCAGGGAAATTGTCTATGTCCCTCCCCCTTCCCCCTTGTTAATAATAGAGCTGTCATTTCTAATAAAATATGAAGCCACCCTCTAGGGAAAGGATGCAAGTGATACAGAGTAGGGCAGCTAAAGCGCTGGACAGAGCAAACACAAATGCTCAGTGGCTCGTACAGGGACACTTCTCATTAAATAGGAGAAAGCTCAGGGCCTTGATGATCTGCCAATGAAGATGCCCAGGCGTTGTGAGATTAGAATTGCGTTCTGCTGGGCACAGTCTAACACACCACTTGGGCCTGCCCTCGAAAAGCTATCAGAAGCTGTATCTGGCCCACGGTTCAATAGGTTGGGCAGCTTTTAGCATTTCACGACACATATGCTCATGTAACACTGCTACTCCTAAAATGGGTTGGATCTCAGTAGGCTTCCTGGTGCAATTCAAGTGGCTGATTATCTTCTATGAAGTCCAACATGGCATAGCACCAGGTTCTTTGCAGGCCACCTGTCTCCAATTGTTTTTGCTTGCCTCACTGGAACTGATGAGGATGATGTTACCCTTTCAGTCAAGTCCAACTCTTGATGATCCAATGGGCTAGGTGTCAACTCTACATCTTCCAATCTTTTTCTCTGAGTTTTTCTATGTTCTGGCTGATGTTAGCTTTTGATGGTGTCCAGCCACCATGTTCTTTGGTGGCCTGGTTTCCTTTTACTGCTAACTCTTCCAAATATAATTGCTTTCCCCACGTGACATGGCCAAAATAAGTGAGACACGGTTTTGCGATTTGGCCTTCTACTGACATGTCTGGTGTTATGAACTCCAGTATTTGCTTGTTAGTCACCTTTGCCATCCAAGAATTACGCAGGAGACTTCCCCAGCACCACAGTTCAAACAAGTCAATTATCTTCCTGTAGAAAAATCCAGTTCCTTCCACTAGAACTAACATGTTCCAAGTCCCTTCCTTTAAGTGATGTCTACTTGCTGGACTCAGATGCTATGTCTTCTCTGTGACAGGACCTGTCCTGCAGAATGACATCCCTCTGGAAATCTAGATGTCCCTGAACATGGTAGCTTTTCTCAAGGTACTTAAGATCAGGCTGTTTTTCCAGGCATTTGAGCCAGGAGGTTAGCCAAACTTTGCTGTTTGACTGATTTTTATTGTTGTTGTTGTTTTGTGTTTTAAGTTGAGAATGATTTTTTTTCCTGTTTTGATCACAGACATTTCTGATTTGGATTGCTGGTTTAATTTTATTGCTTGGTTTTAATTCTTGTACACCGCCCGGAGAGGAGAGGCCAGATGAAACAAATAAAAACATTTTATACACATTTCGAACAATAGAACAATAGAATAACAGAGTTGGAAGGGATCTTGGAGGTCTTCTAGTCCAACCCCCTGCTTAGCCAGGAAACCCTGAACCACTTTAGGCAAATGGTTATCCAACATCTTCTTAAAAACTTCCAATGTTGGAGCATTCACAACTTCTGGAGGCAAGTTGTTCCACTGATTAATTGTTCTAACTGTCAGGAAATTTCTCCTTAGTTCTAAGTTGCTTTTCTCCTTGATTAGTTTCCATCTATTGCTTCTTGTCCTACCCTCAGGTGCTTTGAGAATAGCTTGACTCCCTCTTCTTTGTGGCAGCCCCTGAGATATTGGAACATTGCTATCCTGTCTCCCCTAGTCCTACTTTTCATTAAACTAGACATACCCAGTTCCTGCAACCGTTCTTCATATGTTTTAGCCTCCAGTCCCCTAACCATCTTTGTTGCTCTTCTCTGCCCTCTTTCTAGAGTCTCCACATCTTGTTTACATCATGGCAACCAAAACTGAATGCAGTATTCCAAGTGTGGCCTTACCAATAGATACCAAGTGTGTCCCAATAGAACAGACCTTCTAGGTATACGGGAGGAATTTATGGGTCCAAAC
>NW_027256894.1:17388594-17646094 GCF_029215685.1 Pituophis catenifer annectens | reverse complement strand
TACGGGCCAGGATTATTGTCACCAGAACTGCTGCTGTTGTCCCTTGTAATGGCCACAGCAAAGGCAACCATGCAAGATCCAAGAACGATAACTATTGTTGACTGGACTTAGTTTGTACACCGTAACTGACACCGTGCAGATTGTGAAATGGACCACACTGGTGATACAACTCAGTCCTGATAAATTTTCACATCCCTGAACTTCAAGCCTCTCTAGGTTCTGCTTCATTAGAGCGCATTTGATCGGCATTCATTTCATCGTGCATTTTGCCCGAAGCCGTGGGCAAAATTGGAACTGTGATCCGAAGGCTTCCTCTGGGCAGCCTTTGACATAAATATGCAACAGTATTCAATTGTTTAGCACTAATTAGCCTGATTAATTTTGGAGAGGTTTAGTTTCCCATTAAACAGTGTCTCTCTCTGGGTTAATTACTGCGAGAATGGACTGAGGAGAGTAGATATATGTGAGCTGTACTGAAAATAAATAATAAGAAGAAGTATCAAATAAGTTTCTCCACAAATTGATCAAAGAGACTAGAAAGTTGAGGGGAGAGTAGTTCACTTGATCTGCTTCTGCGTGAATGTGTTTTTCTAACTGATTCTGAATGAGCTGCGGTGGCGCAGTGGTTAGAGTGCAGGCTACTTCTACTGACTGCCGGCTGCCTGCAATTTGGCAGTTCAAATCTCACCAGGCTCAAGGCTGATTCAACCTTCCATCCTTCCGAGGTGGGTAAAATGAGGAGTCAGATTGTTGGGGGCAAGAGGCTGACTCTGTAAACCGCTTAGAGAGGGCTGTAGAGCACTATGAAGCAGTATATAAGTGTAAGTGCTATTGCTATGTAAAGCACTATGAAGTGGTATATAAGGCTAAGTGCTAAGCGCTATTGCTATTGCAAGCTAACTCTGCCTACCACCAGCAGTTCGACTCTGACCGGCTCAAGGTTAACTCAGCCTTCCATCCTTCCGTGGTGGGTAAAATGAGGACCCAGATTATTGGGGGCAATAGGCTGACTCTGTAAATCGCTTAGAGAGGGCTGTAAAGCAGTGTAAACTGGTATATAAATCTAAGTGCTATTGCTAGTGGTATTTTTAAAATATACCTTTTGAGTAAGCCATGATGATGATGATGATGATGATGATGATGGTTTTTCAAATCTATTACACCAGGTTGAGATACTTAATACATCTGGAGTTTAATCCGTACTTTTTAACTCCCTTCACCTTTCTTTAATCTTCTCCCAGTTTTTGTGAAGCAGAAAATATTCCTTAATCCACGAAAGCCTGTTTCATATTGCAGCTTACAGGAAACATCACAAAAGCCTTTGGAAATATGATCTTGGCACATAATCGCCTCCTTTAGACTCCCATCTTATCTTCCCATACTGAAACAAAACTTGCAGTATACTTCTCAACCCAAGGATGGCATTTCATTTTGTAAGGTGGCGTGAGAGAAGTTAGTGCCTGAAATCTGCCAGGCTGATAATATTATTTTTCGGTTGATGAGCTGGAAAGCTTATGATTATCTTAAGCATCCATTTTGAGGGGGCTGATTTTCAATATCCTGCAGTAAAATTAAACCCTGAAGCATGGATGAGACAATTTTAGGCGGGGGACATGAATAAAAAAATCAAGTAGTCCTTGATTGATGACTACAATAGAGCCTGGAATTTCAGTCATTGTGGTCATAAGTTGAGGCACCCTGACAGTCATAAAGGGAGTCACGATGATTATGAAATGAATCCCATGATCTCTAAGTGAACAGTATAGTTGTTAGAATAGAATAGAATAGAATAGAATAGAATAGAATAGAATAGAATAGAATAGAATAGAATAGAATAGAATAGAATAGAATAGAATAGAATAGAATTCTTTATTGGCCAAATGCGATTAGACACTCAAGGAATTTGTCTCTGGTGGATAAGCTCTCACTGTACATACAACAATAGCAATAGCAATAGCTTTTAAGCCTTATATACCGCTTTACAGCCCTCTGTAAGCAGTTTTCAGAGTCAGCCTATTGCCCCCAACAATCTGGGTCCTCATTTTACCCACCTCGGAAGGATGGAAGGCTGAGTTAACCTTGAGCTGGTCAGAATCAAACTGCTGGTGGTAGGCAGAGTTAGCTTGCAATACCAATTGCGCTTAGCACTTAGCCTTATATACCACTTCATAGTGCTTTACATAGCAATAGCACTTACACTTATACTGCTTCATAGTGCTCTATAGCCCTCTCTAAGCGGTTTACAGAGTCAGTATATTGCTCCCAAAAATCTGACTCCTCATTTTACCCACCTCGGAAGGAGTCAGCCTTGAGCCTGGTGAGATTTGAACTGCCAAATTGCAGGCAGCTGGCAGAAGTAGAAGTAGCCTGCAGTAGAAGTAGCCTGCAGTTCTGTACTCTAACCACTGTGCCACCGCAGCTCATCTCTACACCTCAACATTACCCATAGTCATTGTAAAAATATATATTCATCATAAAACATTAGATAAACAAATCCATTCTCCCGAAAACTGGCAAAAACCACCAGAAACTGACTAAAATCAGTTGCAAATCATGATTACGTCACCATGGAATGGTGTAACTGTTGATAAATTTGAGCTGGTTGCCAAGCTCTGGACATGAAATCACATGATCTAGGAAGGACGCAGCAGTCATAACTTCAACGATGGGTTGTAAGTAGCTTTTGGGAAATCCATCGTAACTAATGATCATTAAACAGATGGCCGTAAGCCGAGGACTACCTGTACTTGGTAAATTGACTCTATCACATCTTTATTTTGACAGTTTTAAGCTCCCAGAAATAAAATCGCAAGTTAGCAGGAAGGTAATCTCTGGGCTGGATACACAGATGTGTCAATGCACTGAATCTTAAGAAGGAATGTGAAAAGTACTTAGCTGCATCGTTAAATGGGAAAATGATAGCTGTGTTATTAAAAAAGATAAATACATTTAATGCCTAGATGCACTGTAAAATAGGAAGATGCCCTGTTAACTTTGCGGAGAAACACTATGAAAGGCATTGATGTGCGTGGTTAAATCACCTTAATGCATTCGGATAGATTGCCGCAGGTATCAATGTTATATGAACGAAGAAGAGGCAGGAAAATGACATTCAATTTCTCTCTTCTTTCCTTACAAAGCGGGGAGTGCTATTTCAGTGGGATAGTGGGAAAGGGACGAACGGATTGCTTGTGAAAAATAGTAAGACCTTCTTACTGAATCTCAGGAAACGGCTTCAGAGTAATTCAAATTAATAGCACAATAAGGAAAAAGATTTGAGCATCGTGTCATACAGCTGCTGTCCTGTTCCAAAGGTGCTTTTTCAAAAGGCAACTGGACTTCTTTTGTTTTTCCTTGAAGTTGTTTCTTTCTTTGTTTTTCCTTGCAGATCTTTTGCTTCTCATCCAAGAAGCTCCTTGAACTGAGAAGTGGAACATTTTCGAAGGAAAACCAAGAAAAGTCCAGTTGCCTTTTGAAAAAACACCTTCGGGACCAACCCTGACTTCGATGGCTGAGAATCTCCATAGACATACAGCTGCCCAGTTTCTTGTATATTCTTTTGTCTCCTTAAATTCACAAACCCACCTATTTACCGTTGCATTTAGTCTGGTCCTCAGTTACTTCTTCTTTTGAGGAAGCTAAAAATTACACCAATCGTCTGTTTAGCAGAGTGCAGGAGAAATGCTCCATGTTCCTCTTGAAGAGCCGATAGATCGAATTGCCATTTTCCGCATCTTTTCCGGGGGAGTTGCAGACAAAGGGAAAATCCCTTATATAGAAAGCAGAAGAAACTTTATTTATGATCCCATCTTTCTCTTTGAAGATATTCTTCTGAGCCTGCTACACTTTATGGTAGCGTGATGTTGATGGAAATCCCAGCCATACACATTTAGAAGGTACAGGATCGAGAAAACGAGTTAAAATTAATTTGGAAAATCATATTAGTCTCCAACTTTTTTCAACTCCTACCCTCCAAATGATGCTATAGAGCACTGCACACCAGAACAACTAGACACAAGGACAGTTTTTTCCCAAACGCCATCACTCTGATAAACAAATAATTCCCTCAACACTGTCAAACTAGTTACTAAGTCTGCATTACTATTAATCTTCTCATCGTTCCTATCACCCATCTCTTTCCACTTATGACTGTATGACTGTTACCTTGTTGCTGGTATCCTTAAGATTTATATTGACTGTTTCCTTATGACTATCATTAAGTGTTGTACCTTATGATTCTTGATGAATGTATCTTTTCTTTTATGTACACTGAGAGCATATGCACCAAGACAAATTCCTTGTGTGTCCAATCACACTTGGCCAATAAAGAATTCTATTCTATTCTATTCTATTCTATTCTATTCTATTCTATTCTATTCTATTCTATTCTATTCTATTCTATTCTATTCTATTCTATTCTATTCCATTCCATTCCATTCCATTCCATTCCATTCCATTCCATTCCATTCTATTCTATTCTATTCTAAAAAGAGAGGAAGATGAAATAGACATATAGTCAAAACCTACAGCCATGTCTGTAAAAAACAATGGGCTTTGATTTCAACCAATACCTTATTTTCAATCAATTATGTATTTTTTCTTTCAATATGCTTTTGCGTGTATTCATGAATATTTGGGTAACAGGGTCAAAACCATGTCCTACATACTTTGGGGAGTGCAAAACCACGACCCACCCGCTTAAAAACCTAGCCCAGTCCTCAGACTCCAAAAATAGTGAATTTCAGCGGAAGAAAAAAAATCATTCTTATATTAAAGGTGTGATGTAACACTGTTTTATTTTCTAGCTTGCAAGCTTAGAATTTTCAGCTGGTTCTCTCGCTTAAGTGCCAAGTAAGATTGATCCTGAAAAAAATAATAAAAACCCAACCAAGTTGCTTGAGAGCCTTCCCTATCCCTTTGACGAATAAATGACCTGAAATGTTTGACAACCTTCTGTCTTTATATAAAAGCAACTGGTGTTTTTTTAAAAAACTGATTTACCTAGTTTCCTTGAATTGGCAAACAAACAAATCAATCAACCATTTTATTTTCTTGGAAATGTGTTTTGTTTTGGAAATAATAACTGAACCTGTCTAGATGAGACACCGTACAAGCAGGATGCTGTGGGATTCTATGAATTTCAAAGTTCAACCTTGCTCCATGGTGGCGCAGCAGACTAAAGCACTGTTAAGTAACACCAGCTGCCTGCAATTACTGCAAGTTCAAAAATCTCACCAGGCTCAAGGTTGACTCAACCTTCCATCCTTTCGAGGTAGGTAAAATGAGGAGCCGGTTTGTGGGGGCAATAAGCTGACTTTGTATAAAAAAGAACACCGCTTGGGGGTGGTGGTGGTGAAAGCCCTACTAAGCAGATATATACAAAAGTATGAAGGCTATTGCTTAATGCATTGTAAGCTGCCCTGAGTCTCCGGAAAAGGGCGGCATATAAATCGAACCAATAAATAAATAAATAAATTTAAAACGGGCAAGAATTGGGATTTAGCTAAAGGTACCGTATTTTTCGGAGTATAAGACACACCGGAGTATAAGACGCACCTACCTTTTTTGGTGAGGAAAAGAAGAAAAAGAAATCTCTCTCTGCCTCTGAGCAATTTTGCCTCGTTACAGCAAACAGCCTGCTTTACTTTCAGTTTTGTTTTCAGCATAGCTTGATTAGCACAAGGGAAAAAAAAAACATGCTCCAGCAATTTACCTCTTTGCAGCAAGCAGCAGAGCCCTGCACAAAACTGCTCAGAGCAAATCAGCTGAGAGTCGGGAGGCCGATGGAATCAACTTGTGCTAATTAGGCTGTGCTGAAGCTGAAAGGAACTGTTTTTTTTTGCTGTTTGCTTGCAAGGAGGTAACTGCTGCGAGGCAGAGGCCAAAGGGTGGGGGCCAGTGGGTGGGCAGGGCTACATTCGGTGTATAAGACGCATCTAAATTTTCACCCCCTTTTAGGGGGGAAAAAGGTGCATCTTATACTCTGAAATATACCGTAAATTAACCCTGCAGAACAAAGAAACATTCCATTTCTGGCAGCCTGACAGGTGCAGATCCAGGAACCTTTGTGGAATTACCTGACTGACAGGAAACATTAAAGCTGAGCCTGAATGAAAGACCTGGTGTTATCGTTGCAACCTTTCAAGCAACCAATCTCTATGCTTCGGGATTGTCCACTCGGGTGAAATTGTTAGACATTACAAAGGTAAGCTGATTGGAAGAAAGTCAGAAGGATTGTTCTCCCTTTTCCACAAGCCGATGCCGTGTTTCTAATCTCGCCTTTCCAATGGGAGATTTAAGGACTTCCATCAATTACCCCAATAAATAAATTCATCAGGATTGTTTGCTTGGCATGCTATTGCACGGGGTTGCAACGGAATTATTTTGACATGACTAACCAGAACTTGGAAAGGTCTCCCCATCTGGGAAAATAAAAGCAAGGAAGAACAACAAGATGAAAAGGAGACAGCGAGAGCTTTGTGAAACAACAAGTGATTCCAGAAACTGACAGGTGAAACATTTCTCATTTCCTCCAGTCCTACCTCAATACACCTCAGCAAGTGAACCTTAGCAAGTGCTATCAGCACTTTCTGTTCCAGTGGCGGTGGTTTGCTATGATCAATGATCCTTCTTTTCTGCCTTTTATTGTGTCGAGCTTAAAGAATAAAAAGAGACCGTCTCTTTTAATTGTCTCTGAAGTCCTACAGGATCCAAAGTGATCAACAGACTTGTACATATTGGAAGGAAGTGCTGAGCAAAGTATCAAGAGGTTATCTGGGAAAGATTTAACTTCATTTGCACCAACCGATATTGTGTAAGGGAAAGAACTTTATGCAGATTAGGTATATGCGTGCTAGTTGTTCCTGATTCTAGGGGGCGGTGCTCATCTCCGTTTCTAAGCCGAGAAGCCAGCGCTGTCCAAAGATGTCTCGGTGGTCATGTGGCCAGCATGACTCAACACCAAAGGCGCACGGAGCGCTGTTACCTTCCCACCAAAGGTGGTCCCTATTTTTCTACTTGCATTTTTTAACTGCTTTCAAACTACTAGGTTGGCAGAAGCTGGGACAAGCAACGGGAGCTCACTCCATTACGCGGCACTAGGGATTTGAACCGCTGAACTGCCGACCTTCTGATCAACAAGCTCAGCATCTTAGCCACTGAGCCACGGCATCCCCTCATGGAAATTAGATTGTGCCTATTCTGGTAAATTATTTTTTGGAAGATGGGCTGGGTCACTTTTAACAGAATAACAGAGTTGGAAGGAACCTTTAAGGAAGGAACCTGTTCAAACAAGAGACTTGAAAGGTTCAAAATCCCTAACTGGTCTTGGTTAGGTTATGAGGAATCCCCATGGAGTTCAAAGAGTGTAAGATGTCGAAAGTTGAACTGATGACCAAAGTAAGAAGCTCCTATCTAAAAATCCCCAAGACAAAATTCTTCTGAAATCAAGATCAAGTGAATGAACTCTTTCTCATGAACAGAACCCTTCAAGGCAACTGCTGAATATAGGTGGACTTCAAACTCTCCCAATTTCAACAAAGCAGTTGATGGAAGAATTTCTGTAAAGCCATCGGTGCTCTCTGAGCTTGATTGCTTTCCTGCAGATGTCTCATTACCCAGCAAAATAAGATCTTCAGAATCTTTGAGTACGGGACTGCTACTCATCAACTATTAAATGGAACCAGAAATGATGACTCTTGGACCTAGTTAGAACCTTGGTTGTTTCCCATAATTGTTATAAATGTGGATAGACTTGTGTTAGCTTGGAGCTCTTCTACTTCTTGGTGTATAATCCATTTTTACTATCCAAACAACTCATTAGACTCAAAATAATGACATCTCTGAAACAGAGCAGGAGAGACATACATTCACAACAGTAGCTTTTCTTTGTACAAAACCAAGCATTGAGCTAGTCCAATGATGGACAGAAGTTTTTTTTTTTTTAAAAAACCCTAATTCAGAGATAGGCAATCTAGTGCATACAAGCCACACAAGCCCCAACAATTGGTCATGTGGATGGAGGCTAATCAGAATTGAAGTCTAAAACATATGGAAGGAATATTTAGCTCTGGCCTAAATATCTGTTTTTTTTTCTCCTTTGCTAGGAAAATGTTCCATCTCTTAGTTCATTTTAGTTGTCTGCATCTATGCTTTTATTTACTTTTATTTCTGAGATGGTGAACTACCAAATGGTACATAATATTCTAAACTACAATACTCTGTAGATTTATCTAAGAGGGAAACGCTACTTGCTGTTTTATTATTTGCATCTCTTTCATTACAGATTAACATTAGGATGGCTTTACTATGCTGTAAGCACAGTGTTGAATTTCAAACTACGGTACTTGTTTTAGAGGTTCCATAAAACTAGGGCATGGAATATTGAATCTAGCAAATAGTGTCATAATTTTGAGGAAGTGGGAGGAATTCCAGAGGAAGGAATGTACCTTCTTATTGCTGTTGGCTGCCAACTTGTTTTTCTCAGAGCCTCTTGATCTAATAGCTGAATCCAACTCTCTGTGTTGCAGGAATTGGGTATGCCTAGTTTAATGAAGTATAGGGATGCGGTGGCTCAGTGGCTAAGACGCTGAGTTTGCCGATCGAAAGGTCGGCAGTTCAGCTGTTCGAATCCCTAGTGCCGTGTAACGGGGTGAGTTCCCATTACTTGTCCCAGCTTCTGCCAACCTAGCAGTTTGAAAGCACGTAAAAACAGAGATGAGCATCGCCCTCCTAGAGTCGGGAACGACTAGCACATATGTGTGAGGGGAACCTTTACCTTTATCTAGTTTAATGAAAAGAAGGACCAGGAGTGACATGATAGCCTTCTTCCAATATCTCAGGGGCTGCCACAAAGAAGAGGGAGTCAAGCTATTCTCCAAAGCACCTGAGGGCAGGACAAGAAGCAATGGGTGGAAACTCATCAAGGAGAGAAGCAACTTAGAACTAAGGAGGAATTTTCACCCTGTTACGCGGTACTAGGGATTCGAACCGCTGATCTGCCAACCTTTCAATTGACAAGCTCAGCGTCTTAGTCCCTGAGCCACTGCGTCCCTTCAGAAAAAAAAAAATCCCTGCATATATATGACTTAATTCTTATCTTCAATAAAAGAACCCATCTAGTCATATTGAGCCTGGGAGGATGTTTATGCTGCCAGATACATCCAGAATAATGGGCTGTGATTTTTTTGGTTTTTTTTTTAGAGTAGAGATTTATTAGCATGACTGGAATAAAATCTGATTCCAATGGAGCAAACATGCACAAGGGTCAGCCCCGAAGTATTATAATTGAATAAGGACGATGTTTTTCTGTTTAATAGGATTTCCCAAATGTAAAAAAAAAAAAAATTGCAATTGGCAATTCAGTGTGTTCTACGGAGATTGATACTCATTTTTCCCTCTGTCAAACTCTGTTTGTAGAAACGACCAAGATGTGAGCTACTAAGGGACCAGAGCTTCTTGCCTTGAGGCAGTTGTCTTCCTATGGGCCGGAGGTCATTCTAAAGGCAGCTCATGGAAACTGGACTGATAACCATAAGGGCTGTTGGTGACCTATTATAAAACAAACGACTCTGCTCTCTTTTGTAGTCTACCCACACTAGAGTGCAAATATTGACTCAAAAACAAGGAAGCTCATGTGTATGTTTCTTTTCATTTCTTTTCTGGTTTTCTTTTGGGACCCGAGACATCGTAAATAGGAAAAATTGGGCAGGCCGTTTTTTTTTTCCCCCTCCCTGGTACAAGATCTAAGCATTGGAGAGTAACCAAGGGACCATCTGCTTCCCTTCTTCATTTATCATTAGGCACGAGTGTGAGCCCAACGCTAGCGGACAATGAAGCATGGAGAAGCCATTTACAATAGCCCATGGGTTGGAAGAGTTTTAAAGGCAACGTGCGACGGAGGAATAAATCATTGTTAAGTAAGGCAAACACCCCGGTGCTGGAGAGTCCCGTTGGCAAAAGCAAAGACACTGCAGAAAAGTGCAAGTGTTTGCTAATTCATTGGAGTGTTATCCTTCAATGTTGGAAGGCCTGAGGCATGGTGACTCATCAGAGGTCTTGCAGTGGAGCCACCTCCATTCTACAGCTGCTCGTTTCCCCACTCGTTTCCTCTGTGCTCACCAGGGGTGAAATTCAGCAGGTTCTGTTAAGTTCTGAAGAACCAGTAGCGGAAATTTTGAGTAGTTCGGCGAACCGGCAAATACACCCCTGGCTGGCCCCAGAGTGGGGTGGGAATAGAGATGGGTGACATGATAGCAGTGTTCCAATATCTCAGGGGCTGCCACAAAAAAGAGGGAGTCAAGCTATTCTCCAAAGCACCTGAGGGTAGAACAAGAAGCAATGGGTGGAAACTAATCAAGGAGAGAAGCAATTTAGAACTAAGGAGAAATTTCCTGCCAGTTAGAACAATTAATCAGTGGAACAACTTGCCTCCAGAAGTTGCGAATGCTCCAACGCTGGAAGTTTTTAAGACAAGGTTGGATAACCATTTGTCTGAAGTGGTGTAGGGTTTCTTGCTTAAGCAGGGGGTTGGACTAGAAGACCTCCAAGGTCCCTTCCAACTCTGTTATTCTATTTTATTGTAAATACTTGAATGAAGTTTTTTTTTTTTAAAAAAAATCTGCAGATACACAAAACATCCCTCATTCCTTTGGGTATTTCTAATATGTATGTCTTGTTTGAAAATGTCAGCTGGGTGCAGGTATTGGGGAGGGAGGGGAGAGAGAAAGGAGGTAAGAGGCTGAATAATCCTCCTATGCACATTTGTCTGCGGTGCATAATTGCCGGGCCTGACATGTACGAATGCACTTTCATTATGGTGTCAAGAGGACACTTTGAACTTTGAAAGGCGCAGCGATTTCAGACTAGCAATAAAATAGCAAGTGTGTGCAGCTTAAAGAAAGTTTATTACAGCTCTGGAAGAGAGGAAGGAGGGGTGGAAAAGGTAATTATGAAGCGATCATGGGTTGACTTTTGAAATACACAGCTTCAAACTGTTGGTGAAAGAGATGTAGCTATTTCAAGCTCGCAGCAAGGGATTGCTTTGATGAGTCTCTCATCCTGGCCTACGAGAAGGCTCAGCAGAACGTGGCCCAAAGACCTCCCTCTGAATCTTCTTGTCTCCTTCATTCTAGGGAAAGCTGTTGATTTGCATGCCTTCCTCTCTGGGCCTAATTCACACCATTATCCCCCAAAACAAAAGGCAAGGGGGGATATTAACTGGGAATGAATCCCTATCCAAGTATGTTCATGCTTTATTTAAAGTGTACATATTGCACTGATTTACCTAGGCAAAATGAGGACATTCCACTTCAAGAGGCGCAGCTACTAGGAAAATATCTCTCTTTCTCTCCCCCCTTCCCCCCTCCCTCCCCATCTTTTCATATTTATCCATATTTGTCTATATATCTATATCCGCATCCATCCATCCATCCATCCATTTATCTATCTATCTATCTATCTATCTATCTATCTATCTATCTATCTATCTATCTATCTACCTACCTACCTACCCATCCATCCATCCATCCATCCATCCATCCATCCATCCATCTATCATCTATCTATCCATCCATCCATCCATCCATCCATCCATCCATCCATCCATCTATCATCTATCTACTGTATCTACCCTGTTTCCCCCAAAATAGGACATCCCCTGATAATAAGCCCAATCGGGCTTTTGAGCACATGGCAATAAGGCCAAGCGCTTATTTCAGGGTTCAAAAAAATATAAGACAGGGTCTTATTTTCAGGGAAACACAGTATCCATCTATCTATCTATCTATCTATCTATCTATCTATCTATCTATCTATCTATCTATCATCCATCCATCCATCCATAGCACATTCTGGGAACCCAAGCAAAGTTGTAAGATGAGTGTGTTATCCCAAAAGTACTTTTCTGGAAGATGTGGAAGATCTTTCACTTCTCATCCAAGAAGCTTCGTCAGTTCATGTTCAAGACGTTTCTTGGATGAGAAGCGAAACATCCTCAAACAAAAACAAAGAAAGTCCAGTTGTCTTTTTTAAAAAAGCACCTTTGGGACAACCATGACCTGGATGACTGAGCATCTCCGTAGACATGAGTGTGTGGTGTGAACTCAACATAAACATTCAATAATTTTTGACCCTCTTCCACTCGGGGGCAACCTAAGGAGGCACCCGTTTGCTCCAACTAAATGAACAACTTGAATGTGTCACGTCAAAGCTTTTTCCTGGCAAGATTTTCTCTGCTAACAAAGGAGAGATGCAAGAACACCTGAATGCAAGATTGACTATGCTCTGTAAAAGAGATACGGAGTCCATTACTCAAGTTTTATTGCTCTGCCCCCCCTTTTTTTTACACAGTTTGGAATACAGATTTAATCACCTTCCTCCTGTTCAACAGTTCTGGCTGATCTAAGAAGAAAAATCTTGCCTTGTTTTGGCTGATACACCTGCTGAAATACCTAGGAAGGTAGCTTATGTGTAATTACTACCAAGAAATGCATGGTAGATATCTCAGCTGCTATATATGAAATGCCCTTATATGTTTCTTTTCCTACTTTAACCACATCCCATTATTTTTTATATATGCACTGTACCTTTATTTTTTCCTTACCAATTCTCTTCTTTTGCATGGTCTTATTTGGAAGAATCTTTCTTTCTTCCCTTATTTGTGCCTACAGAGAGCCACAAAAACACACAATTTTGGGCATTTCTCCTTCGCCCACTTGCAAATGGTTGTGTTGGAACCTTAGCCAAAAGTTTACCTTTCCTGAGGATTGCTTAGCAATTATCTCTTTTTAAAAGGAAACCACTGACCGTCATTAAACAACACATAAAATTTTGGATCTAGGAATAATACACCCAGAGTCCCAAGAAATAAAACCGAGTCGATTCAGCTCTTGAGCATTATTTTGTGACCACCCATTTACCTGCATGGTTTTGAAGGGTAACTTCTGTATTTTTGCAATGATGCAATTCTAATCCCCAGGAAAAGAAATAGAAAAAGTAGGAAACAGGTCTCATTGTAAAGTTTGCTTGGCATTGTTAGGATTAAATTAGCCTGAAGCACAAATGGCATTTTGTAGATGCTCTGTTTTTCAAGAAAATGCAAAGGAAAAAGGAAAAAAAAAAAAAAGAACAGTAAAAACAAAGCAGCTGTATTGATATTCTAATGCCAGTGATAATTCTGCTAGGAAAGATATAAAGGTGCTTTCTTGAGAGTCTAAGTATGCCTGTAGCTATGAATGGACTCATTTCATACATATAGCAAGCAATATTGTGTGTGTGTATGTGTATATATTCCGTATGCTTGGTTGCTAAAATATTGAACTACAAAAAAAAAAAAAAGGAAAAAATAACTATCGAAATACAAAGAGAGTAGAAAAAAAGAAGCTAAAGCAAAGAGAGAGAGAGAAACGGCTACATTTAAATAATAATAATAAAAAACCTTACTGAAAACACACAAAAAAGTAAATTATGCTTAATGATACGTCTTTTCTTCCCCTTCCATTTGTTTCTGGGACCACTAGCTACAATCTAGATATTTGAACTTCGCCTCAAACATTAGTAACTGTTGTTAGTTTCTATTTAAATGCTAAAAACTATATTCCAGATGTCTAAAACTGCCTTGCACTGTGAAATATTGTATATAAGGGAGCCATTCCAGCATGAATGTAATTCAGCTTCTATTGTGGATATATACTGTCAATTTTACCCCTGCAAGATATTCTCCCATTTGAGTCTCCCGGTGTGATTGTAGGCTAGGCATCTCATTTCCAATATTGCGTTAGGTTTATTCTCGCTGCAGTCAACATGTATCTTAGTAAATTATATTTTCATTAATGTTTAGGGGAATTATGCCTAACAGAAATGTCTACGGTTCGAGTTCAGATTTTATTTTTAGATTTTTTGCGGGGGTTTTCTAATGCAGTTCTTTCTTATTTCTCTATCTATCTATCTATCTATCTATCTATCTATCTATCTATCTATCTATCTATCTGTCTATCTATCTATCTATCTATCTGCATGACCACCACATGTGTGCCCATTCCAAATGTTCAAACAGCATCTATTGACATTTGAATGTGCTCTCTGGGGAAACACACATTATTTTAAGAAGAAGGATAATTTGCAAGTTAAATTTCTAGAAGCGGAATTTCCAATAAAACATTGGAGGCAATAAAGATGATAAGGGGGCTGGAGACCAAAACATAAGAAGAACAGTTGTAGGAACTTTGTATGTCTAATCTAGTGAAAAAGGGGACGCAGTGGCTCAGTGGCTAAGACGCTGTCAATCAGAAAGGTCTAAAGTTTGCCGGTTCGAATCCCTAGTGCCGCGTAACCGAGTGAGCTCCCGTTACTTGCCCCAGCTTCTGCCAACCTAGCAGTTCGAAAGTATGTAAAAAAAAAATGCAAGTAGAAAAATAGTTACCTTTGGTGGGAAAGTAACAGCGTTCCGTGTGCTTTTGGCATTTAGTCATGCCGGCCACATGACCACGGAATCATCATCAGACAGCGCTGGCTCTTCGGCTTAGAAAAGGAGATGAGCACCGCCCCCTAGAGTCGGGAACGACTAGCATGTATGTGCGAGGGGAACCTTTACCTTAATCTAGTGAAAAGAAGGACTGGGGTGACATGATAGCAGTGTTCCAATATCTCAGGGGCTGCCACAAAGAAGAGGGGGTCAACCTATTCTCCAAAGCACCAGAAGGCAGAACAAGAAGCAATGGGTGGAAGCTAATCAAGGAGAGAACCAACCTAGAACGAAGGAGAAATTTCTTGACAGTGAGAAAAATCAACCAAGTGGAACAGCTTGCCTTCAGAGGCTGTGGGTGCTCCATAACTGGAAGCTTTTAAAAAGAGATTGGACAAGCCAATCTCCTGCTTGAACCGGGGTTGGACTAGAAGACCTCCAAGGTCCCTTTTAACTCTGATGATGTTCTCTTCTGTTCTGAATGGTCCAGTCACAGTATGCTCTTTTTCCTTCCCTTTTCCTCCAAAGTTTTAAATCCCATAATTGTCACTCAGCTGAAGTATCCTCCCCTCCAATTTCTACTATTTCTGTAGACCTGAGAGGTCACTTGTACACGCCAATAGGTCTCTGTTGCTTCTCGATAGCTTTGTTTTTGGCTGGAGAATAATCCCAACGCGACATTCCTACTCTAGCAAACCAACCAAATGGCTCCTTTCTGTATTTTGAGAGTTACGATGTGCAATGATGAGAAACTCTTTAGTGTTTTGGGATCGGAAATGCTCACTCTTATTCACCATTTTTCTCGGTCTTGAATTTCAGTGCCCAGGACACTAAGTCAACATTTTCAGAAGACATTAAGTTAGATACAATCTACCGTATTTTTCGGAGTATAAGACGCACCTTAATTTTTGGGGAGGAAAATAAGAAAAAAACTGATTGGCAGGTGGATTGGCCTCCCGGAATACCTCCAATCAGCTGTTCCCAGAGGTGAATTTTAGCAACAGGTTCCTTGGTTGTCAGTTCTGTGCCTTGCTTTTTTTTTCTGCCTCTGAAAGCCTCCGAAACAGAGCTTCAGAAAAAAAGCCTCTGAAGCTCTGTTTGGGGGCTTTTTTTTGAAGCTCTGTTTGGGGGCTTCTTTTCTGAAGCTTCGTTTTGATGGTTTTTTCAGCCTCTGAAACCTCCGTTTGAGAAGCTGGGCGGGGCTACATTCGGAATATAAGACACACCCAGATTTTCACCCTCTTTTTTGGGGGAAAAAGGTGCATCTTATACTCTGAAAAATACGGTAAGTGTATTTTGCTGCACTTTGCATGCTCTTTGTGAATCTGTCGGTGTTGATATAATCACCATCATTTAGCTGAGCTTGGAAATAGAATCAGCTCTGATGAGAACTCAAAGGGGAGGCCACTAGGTACAATCTAGAACAGGGAGTCGATAGATAGATAGATAGATAGATAGATAGATAGATAGATAGATAGATAGATAGATAGATCCAAGAACAGGGACATGTTAAAAAGCCTTACATGGACGTAATCTTTAGTGTGTGAGTGAAGAGAAGAGCAAAAAAGATAATTAGGACCCAGTTTGTGGGGGCAATAAGCTGACTTTGTATAAAATAGAACACCGCTTGGGGGGGGGGGCTAAAAGCCCTACTAAGCAGGTATATACAAAAGTATGAAGGCTATTGCTTAAAAGCATTGTAAGCTGCCCTGAGTCTCCGGAGAAGGGCGGCATACAAATCAAACAAACAAACAAACAAACAAACAAACAAACAAACAAACAAACAAATAGGGGAGTGGAGGCTAAAACTTGAAGAACATTTGAAGGAATTGGGTATGTTGAGTTTAATGAAAAGAAGGACTAGGAGTGACATGGTAGCAGTGTTCCAATATCTCAGGTGCTGCCACAAAGATGAGGGAGTCAAGCTATTCTCCAAAGCACCTGAAGGCAGGACAAGAAGCAATGGGTGGAAACTAATCAAGGAGAGAAGCAATTTAGAACTAAGGAGAAATTTCCTGACAGTGAGAACAATTAATCAGCGGATCAACTTGCCTCCAGAAGTTGTGAATGCTCTAACACTGGAGCAGTGGTGGGTTGCCCCCGGTTCAGACCGGTTCGCAAGAACCGGTAGTAAAACCAGCAGGAGGCTCCACCCACTGCCCCAGATGTTGTAATGGACGATCTGAGCATGCACAGAAGCTTCTGCACATGCATGGAAGCATGGTGTTGAAGCAAGTGAAGTGAGAGCGTACGCACACGACCCCGTTGCAAATCGGTAGTAAAGGTAAGTAGAACCCACCCCTGCACTGGAGGTTTTAAAGAAGAAATTGGACAACTACTTATTGAAATGGTATAGGTTATTCTGTTTGAGCAACGGGGTTGGACTAGAGGATCTCCAGGGTCCCTCCCTTCCGATTCTGTTATTCTGTTTGTTTCCAGAAAACAAGCTCGATTTAAGGAAGCCTCTATCTTTTTACTGCTTATTAAAAAAAAAAAAAGCAGTCTAACTTATCCTGTCTCTTTCCCAGTAATTCATCATTTTTAAATTAGAAATAGAACAGGGGAAAAAAAAAAAAGAACAAGTTAACAACAACGGGTGATCTATTAGGAATTTGCTCTCCTTTTTCTCAAGCCTGCATCTTCCAATGCTGACAAACAACAGAATATATGTTAGATGCCACTGAGGCCTCATTACAAGCCATGGAACGCTCACATGATGTCAGCCTGGTGAGGTTGTCTAGACAAGAAGTACACCCAGAGGTGCTGGCTCTAACTTTATTGTTAGGCTACATTAACAAAATCTTGCAAAATCTGAAAGTGCATCTCTCCTCCTCTTTACAGTCCAGGAAATTAGGGAGCTTCCCTTCTGAGATATGTGCCACATCCCTACTCCTTCTGTGGGCTCAATTGCCTCTTATCTGACTGTTGCCTAGTCTGTGGCTCTTCCTCCTGCCTCTTAAGGGCCTTCCCACGTATCATTACATCCAAAGATAGAAGTGACTATAACCTACAGAGCCTTGGTGGCGCAGCAGACTAAAGTGCTGTTGAGTAGCACCAGCTGCCTGCAATTAGTGCGAGTTCAAATCTCACCAGGCTCAAGGTTGACTCAGCCTTCCATCCTTTCGAGGTAGGTAAAATGAGGACCCGGACTGTGGGGGCAATAAGCTGACTTTGCATAAAAAAGAACACCGCTTAGGGGGTCCCGAAAGCTCTACTAAGCAGGTATATATACAAAAGTATGAAGGCTATTGCTTAACACATTGTAAGCCTCCCTGAGTCTCCGGAGAAGGGCGGCATATAAATCGAACCAATAAATAAATAAATAAATAAATAAATAAATAAATAAATAAATAAATAAATAAATAAATAAACCCGAGGCCAGAGGCACATGAATTAACAACCGGTTCTCCCAGCACTGAAAATGTGAGTGTCAAAAATGGAAGTGTAAAGAAATACCCTCAGAAGAAGAAGTAATACACAAAATTTACAGCTGTGCAGAGATGGACAGACTCACTTTAGAACTCAAAGACAAAAGTGAATCAACATACTATGAAGTCTTGAATAAATTTTATAATTGGTTAGATAAGAGGAAGAATGCCCAAAACAAGGGATAACGAATGTCTGGAAATGTATATATCAATGTATATTAATATAGCAATTTGAACATCGGGAGGAACCGGTTCGCTACCAGGTGATCGTCGGTGCTACTGGTTCGCCCAAACTGCTGCGTACCAGTAGAAGTACCACCACTGCTGTCTATGGGCTAATTCAATCACCTATCCCTATTACGAGCCTGAGTTCTGCATTAGAAGTCCGGAAGCAACTGTGTCGCTTGTAGAGATTTCTTTCTTTGAATGAGAGAAGATGCTTTCAAAGCTCTGTTTGAGTAGCAAGCAAAGCTGAATATTGATAACCACAGTATGAATAAAAACAAAAGCCATTCTCTGATGACTACAAGGGGGGGAGGCGGGAAGAGGGGGAAAGCAGCATTACACCAGCAGGAGATCTCAGGAGTGTAGTCCCAAATGAGGGACTAAGGCTGTTTATTTGCTTCTTCTCAAAATGAATACAAAAGCATAAAGAAGCAAACCTTAGATGGATATGACCACAGTCTGATCAGAGGTTAGCAACAGAAGTGTGCCAGGAGGGGGTTTCTTTTGTTCATTCACCCCCTACCCTTCTGAAATGTTAATGTGTGCTTCCTGTTTTGTGATCAAGGAAATAGTGCAGTGTCGACACAGGCTTTATCTGTAGCTAGAGAGTTCAGACCATATATAAACACTAACAGCTCTCTGGAATAATATTAACATTTTAGATGGTAACTAGAAGGTTTCTTGGGACCTCTAACCTTCCAAAAGTTCCAGAAGATTCCCAAGAAGGCTTGTAAAGACACACTTGTCCTTTGGCATTGGGCATCCAATGTGGTCTTCTCCCAAAGTATCTGTGGCAGGTCAAAATTCCTCTCATAAGAAGATAGGAGAAGACCTCTTTGACCAAGCCAAAGATCTCAGAAGAATCAAACATCTCAGAAGAATGCAGTGGAAAACCATGTCTATATCATTGCTAAAGCCATAAATGGACATGCTCCCAATTTTATAGTTCAGATGAACTTAAAGGAGACATGCTTTTTATTAAGCATGATAGCCCACTGATAGTCCTATCTTGTAGGAGATGACCAGGCTGAGACTGAGGGAGGGTTCAAATGCATCATAAGTCGTGAGTCCCTTTACTCCCATAACAGAGCTTACCTTGAATTCCTTCTATTCTTATCTCCTGCTAATTTCCCTTGGCTGTTAGTAGTTCGGATTCTTGTAGAGAGCTTAAACTGACAATAAATCTTTATACTCATTTGAACTCCCTGAATCTCCTGATTTCCTCAGCGCTCGACAATCTTCCACGAATCTCTGTAGTTCCTTAAGTTGATGTCATCACAACATGTGACACCAGTAGTTTGTTTAATGTTACTATCCTCTGGGTAAAAAAGCATTTTATTGGCCCTAATCTCCTTGCAACTTCCTTTTCAAGGATACTCCTGAAGTTTGGGCATTGCACAACTTCCTATGAACTCAATTCTTTCTCTTCTTCATCCTAAACTGAAAAGTTCACCCATGCAAACTTCAAAGGTTGCCGTGTTTACTGAAATAGTAAAGGGTAGAAGATGCTTCCACCATTTTGGATAGTTGCTTGACATGTGAGAATCTTCATTTTTTCTAAAAGAAAAAAAATCACTTTGGGAGGTGGTGGGATTCTGTTCACTTAATGGGACTGGATCCATATAAGGGTGGAATATTTTAAATTGAATTTTGGTACTGAGTAGGGATGGGGTTGAATAGCCAAAATAGTCTCTCTTCCAACTCTATGATTCTTCTTTGAAGTTCTATCCTTTCCTGTCCCTTGAATTTCTTCTTGCTCAGAAAATGCAAATATAAAATAATTATTCTTCATGCATGTGTGTGTGTGTGTAAGGAAGAGATAGCATTGTCAGTCCTGGAGGCCATCTTTTTCTTTGGATCTTCAAGGCTGCCACATTTATTATTATTATTATTTATTAAATTTATATACCGCCCTACTCCCGAAGGACTCAGGGCGGTGAACAGCCAAAAGATAAAATACACATAATACAAATGTTAAAAACCATTAAAAATACATTAAATACTTTGGCCCAAAACAAATTTAAAACACCCCAATTTATAAGACAAATTTAAAAATAGCAATTTAAAAGGGAAGTTAGGCCAGACCAGCCTGCTGGAATAGGAATGTTTTGAGGGCACGGCAGAAAGTGCGCAGATCTGGGATCCTCCGTATCTCCAGGGGGAGCTCGTTCCAGATGGCAGGTGCCCTCACAGAGAAGACTCTCCCCCTGGGGGCCACCTGTCGACATTGTTTGACCGATTTAATGTTGTGGGAATCTGGGAGGGGGGATTGCATGGACTGGTGGAGATATCTAGCCATAATATTCCTTTCTCAGAGAGTCAAGGACATTGTGCCCTGCACCTGGAAGGGTGTGACTGAAGGCATCTCCAGTTGCAACGGTGCATTGATTAGACCATGTGATGGACATGTGGGTGCAGGGAAGGGACTTGGACTTTCTTTTGGGTGGGGAAAACCTGGAAGCTTTAAGATTCGGGTTTTCCCAGATGTGCCAATATGACATCTCTAAATAAAGTGGAACTTTGAGGAACTTCTGGACTTGGAGTTTTCTATCATTGGGGGTGTTACTTGGAACCCTGACAAGCATTCCTTCAAACATCCATGCCCTGATAAGGGTTTGAAATTCACGCCATATTGCAAAGCAGAAAGAATGTGATTTGATGCGGTCCTTTTGTGTAACGCAATGAAAGATTTCTTCCTTCGAATATTACAAGCCTTGGGATCTGGGGATTGTCTCCTGGAAGTAAACACTGGAAATGAATGACAATGCACAGATGACTTCCTGTTAATTTCCTCCCTTTGGTCTTCCATTGTTGATATCGAGAGAAACCTACAGTGGTAACCTCAACTAATACTGAGAATTCTTCAGTGAGGTTGATCTCCACTAATTGGATGTTGCAAGTTGCTTCCATAGCAACCCAATTAATATCCATGGGAGGGTAGGGAAAAAAGATAATCCAGAAAACAAAGATCTTGGTGTAATCACTCCCTTATGAACACTAAAACTTTTGTTATAGGCAACTGAGGATCATGATAGAATTTCTAAATTTGCAAGCGATGTGTGTGTGTGCATGTGGAGAGAAAGAAACCTTGAATGTGAGAGAACAGAGGTCTTTGCTTATATTTACAGGTGCAATTTGTCCTCTCCATCATTAAGCCCATCTGTTCAACAAAAGACTTTTCAATATTAAATGTATTATAGTGAACCTGTAGCATATTGGAGATGTGATGTTAATATGCTTTTTAAGTTTGGTATTAATTAGCGGCATGGCCTCCTGTAAATTATCCTGCATATTCCCTATTCAGAATATAAAGTCATCATATTCTTTTAAAGGGAAAGTATTTCCTTTGCATCAAAGCTGTTCGGATTCAGAGCCTAGTAATACAGATTTCCACTGGGAACATGCTGTTAGCAGTGAATTACAATTGAGTGACTATGAGCCAGAAAGTGTAGAAGTGAGCAGAGCAGGTTAATTCACGTCTGCTTTGGCCATATTCATTTACAGGTTTGTTCGAAGTTCAGGCTTCGAATACTGTCTGATACACAGCTGCTATAATAGCCCAGTTTATTCGGGACCAAAGAGATAACCTCCAGTCAATCATACAAACCAAAACAGAATCTCTGACAGGCTTGTTTGGATAATTTGATTGCAAAAGGAGCATGCAGCAGAATAGTCCAAAATCAGTCCAAGGTTCTGAGAGCCTCGTCAGGGTTGTCAGCCAGTCCAGAGTCAGAAATTAACAGGCAGAAACCAAAGGAACATTTTATAAGAGCCAAATATCAGTTGTTTCCAACAAAGCAACATAGGAGCTGCCTCCAGTTGCAACCAACTGTTATCAATCAAGAGGTTTACTCGCTTGCTTGGCAAGATGTCATAAAATGTCTCTGCTCTACTCTTCATTTCATTTACATTATCCTCATCTGACAGCTCCAGCTGTCCAGGTGATGGCTGGCTTTGATCAGCCTCTTGTGATTCTTGGTTTGCTGTCTCCTGAGGCCGATATTCCACAGGTTCAATTGGAGCAGCATCCTTAGAATCAGATTCAGAGTCTGAGGTCCTTGGCCCATGACACAATCTCTCCTTCCTACCTCCTTCCTACAAGATGATTTGATCAGCTCAATAGCTCATCAAATTCAGATTCTGCATCATGCAACGGTCAATCAGATTCATCCAGGAAGCTTAGAAACAGGACAGGAATAAAAATTCTCCTTCAATCTGCTTTTACACCCACCCACCCACCCACATTCCCAATTAACTCATACACTTCTGATCTCAGTTTCTCCCTAGAGCTCACGATAACAGCCACATCCACTAATTATCGAAGAAGCTAGTCTGCACCGAAGTTCAATCTATCCATCTCTGTTCCCAAATCAAAGTTGCATTTAGCCTTGGTTCTAGTATATTAAAATATGTTTCTGTCCATGGCCGCCGTCTTCTTCTTCATCATACAAGCATAGCTCAGGGCTGACTTAGTGGTTTGAACCAGGGATGGGCTGCTGGGGGTTTGGAGGGATTCGGGACAACCTCTAGCTAAGATTCTGTGCAGTTCAGAGAACCCCCAAATCCCACTCCTGGCTGGCCCTGCCCACCCCACCCCTCCCAGGAGTCCCCACGTGGCCTGTTTTGGATGCAGGTAAGAGCAGGGCGCGCGTAGAGGCTCAGGGAGGGTGAAAAACGGGCCTACTGGAAGTTTGGGAAGGCCACAAACAGGCCCGTTTCCGGCCTCCAGAGGACCTCTGGAGACTGGGGAGGCTGTTTTCGCCCTCCCGGAGGCTCAAAGAAAGCCTCCGGAGCCTGGGGAGGGCAAAAACACCCCCCCCATGTGCTGCAGGAGGCCAACTAGGCCATGCTTACCGTGTCCATACCCACCCAGCAACCAGGCAGAGAATCCCTTGCTAAAATTTTTGAAGCCCACCCCCGTTTGAACACTTCAGATCATAAACTAGGAGAAGGCAATGGATCAATGCCTTGTTCTCTACATTGCATCAATTATATTTCACAAATATAATGGGAGAAAACATATTTCCTTTTGATGCCCAAGGATTATCGTTCTGGAGCCTTATGAAAAAGATCCTCTTAGGCTGAAGCAAAAGCAATCCGTTGCTTTGTTTTAGACGTGCTTCACAGCTCCAAGTGCAAACACAACTCTTATCCGGGCAAATACAGGGGTGAAATCCAGCAGGTTCTGACAGGTTCTGGAGAACCGGTAGCAGAAATTTTGAGCAGTTCAGAGAACCGGCAAATACCACCTCTGGCTGGCCTCAGAGTGATATGGGAATGGAGATTTTGCAATATCCTTCCCCCAGGAGTGGGGTGGGAATGGGGATTTTGCAATATCCTTCCCCCTGGAGTAGGGTGGGAATGGAGATTTTGCAGTATGCTTCCCCTGGAGTGGGGAGGGAATGGGGATTTTGCAGCATCCTTCCCCTGCTACGCCCACCAAGCCACACCATGCCCACCAAGCCACTCCCACAGAACCCGTAGTAAAAAAATTTGGATTTCACCACTGGGCAAATGGCTTTTGTGTCTCAAAAGATGGAGTTGTGCTAACAAGTAAATTCTGCAGAGATACTGCATTAGATGAGCAGAGAAGCACTCGCTGGCATTTTAATGGTGGTTTGTTACAAGGAAGACGGCAAGTTGAGTATGAACTTCCTGAACTGCGTGCATTACACCCAAGAGAGCATTCCTAAGCAATGGTCTCTGACTATTTCTGGTGACATGGCATATTAAAGAGATAAAGTAATGTCAAGAAAATATTTCAAGTGAGCGCCGAAAAGCTTCAGCAGCAACTGCAGAAACCAATACTCTTATCAGCTCTTTAGCCCTGTCAGAAGGAAATTGCTTTCGAGACAAAAATCAGGTCATTTTCATTGGTATGGGGTCTGCCTCAGGGTGAGGATAGGGTCGCACCTCCACCACTTGTGCTCGACTGTCTCTGCCATTGGCATTTTTTAGCACAATGGACACATCCGCAGGTGACATGAACTTCTCAGAATGGGAAATAACTTCATTTCTTCTCTCTGAAGCAGGAGCTACAGTATTTCTTGCACGGGAGAATAAGTTACAGTCAGAGGTGTCGCAAAGCCATTAGCTCAAAGCTGGAAACTTTTGCTTTATATGCAGAGGGAGAAGTTTATTCCCTTGCATTTTCAGGTAAGACTGGAAAGTTAGTGGTCTGGATCAGGGATGAAATGCTACCGGTTCGGGCCGGTTCGCCCAAACCGGTAGTAAAAAAAAAATGCTTAAAAAAGTAAAAAAAAAAAAAAAAGGTCCGAGGATCAGCTATGTGACAATCAGCTGAGCCACACGATTCAGAACTTTTTAAAAACTTCTTTTAGCATTTACTACCGATTCTGGCGAAGCATGTGTGTGCAAAGTGAACCGGTAGCAGTCTTCAGAGCATTTCACCCCTGGATGTTTAGAAGATCACTACTAGCTCCAAATGTGAAAGGAGAAGGGGTTAGCAGAGGATGGGGTGGTTAGATAGTATCATCGGCGCATGAATTTGGGCAACTCTGGGAGAAAGTGGAAGACAGATAGGCCTGGCATGCTACGGTGCCTTGGGTTGCGAAGAGTCGGGCACTGAACAACAACTAGCTGTGACAATAACAAATTTGATGGGTGGAGTAAGTACTAGCTTTAGATCTTGCAAGCAACGATTACTGCAAAGGGTGGAACTGCAAACATTCAGTTCCTCAGTATTTTTTAACAACTTAATACCATCTAACATACAGATTAACAGAGTTGGAAGGGACCTTTTAGATCATCTAGTCCACCGCCCTGCCCAAGCAGACCCTACCCCATTTTTGATGGATGGCAGTCCAGTCTCTTCTTGAAAGCCTCCAGCGATGAAGCTCCCACAATTTCCAAAGGCAGCTTCTGTTCCATGGGTTGATTGTTCTCACTGTCAGAAAATTTCTCCTTATTTCCAGGTTGAATCTCTCCTTGTTCAGTTTCCATCAATTATTCCTTGCCTGGCCTTCATGTTTCTTCTAGTTTTACCTTCATCAAAGACTTGAATCTACTGTGGCTTTCTAGTTTTATTTATTGATTACGCGTATTTGCTGCCTATCTTGTTTCGAAATAACAGTTTTGAAGGGAAAGAAGAATTTGTGAGTCTACATCCAATACCACTCCCTTTTTAGTTGTGAATAGTGTTCATAAAGGTAAAGGGACGTGGTGACTCAGTGGCTAAGATGCTGAGCTTGTCGATCGAAAGGTCGGCAGTTCAGCAGTTCGAATCCCTAGTGCCACGTAATGGGGTGAGCTCCTGTTACTTGTCCCAGCTTCTGCCAACCTAGCAGTTCGAAAGCACATAAAAAATGCAAGTAGAAAAATAGGGACCACCTTTGGTGGGAAGGTAACAGCGTTCTGTGCACCTTTGGCATTTAGTCATGCTGGCCACATGACCACGGAGACATCTTCGGACAGCACTGGCTCTTCAGCTTTGAAATGGAGATGAGCACCGCCCCCTAGAGTCGGGAACGACTAGCACACATGTGCGAGGGGAACCTTTACCTTTTTAGTGTTCATAGGATGTGGCTGATCATTTGGGGGATTCTCAAGATGGCAAATGCACACATATGATGCAAGAGTGCAAGCACATAGCCGAGTTTGGGATTACACCTAAATTTCATTTATTTACTAGTTTTGCATCCTATCTTTCCTTTCAGGAGCTCAAGGTGTTTCCAAGGTTATTTCTACAAACAGATTTGTGAAGCAGATTGAAAAAACAACTGGTCCAAAGTCATACCAAGAGCATCACTGATAGAAAAGAGACGTGAAGATGGGTGTCCAAGATCAAATATATAATCTATTTTTTTTATATAAGGAGAGAAGACTATCTCATCCATTCAACAGATTGTGTTGTTCCTCCAAATATTTTGCTCTGTAGTCTGTTCTGTAATCTATTTAACAGATTTGGAGTTTAAGTCAATTTATTGAATGATGCAATAGTGAAGGATTAAATTTTAAATCCCTCTTTTTTCCCCACTAACAGTTAAGTCTTCTTTCACAGACACTTATGTATATCAGGGAAAGGCAATCCTTGAATTTGCATTGGTAGCATCTTTAAAATTAAATAAGTGAGTATGATCAGGAGAATATTAAGTGGATTAAAGGCATTTATCTTTCATATTCTGACAGCATCAGAGACAATATAGAGATTAACTCGGGCTTTTCTTGGAAAAAGGACAAATAAAAGCATCTTACCATAAACTATTTATCAACACTAAGATGATTTAGAACTTGTACCACTTATTGAAATATCAGCTGGAGTTATGAAGAGAATAAAGAGACACATTTTGATTAAATAAACAGTACAGCAATGAAATTAAACCTGTTAATCAGCAACTACAAAGCAGTCAGTGATTGGGTCTACAAACAAAGTTACCTATAATGTCATTTATTCAAGACAATGTTTCTCAATCTGGGAAAATTTGAAATGTGTGGACTTCAGCTTCCAGAATTCTCCAGCCAGCAAGAAATTCTGGGAGTTGTCCACATATGTCAAAGTTGCTAAATTGGGAAACACTGATTTAGGAAATAGTGTGATATCTAAACATGGGTTAGAGAATAAGCCAGGATACCTTAGGGCAGTGATGGCTAACTTTTTTGCCATTGCATGCCAGGGGGGTGGATGGGGGTGGGTCTCACGTATGCGTGCCCACACCCATAATTCTATGTGCCCCACCCCCATGCATGCGCATGCGACCCCCCTTCCCCCGCTCCTGCCACGCGATGATCCTGTAGGCCTGTTTCTCTCTCACACATGGCTCCAGGGCCTCTCTAGGAGTCTGGGGAGGGTGAAAACGGCTTCCCCCCCGGAGGTCCTCCAAATGCCAGAAACAGTCCATTTGCCAAATTCTGGTGGGACCAGAAGTTGTCAAATGCGCCGTTTTCAGCCTCCGGAGGACCTCCGGGCATAGGATGGTGGGGAAGGCAGTTTTTGCCCTCCCCAGACTCCAAGAGAGGCCCTGGAGCCAGATGAGAGAGAAAAACGGGCCTTCCCCACCACCACCCTGAGGCCTTCCAGGGGCAGGAAACAGCCTGTTTCCCTACTTCTGGTGGGCCCAGAAGGCCTGAAAATCAGTGCCGGAGCTGAGCTCGCATGCCCACTGATATGGCTATGCATGCCACCTGTGGCACACATTCCGTAGGTTCACCTTAGGGCAAAAAGGCACAATTTTTCAAAAATAAGGATCAAATTTATTTGTTATTTATATTTGAAAGAGATTACTTGAGGGTTGTATAAAGTAATACGATGTCAATCTGAAAAGATCAGTAAAAGCACATGATAACATGCAGAAGTGAGTCAAACATGAATAAGATAAAAGAAGCAACCTGGTAAAGCAAAATTTAGGAAATTAAATTAGCCAAGCAATAAAACAAAGCTTTAAAAAAAAAATCAAACACAGTAGAGACACTGAGACAAAAGATTTAAGCAATTTGTTCTGTTGGAAAAACCAATGAAACAAATCATAAAAAGAGGTAATCAATAAACATATTAATAATACATAAAATGATCAGATTAAATATTTGATCAGAGTATCTCACTATAGATTTACTAGATTTTCCCCCCCCTTTTATGCAACGGGAGCAGTTTCCCTTTATACATTTTTGATCTTCCTTATTGCTTCATGATCACTGGGATTTCAGGAGAATCCTCCCCAGGCATTAGGACAGCCCTTGCAGCTGCTGTCTGTAATTGACAAGACTAATCAATTTCACACCTACAGTTGATGGTAAATTAAAGACTATAAAGGAATTTCAGGCCATTGTCTACATTGGGAAGTTGGAGAACACATTCTGAATAAGTCACCCTAACCCTGAGCCAGTGGTGAAATATAATTTTTTTTAACTACCGGTTCTATGGGCCAGGCTTGGTGGATGTGGTGTGGCTTGATGGGCGTGGCTTGGTGGATGTGGTGTGGCTTGATGGGCATGGCTTGGTGGATGTGGTGTGGCTTAGTGGGCGTGGCTTGGTGGGCATGGCAGGGGAAGGATACTGCAAAATCTCCATTCCCACCCCACTCCAGGGGAAGGATACTGTAAAATCCCCATTCCCTCCCCCCTTCTGGGGGAAAGATATTGCAGAATCTCCATTTCCTCCCCACTCCTGGGGGAAGGATATTGCAAAATCTCTATTCCCACCCCACTCTGGGAGGCTCCGCCCACCTGCCCGCCCACCTTCTGCATGCACAGAAGGCTGGGTACACGTGCAGAGGTGGCGCATGTGAGCGAAGCGAGAGCGTTCACATTTGCAAACCAGTAGGGGAAGATAAGAGCCGAGGTGGCGCAGTGGTTAGAGTGCAGTACTGCAGCTACTTCAGCTGACTGCTAGTTCAGCAGATCAGCGGATCAAATCTCACCGGCTCAAGGTTGACTCAGCCTTCCATCCTTCCGAGGTGGGTAAAATGAGGACCCAGATTTTTGGGGGCAATATGCTATTTAGTATACTGTCTTTGGTGTAAGCCACCCAGAGTCCTCGGAGAGTGGGCGGCATAGAAATATGACTAATAAATAAATACAATAAATAAAAGTAAGTGAATCTCACCTCTGCCCAGAGCCTTTGTTCGATATCAGGTATTGTATAGACGACGCATCATTTTTCAATCTTAATCGGGCTTCCAAACAGTTCACAGGATTGGTTTTTACCCATAGAGACCAGATTTTTCAAAAACGCACATCTACGTGGTCCAAAAATAGAAGGGAAGGAATTTTTTTTTTTTAATTTGATTTATATGCCGCCCTTCTCCGGAGACTCAGGGCGGCTTACAATGCTTTAAGCAATAGCCTTCATCCTTTTGTATATTTATACAAAGTCAACTTATTGCCCCCACAAACTGGGTCCTCATTTCACCTACCTTAGAAAGGATGGAAGGCTGAGCCAACCTTGAGCCTTGGAGAGATTCGAACCAGCAGAAATTGCAGGCAGCTGTGTTAATAACAGGGTGCACTAAACCACTGTACTATCAAGGCTCTTGTAGGATGGATGCAGAAAGGGCTTACAAGTGAATCCATACAGAATGGAAATCGATTGTTCTTCTAAGCCAACTTGAGTCTGTCCCTTTCTGGTGAATTTTCTCAGCCTTCAAAAAACAAAACAAAACAAAACAAAAAAAACAAAACAATAGCTTGGATCCAGAGCTGGCAAACCGGAGCTGAAATGTGTACGCTCATAAAAAACATGAATCATGCCTTTATGAGGATTGTTTGCAGATGAATAAGTCACACAGAAGCCATTTCTAAAATGTCTGGCCTCTGGGGAGCCATCTTATTTTCTGGAAAGATAATTAGCATGTTCACACGGCATGATGGAAGCAGCTTCCACCCAGCAATCTTGGGTTCATTCCTCTTTAAACGGATATTACTATAGATTTATGAGACAGCATCAAGAGGGGCTTTGACGCTACTGATCATGCTCCCTAAGCAGGAAGCTGAAGAATAAAAAGCAAGATTAAATGCAGCTCCCAGCCATAATAGCTCTCTACCTCCTTACCAAACTGACTGATCTACCCTAGCTTCAGATGCAGCTTGATCTGACTTCCCGCAACCTGTAAAGAACCAGAAAATAAATAGGTAAGTAGGGACTCTGTCTCATATCACGTGACATGGATTATGGCGTGCATCCTACTGTCTTCTCTTCTGCAACTGCTTGATGGAAAAGCTCAGTTGCAGCTTCCGCTAAGGAAGGATTTCAATCATCTACTGCTATGCTTGAAAATGCCTTTTGCATTTCTTAAACCCCCCCTCCAAGAAAAGGAACTGATTTATTTATTTTTTTTCAGAAGAAAGGGTGGAATTCTCCTATGGAATGGTGGCGGTGCAGTTCCCTTGGTTGTAAGCAAATGGTGAAATCCAAATTTTTTTTTACTATCGGTTCTGTGGGTGTGGCTTGGTGGGTGTGTCAGAAGAAGGATACTGCAAAATCTTCATTCCCATCCCACTCCAGGGGAAGGATACTGCAAAATCCCCATTCTCTATCCACTCCTGGGGAAAGGATATTGCAAAATCTCCATTCCCACCCCACTCTGGGGCCAGCCAGAGGTGGTATTTGCTGGTTCTCCGAACTACTCAAAATTTCCACTACCGGTTCTCCGAACTGCTCAAAATTTCCGCTACTGGTTCTCCGAACTACTCAAACTTTCTGCTACCGGTTCTCCGAACTGCTCAAAATTTCCGCTACTGGTTCTCCAGAACCTGTCAGAACCTGCTGTAGATAAACAAGGGGCCATCTTGCATAAGATGGGCCTCCAGCTGTCTACAGCTTCTTGCTTTCCACACTTCCAGTTAAACCAATGAAGGAAGAATGCATAAAGTACCTCTTCTCAAAGGTCTTTTTTCCCTCCACATCAGCCAACAGAAGCAGCCAAGGAGGCTACAAAGCACATGGAATTGAAGGAATCCTATTTTGCTGTCTTCTCTCTTTGTACATAGCCCAATATCATTCAGCCCATCTTTTCTTACTTGCATTGTTTTGGACAGATGCAATTCTCATTTGGCTGACCAATAGCTCATAGTGGAGAAGAGTCCTGGTGGCGCAGTGGTTAAGAATGCAGTATTGCAGGCTAATTCTGCTGACTGTCATCAGTTCGATTCTCACGGGCTCAAGGTTGACTCAGCCTTCCATCCTTCCAAGGTTATATATACATATAAGTCTATGTGCTATTGCTAAGTGGGAAGGAAGGAAGGAAGGAAGGAAGGAAGGGCCATGGTGGCGCAGTGGTTAGAATGCAGAATTTCAGGCTAACTCTGCCAACTGCCAGGAGTTCGATCCTGATCAGCTCAAGGTTAACTCAGCCTTCCATCCTTTTGAGGTCAGTAAAATGAGGAGCCAGATTGTTGGGGGGCCATATGCTGACTCTGTAAACTGCCCAGAATGTGCTATAAAGCTTTACGGGGCAATATATAAGTCCCAGTGCTATTACTATTTCTATAGTTGAGGCCACAGAATTTGCTAACAGATTATTTATCTTTAAATAAAATTATCCAGAGGTTTTTTCTTCTTTTTATCACCATCTTGTTTCTGGGATTTTTTATTTATTTTTTTTTAAACAGGATTCTCCTACATCTCCCCCAATCATTTCGGTCACTGAATGGTGCATTGCTGGAGTTAGCAAGCTGCTTGCCTTAATGAGCAATCAACACCTAATACCAAATGAGGAATTGCACAAGTGTGACATCTACACGCTTGGCAATGGAAGCGGTGCTAAAGCATCATTTTTCTTTCTTTTTTTCTTTTGCTTTGTGGGTGTAGTTGTTAGCTGAGTTTTCAGCCTCTCTCACCACATGCCATCTGCAGAATTATTAGGACAGGCTCGTCTTCCTTCCCATTAAATCAGAGAGTGAAGCAGCAGCATATGGAAAGTGGAAGCTGGTCAGATGAAGCTGTTGATCATTTCAATCTACACTATTTATTTATTTTTTTATTTATTTTGCATTATTGGCACTTTGTCGCCTTCCCTGTGATCATGATATGGGATCTGCTGCCTTTCTTAAGAAGGCCACTGGAGGTTTAAGGTCGTTTTGGTCTGGATGAGGTCGAAGAAGTTGTAGCGTGCACAATTAGCTTTGCTAATTTGAGCTGAGAACTACGCTGCAAAATTGAGAGAGGCGTGAGGGGAAATGGCTGTGTTTGGGAAAAAAAAAAAACAACTTCCAGTGTTGGAGCATTCACAACTTCTGGAGGCAAGCTGTTCCACTGATAAATTGTTCTAACTGTCAGGAAATTTCTCCTTAGTTGCAGGTTGCCTCTCTCCTTGATTAGTTTCCACCCTTTTATATAGGGCAGGACCACTGATAAAATTAGTAAGATATTACAGAAACACAAAATAAAAACAGTGTTCCGCACAGATAGAAAAATATTGATGATGATAATAATAATAATAATAATAATAATAATAATAATAAGTAGTACCGGGACTTACAAGTTGAAGTTGAGCGACTGTGGAAAAAGAAATCGTGTGTTGTCCTGATTGTAATTGGAGCCCTCGGAGCAATACCCAAAGAGCTACCCCGCTATTTAGAAATTCTAAATTTGCCGGACTTGAACATTTTGACTCTACAAAAAACCACCTTACTCGGAACAGCTTACATCCTCTGACGATACCTTAACAGTTCCTAGGTCCTTGGTTAGGACTCGAGCTGCTGAGCTATTAACCAGCCTCGAAGGCTGTGAATCTCACTAAAGATTAACCAATAAATAATAATAATAATAATAATAATAATAATAATAATAATAATAATAATAATAATAATAATAATAATTTTATTTCTATACTGCCCTTCCCCCGAAGGACTCAGGGAGGTGTACAGCCTGATTAAAAGCACAAAGACAAACAAAATTTAAAAATTATTAAAATTATTAAATAATTGGCTCAATTTTAAAACCCCCAAATTTAAAATCCCACGTTTAAAACCAATTAAAATCTTTACATTGATAGCCCGGCCTGGCGGAACAACAAGGTTTTGAGGGCACAGCGAAATACACGGAGATTAAGATGATGATGTTAAGAAACCCCAAGGATAACATTGAGCTGGAAAATCAAGGAGTATACGAAGTGCCATGTGCCTCCTGTCAGTCATCTTACATTGGACAGACGAATAGACGAATAGGTTGCGTTTAGAAGAACACAAAAACGCAGTGAAAAAAGAAGAGCGAACTTCTTCCTTGGTACAACACATGAAGGCCACGGGACATAATATCGACTTCAACAATACTAGAACAGTGGTGAAAGAGGAACATCTTAATAAGAGAATAATTAGGGAGGCTATTGAAATTGAAAAGAGGCCGCAGAATATGAATAGATGAGATGACGCTTATTAAGTAGGTTATCAAGTATTTGGAGACCTGCACTGAGGGAAACTTGAGTTTTAACATCAGAGGATAGGCAGAGATTTCAACAGGCAACCAGTGGTGTTATAATGCCTGCCAGAGTCCTTCCCTCTTTGCAGATGATAGCTAGCAATAGGGAGAGAGAGAGAACTGAGCCAGAAGATAGGCTGAGATCTCAACAGCAATCAGCGGTGTTGTGATGCCTACCAGAATCCTTCCTTCTTTGCAATTGACAGTTAGTAATAGGGAACGAGAGAAAGCTGGGCCTTTAACGCAGTCAGGCTGCAGCTAGGATAATGAAGCAGGAAAAAAAACTGCTGCCCTCCAATCAGGACACAGAGTTGCAGGCCAACCAGCATACGTCAGCAGCAGCGAACATAAAAAAGCGACAACTCCGATCTCACAGCATACCCACAGCTTCTAAACTGAAAGTAGGGACCCGATGATGACAAGTTAGAGAGCTTGTCAAAACGTTGCCAAAAAGAAAACTTTTAAAGTGTTGGTTAGGATTTTAGCCAGAGTTTCAAAAGACCTTACAAAGTGTTTTGTTGGGATTTTGGAGGATTTTAAGCTGGGATTTTAGCCAGGATTTTAAGTATTTCAACTAACAGACTTTTAATGACGCGGGAAAACACCCGAGATTTTAACTTTTTACATGCACACACCCGCGAAAAATTGAGAAGATATACATATATACATATACATATATATATATATATATATATGTGTGTGTGTGTGTGTGTAGGTCTTTGGTTATTCGGGTTTTCTCCCGTGTAAAATTGGAAGTGTCTTGGCGACGGTTTGACTGAGGATAATAAATGCCAAACTGAGCCTCAAAAATCTTCTTTAGGTGGGTTTTTTTCCCCTCCTAATTCTTGGATTTACTTGCTTTCAGCCCAGCCTTCGCCCTGCATATAAATTCATCCCTTTTTTTTTTGCAGATTTCCTTACCAATTACTTCAAAAATTGTCACTTCAGTTGATAAAATTGAAGGTACCTTTTGATTTATCCACTCTCCACAGTCGCCATCCCCAATGGAATTGCCACAGTTAGGCCTGTAGACAAATTTTGCTCTTGATGTGCAAAGGAAAACAGTGAAAGTGACATCGCATTTCTTCACTTGTGGGTCTGGTTTTGTTACATCAAAAGGACTAAATAAAATGCTTCAATTGCCACTAAGCAAAAGGGAAGAGGGGGAAACAACATCGGGATTATCCCAAACAATATTAACAACCGTTTTAAGAAAATAACCTTACTTGCTGGGAAAAACCTCTAGAGTAAAACCTCTATAGTATAGTCTCTTTTTAGATACATAATATTGTACGTCATAATTATATCCATTATTTCCATGGCTATACCATTGCAGTCTATACATTTATCACTCTGTGTGTTTTGATTTACAGTCGTGTACAGTCCAATACTACTATTGCTTGCAATGTATATTCTTATGTATATCTTTGCACCTGTATTTATTTCTAGTTTGTTAATCTTCTTTCATTATTAATTTTCTAATGTCTGCACCTATTATCTAGCCATTTATACAATGAGTTCCATACGGAGTAGTATTCTGTTTCTCCTTTATCATTCAGTTCCATCGTTAACCTGTCCATTTCGGCACATTCTAATATTTTCTTTATTGCCATTTCATCTGTAGGTGTATTTCCGTTTTTCCAAATTTGTGCATATGTGATTCTAGCTGCTGTTATTATGTGTAACATTAAATATATACTGTAATTCTTTTATTATGTTTCCCCGGTAGTATACCTAATAAGAATAATTCTGAGAAGATATATATGTGTGTGTGTGTGTGTGTGTGTGTGTGTGTGTAGGTCACACACTATTTGTTGAAGGTGCAATTATTTTCTCAGGAGGCATCATAATGTTGTACTACTAACATAATGTTGTACTACTAACTAGAGCATACAAAACATTTGCTAGACCAATTCTTGAATACAGCTCATCTGTCTGGAACCCGCACTGCATATTGGACATAAATAGAATTGAGCGAGTCCAGAGATATTTTACGAGAAGAGTCCTCCATTCCCTAATGGCAATAAAATACCTTATGCCACCAGACTCCAAATTTTGGCCTTAGACAACCTAGAACTATGCCGACTTCAGTTTGACCTAAGCATAGTAGATAAATTTATCTGCTACAATGTCCTTCCTGTCAATGACTACTTCAGCTTCAACCACAACAATACATGATTAGGAGACGATTTCTGGTGAATTCCTCGGCATGACATGCCCAAAGTAAATGAGATGCAGTTTCGCGATTTTTGCCTTCCATATACCCGCATCTATATCTGTATTTCTTGTAATGATTTATATGCACCAGGTTGATTGATTACAATTTTACTATTTCTCAATTTTCTTCTGCAGGCATCATTTGGATTAGCAAAAGAAAGAAACAAAAAGAAAAAAGCCTTATAGGATTCCAGAAAGCATTACTCATCTCAGCTTTGTATAATGTACTAATTAGCATGCTGCCCTCGCAAAGAAACAGCCAACATTTGGGGAGGAGCCTGTCATAAAACCTCAAACCACACCAATGCAATTATAAATTACTATCTGCCGGAACTAAGATTGCTTTGCATTGCACTAATTTATTGTATTTGTTAATGCACTCCTTGCTTTGTTGCTTTTGCCAACATAGATCACATTCTAGTTATTTTCGGCAAAAGGTTCATTATCCCGTGCTTAATAACTCAAGAAATCTCAGCATATTAGAAGCAAATATTTGTAATACTAGGGCACAGCAAATGAACGTGTTTCCTTTCCAGCTAACGCCTTGCAGTGGGAAAGTCAAAATAGAAAACAACAAGATGGCTGGGAACTAACAACTAGAATATTTATTAGCAACTTTTAGCCCAAACAGCGGGAAACTGGCTATAGTAGGTTAAGAAAGGAAAGAATGGGAGTTCTAATAGAAGCATCTCTGCGTGGCAACGTCCAATAAGCAGTTGACAAGTGCTCTTTTATGATGTTGAAGAGAGCCAGAATATAAACTTGTATTATGTATCATACGTACTGTTACCCTGTTGACAACCTCCTTCTGTTGGCTCTGTGACCATCCAAATGCAACATGCCTTTCTTTGAGAAAGGGTGATGGATAACAAATCAAAGGGGGCTCAGGCATTCTATACTTTTTAGAAACATACGCTCTCTCTCACACAGTGTCTCTCTCTCTCTCTGTTTTTGTCTCTCTGTCTCTGTCTCTGTCTCTGTCTGTCTCTGTCTGTCTCTGTCTCTGTCTCTGCCTCTGCCTCTGCCTCTGCCTCTGCCTCTGTCTGCCTCTGTCTGTCTGTCTCTGTCTCTGTCTCTTTCTCTGTCTCTGTCTCTGTCTCTGTCTCTGTCTCTTTCTCTGTCTCTGTCTCTGTCTCTGCCTCTGCCTCTGCCTCTGCCTCTGCCTCTGCCTCTGTCTGCCTCTGTCTGTCTGTCTCTGTCTCTGTCTCTTTCTCTGTCTCTGTCTCTGTCTCTGTCTCTTTCTCTGTCTCTGTCTCTTTCTCTGTCTCTGTCTCTGTCTCTGTCTCTGTCTCTGTCTCTGTCTCTGTCTTTGTCTCTGTCTCTGCCTTTGTCTGCCTCTGTCTGTCTGTCTGTCTCTGTCTCTGTCTTTGTCTCTGCCTCTGTCTCTGTCTCTGTCTCTGTCTCTGTCTCTGCCTCTGCCTCTGTCTGCCTCTGTCTGTCTGTCTCTGTCTCTGTCTCTGTCTCTGTCAGACATTGCAAAATCTCCATTCCCACCCCATTCTGGGGCCAGTCAGAGGTGGTATTTGCCAGTTCTCTGAACTGCTCAAAATTTCCACTACCGGTTCTCCAGAACCTGTCAGAACCTCCTGGATTTCACTCCTGGGTTAAAGATCATGGAAATGGACATAAGTGCATAGTGGTATGAGCTAGATAATGCCATTTTTTCCCCCACGTCCGGTGCTAAGCGCCTTGGGCTACAAGCTTACTCCACAGTTCTCAGTCCACAGCTACAGTACATGTCTATATACAGCAGTGATGGGTTCCAACCGGTATTACCACTGGTTCCCTTCATGCACACGCTTTGCACAAGCGTGTTAGGTTTCTGCCCAGCTGAGGTGCGGCAATCCACTCTGCCGCGCCTATCAGCTGGGCTAAAAAAACAAGAAATAAAGGTAGGAATAAAGCAGGAGTGGGAAGGAGGGCCCAGCTCCCAGACAAAGAGAACTGGTTCGGTGACGTCACATCATCACCACTACCGGCTCGGCCGATTCGGGCTGAACCGGGAGCAACCCACCACTGATGTACAGTACATCTTCCCATTTAAGATAGATGTTATTTAGGTCTTGCTGAAATGTTTGGCACCAGGTTTTCTTTGGCCTTCCTCTTTTTCCCTGACCATCTGCTGGTATCCCATTTGATCGCCGTCTTTGTTGATGCTGCTCACTCATGTGAAGCTCATGTCCAGCAAAGTGCGTTTTTCATTCTGGCGCTATCTCAAAGAAAGACCTGAAGTTAATGTCATTGAAACATAATTGATCCCACAATACCAATGAAGGGGCAATTTTTTTTTTTACAAAGCAAAATAACTATTTATTTATTTATTTATTTATTTATTTATTTATTTATTTATTTATTTATTTATTTATTTATAACAATGTTTTTATTGTACATTTTCCTTTATTCTACATCACAGTTTTAATTTTGCAACCATTGCAGTCTATACATTTATCACTCTGTGTGTTTTGATTTACAGTTGCGTACAGTCCAATACTATTATTGCTTGCAATGTATATTCTTATGTATATCTTTGTACCTGTATTTATTTCTTTGTTAATCTTTGTTAATCTTCTTTCATTATTAATTTTCTAATCTCTGCACCTATTATCTAGCCATTTATACAATGAGTCCCTGTTCATTTCGGCACATTCTAATATTTTCTTTATTACCATTTCATCTGTAGGTGTACTTCCGTTTTTCCAATTTGGTGCATATGTAATTCTAGCTGCTGTTATTATGTGTAACATTAAATATGTAATTCTTTTATTATGTTTCCCCGGTAGTATACCTAATAAGAATAATTCTGGTTTTAGATCTAGTAGTTGAAGGTGCAATTGTTTTCTCAGGAGGCATCATAATGTTGTACTGCTGACATAATGTTGTACTACTAACTAGAGCATACAAAACATTTGCTAGACCAATTCTTGAATACAGCTCATCTGTCTGGAACCCGCACTGCATATTGGACATAAATACAATTGAGAGAGTCCAGAGATACTTTACGAGAAGAGTCCTCCATTCCTCTAATGGCAATAAAATACCTTATGCTACCAGACTCCAAATTTTGGGCTTAGACAATCTAGAACTACGTTGACTTCAGTCTGACCTAAGCATAGTACATAAAATTATCTGCCACAATGTCCTTCCTGTCAATGACTACTTCAGCTTCAACCACAACAATACACGAGCAAATAATAGATACAAACTCAAGGTAAACTGTTCCAAACTTGATTGCAGAAAATACGACTTCAGCAACAGAGTGGTCAATGCCTGGAATGCACTACCTGACTCTGTAGTTTCTTCCCCAAACCCCCAAAACTTTAACCTTAAACTGTCGACTGTTGACCTCACCCCATACCTAAGAGGTCTGTAAGGGGCGTGCATAAGTGCACCAGCGTGCCTACCGTTCCTGTCCTAATATTCCTTTCTTACTTATTCTTTTCATGTATTCAAATTATGTTTATACTTTTTACCTGTAATCTTATATATGCTTGACAAATAAATAAACTCAAACTTAAACTAGAAGGCTGTAAAATTTGTACACTAAAGATGTTTGTAATTCCAACTTCTGGTCCAGGCTCTGGAAGGAATTGGAATGCTAGTCCAGATTTCTTTGGATTAAAAGGAGATATTGTAAAAACAATCCCTTATTGTCAATATTTTACTTATTGATTCGAAGACAGTAGAGGGTCTTCTGCTTAGACTTTAGCAGATCATTGGCTTCCTTTTTTCCCTATCACAATGATATCATTGGAGACTCAGTGGCATGATGGCCTAATGGTGAAGATGTTTGCCTCCTACTCAGAAGGCTGAGGGTTCAATCCTAGGTAGCGGCAGATGTTTCTCTCCTAGGGAACCAAAAAAAAAAAAACTGCTGTGAACTCTGTGTGGTGTCAGGAAGGGCATCCAGCCAGTAAATGCTTGGCTATTTAGTTGCTATACCCCAGATTAAGAGATTACAGGGCCATAAAAAAAGGGTGTGGTAGTCATCATGTATATGTGAAGCACACACACATATACACACAGAAAGAGAGTGTGGAGTGAGGAATGATATTATTATGGTGCTACCATGAGACAACTAATAGTCCAATTAAATTGCAACATTTCTGGAAAATATATCCTTTCATGCACCATAATTAACATGGACAGCGAAGTCACCGCATGCATTGGCAAACTCCAAGTTTCCTATAGCCATTTTATCTAATTTTAATGGATCTGGACTGACTAAAACCCCTACTGAGATTACTAAAGCGTCTCCTGTTGAAAGCTGTCATTTGCAGGATTGCTCTGTGCATTAATATCCTGATTATTTTATAAATTCATGGACCACTTGAATCAATCAAACTATCCAGGTGTCAGTTCAGAAAATGAATGTCAGGTAAACATCTGGTGCCTGAAGTTGGTTTACTTAAGTGAAAGTGACACAGGTGCGCTCATATTGCAGTACATCGGGATTGCCTCTGATATACAATATTTTAGATACTGCATCTTCCCGAAAAAGCAGCATTTTAGTATGTAAATAAGCGAGCCAATGTTCCAGGTCCTTTAGATTAGAGAGAGAGAGAAGGAACAGCTCTTAGGATTTTCTGACAAAGGGATTGCAATCACATTGAGACTATTATTATTATCAACTACCCTGTTTCCCCCAAAATAAGGCATCCTCTGATAATAAGCTCAATCGGGCTTTTGAGCGCATGGCAATAAGATCAAGCGCTTATTTCAGGATTCAAAAAAATATAAGACAGGGTCTTATTTTTGGGGAAACACAGTATTATTTCTTAAACAATACAATACTCCCCCACGTCAAAAGAATTTCTGAAAGAAGACCAACAGAAATTCCAAGGAACCCTGAAAATAAGGAAATAAGTGAAAGGTTTCTTTTATGATTTAGAGAAGGATTTTCCTAAAACCGGAGGTGAGATTTCTGCACGCTATTAGTTCTGCACTATAATTATTGCCAGATGGAAATTAAAATCCAAGTACGATTCCAGTTTCCCTTTCAGAACTTTGGACAGTTCCGAATCAGTCCAGGAGTTTACTTTGTTCATCTCTGCCAAATCTGGAGATTTCAACCTTGGGATGTGAAAGTAGACTCAGAGGAACTTCTTGGAACACAACCTGTTGTGACAGTGTGGAAAGCCCAGGAGTGTGGACTTTGTTGTGTATACAAAGATTCAGTGGAACTATGTGGGCCCAAAACTTTTTTTTTTGGAAGGAAGATGGCTGGGAGAAAACTGAAGGCAGGGGAGAAGAAGCTTTACTAAATTACAAGCAGAAGGAGACATAAGAGAGAGGAAAATTGAGTAGACTTTCTTATATGTATTCTACTATTCTGTACGTACTGAAAAAAACATACCAGTATTGTTAAATAATACTTTCACATACATATATTATTAGATCACATTACTTCATTAGTCAAAATGGGAAGACGTGGAGAAACCCGGCCCATAGAATTATCAAAAGTTGGACATGAATATAGCAATAGCGATAGCACCTAGACTTATATATCATTTTACAGTGCTTTACAGCCTCTCTAAGCGGTTTACAGAGTCAGCATATTTGCCCCCAGCAATCTGGGTCCTCATTTTATCCACCTCGGAAGGATGGAAGGCTGAGTCAACCTTGAGCCTGGTCAGATTTGAACTGCCAAATTGCAGGCAGCCAGCAGTCAGCAGAAGTAGCCTGCAGTACTGCACTCTAACCACTGTGCCACCATGGCTATGTTATAGGCATCATAGTGTTCATTGTTTGTGGGTTTGTGTGTGGGTGTGTTCTCATCCTCACCCACCAATGGTGGGATTAAATTTTTTTTACTACCGGTTCTGTGGGCGTGGCTTGGTGGGCATGGCATGGCTTGGTGGGCGTGGCTTGTTCGCGTGGCAGGAGAGGGATACTATAAAATCTCCATTCCCACCCCACTCCAGGGGAAGGTTACTGAAAAATCCCTATTCCCTCCCGATCAGCTGGGACTCGGGGAGCAGAGAATAGATGGGGGCCAGTCAGAGTTGGTATTTACCAGTTCTCCGAACTACTCAAAATTTCTGCTACCGGTTTTCCAGAACTGGTTAGAACCTGCTGAAGCCCATCTCTGTCACCCACTTTTTGACAGAGCCCAATACCGGGATCCAATTCAATATTAGAGGAACGTCCTTTGATGCTATTCAGAACTCATTGAAAGGCAAGGAGATGTTTTAAACTAGCAGGAAGATAATGTATAGTAACTTATGCCAAATCCCAAAGGAATCTCTGGGGAAAGTTATCTAGGAAGGCAGAAAATATTACTCTTCCCACTGATTACCTGCATTGTATCCCCAAGGTTTTTGACAGCCTCCTTACATGGGGATCACATAAAAAGTTTATCAACTTGCCTAAAACTTTAATTACTTAACATCTGAATGAATTATCATTGGTGAGTGTCAAGCATGCCTGGCTTAAAAAAACCATAATCAATCACATCAGCATGTTATTTTCATAGCCACATGTGCAACAATACTTTGTTCTTAATTACATTCAGATCTGCAGCCTGGAAAATTAATGACTAAGGGATTAGAGCAGCTATAAATACACAGAAAATCTGATTGGCATAAAGCGTTGATGATCTTCCTACTTAAACATAATTTAAGATTTATTATGGCAATGTCATGATAATGTGTTTAACATTAATTCACTTCGTTGGCTAGTCTAATTGTAAGTAAGCAGATGAAGCAACCATTTTGAAAGCTTCCTCTGCCTGCCTGCCTGTGTGTGTGTGTGTGTGTGTGTGTGTGTGTGAGAGAGAGAGAGAGAGAGAGAGAGAAAGAGAGAGAGAGAGAGAGAGGGAGGGAGGGAGGGAGGAGGGATGGGAGAAACATTGATCAATCTATTTGTTGTGTTTCTTAGTGACAAAGAAGGAATCTCTGCCTCTGGGGGTGTCCAACTATGATAAAATTGCATTAAATTGGGGTTTTATAGTGTCTATAAAAGGGGATGGGGTGGCTCAGTGGTTAAGATGCTGAGCTTGTCGATCGAAAGGTTGGCAGTTCAGTGGTTTGAATCCCTAGTGCCACATAACGGGGTGAGCTCCTGTTACTTGTCCCAGCTTCGGCCAACCTAGCAGTTCGAAAGCACGTAAAAAATGCAAGTAGAAAAATAGGGACCACCTTTGGTGGGAAGGGAACAGCGTTCTGTGCGCTTTTGGCATTTAGTCATGCCAGCCACATGACCACGGAGACGTCTTTGGACAGCGCTGCCTCTTCGGCTTTGAAATGGAGATGAGCACTGCCTCCTAGAGTTGGGAACGACTAGCACATATGTGCAAGGGGAACCTTTACCTTACCTAGTCTCTATAAAATGGTTAATCCAGAGCCATCAACATTGTTGGATACCACTCCAATGAATAGCTTGATTCCCCCCAGAATGATTAAGCTCTGGAGATAGTATTATATTCTGGAGATAGAAGATGTATGAATCACTGAATTCAGACACTTCCTTACTACCTGTCAAATTTTCTTCTTTAAAAGAAAGAAGGGCTTGTTTCTTGAAGGCTGAAATTGGCTGGAGTTGAAATCTTCAAAGTCAGTGGTGGAAACTTGTAGCTTCCTCTCCTCCTTTTCTTTCCAAAAATGACTGCTTACATCCCATTTTTTATTTTATTTATGTATTCATTCATCAAATTTAGAAACTGTCTCTCTCTCACCCCCCCCCCCCCAGTATAGCTACTGCCAGGAATTCAGAACATTTGACTTGACTCTGAAAGAACTGTACCTTCAACAGTTACCATCATTTCCTGTTTATCTTTTCAGACGTAACTTTAAACCTAGAATATTGCTGAATCCTCAAACATTTGTTAGTCAACCATCTTCAAATCTTCCATTATCTAGCATGCTATGTTTGCTAGACCAAATGCATTTCCTCTGTTTCTCTATGCTGCTCAATTTGGGCATCATGAAGCATAGCCCAATGTGAATAGAATACAATAACAGAGTTGGAAGGGACCTTGGAGGTCTTCTAGTCCAATCCCACGCTTAGGCAGGAAACCTTACACCACTTCAGACAAATGGTTATCCAACAGCTTCTTATAAACCTCCAGTGTTGGAGCATTCACAACTTCTGGAGGCAAGTTGTTCCACTGATTAATTGTTCTCACTGTCAGGAAATTTCTCCTTAGTTCTAAGTTGCTTCTCTCCTTGATTAATTTCCACCCATTGCTTCTTGTCCTGTCCTCAGGTGCTTTGGAGAATAGTTTCCCACTTCTCCAACTCTTAGGGAAGGTCTGACACAATGGAGTAGGTTTTTTTTTTCCAGTTCCTCCAGTGAAACACAATAATAGAGGACATCGAATGATGGAATGCTGGGGTCCCGCCAATATTTTTTTTACACAACATATGTGCATTTTCCTCCAGGAAAATTAATATTAGCTCATTAGCATTTTTCACAGCTGAAATAACACTGGGGAGACAATGTGAGGCATAGCTTCCTGGGGGGCTAATTTTCTCTCCCTGAATGGAGAGAAATGAAAACAAACAGAGAGAGGGTCAGCCCATTTTTAATTACAAATACACCCCCCATTAATGGGGAAAGCTATTGTGAAGCAAAAAGGAGGCATCGGGGAGCCATCGACAAAGCTTCTATTGCCAAAGCAACTCTGAAAAACTTCAGTGGCCCTGCTTCATCACACTCTGTACAAACATCTCCATTTGCCATTTATTTTTTTTTCCTGGTCCAAATTCCTCCGACATGACATGTTCAGGATGCTCTTTCCATAAAAGCAAATCACTTCTGCTCATCCATCTTGTGCCTTGCTTGGCTAGTTGGCTTAATGTTACATCGGCCTCCGTTCCAAATGTATTTCCAAATCTATTTCTTCTCTGGGAAATGTATTGCTTGACATTACCAGCAGTGCACAAGGTGATACCAGTGAAAAACCCTCTCAACTAAATGGCAGGTAAAAAATATTAATGGATTGCTGCCAGAGGTGGTATTCACTTACTTTCCCTTTGTTGTTGTTAGTTGCAAAGTCGTGTCCAACCCATTGCGATCCCATGGACTACGTTCCTCCAGGCCTTCCTCTCCTCTACAATCCTCCATTTAAGCTCACACCTACTGCTTCAGTGACTCCAATCAGCCACCTTGTTCTCTGCTGTCCCCTTCTTCTTTTGCCCTCAATCGTTCCCAACATTAGGCTCTTCTCCAGTGAGTCCTTCCTTCTCATTAGGTGGCCAAAGTATTTGAGTTTCCTCTTCAGGATCTGGCCTTCTAAAGAGCAGTCAGGGTTGATCTCCTCTAGGACTGACCGGTTTGATCACCTTGCAGTCCAAGGGACTCGCAGGAGTCTTCTCCAGCACCAGAGTTCAAAGGCCTCCATTCTTTGGCGCTCAGCCTTTCTTATGGTCCAACTTTCACAGCCAGACATTGCAACTGGGAACATCATAGCCTTGGCTATACACACTTTTGTTGGCAGGGTGATGTCTCTGCTTTTTAATATGCTGTCTAGATTTGCCATACCTTTCCTTCCCAGGAGCAAGCATCTTTTAATTTCTTGGCTGCGCAAATGCGCAGGGCGCTCCACACATGTGCTTTACTCGTGTGCGCGGCTTGCACGCATGCACATGGCTTCAAAATGTGCCTAAATAGGATCCACTACCGGTTCGGGCTGAATACCACCTGATTGCTGCATCTCCAAAGCCACCATTCACGTATCAGATTCATCAGTAGAGATGAAATGAATTAATATGCACACAGACCCACATTTTACACACTCATACAACAAATGCCCAACTCCAGAAGATTGAAAGGCATGAAGATATGAGGTCTTTGGTTCTGAAGTGACAGCAGGTAAGGCATCAGATGGGTCTTAACCAGGATGGTCATTGTGATGCTGGAAAGTGGTAGGACAACTCTAAGTACTGACCAACCAACCTCAGCATTAGATGACATTCAAAATAAGGTTGAATTTCTCTTTTTGATTTATTGGACTTTAAAATGAGTCTGAGAGTTTTGGTTTTTTTTAAAGATGCCAACTTGCAAGTCGATATCAAATCTTTGTAACATTTGGTACAATTAAATAATTTTGTATAAATATTATGTATCATGGGAGAAATGGTACAAATGGATTAACAAGAGAAAGATGAAACAGGCTCAGACATAACAAAATTTGATGAAGGAAAATATATAGAGCATAACTATTTTATAGTGATAAGTTTTGTAAATGGACACAGTTCTGCACAAAAAATGTTCTCCCCCCCCTCTCTTTCTTTTTTTTTTTTTTGTATCCATTGTATTATTTTTTTGTTGTATTTTTGTATATATGTTTCTGGTTTTGTGTTTATTGAAAAATTAATAAAATATTTTTTAAAAAATAACTTTGTACAGTTAGGTCAATTTTCCTAAAGACAACTAACTGGACCTGTGGTTTTATTTTGTTTTGTTTTTCTAACTTCAAACTATGTCAATGTGGGTATTTTTTTTTTTTGGCCATTGTTTTTCTCCATGAAAAGCAATAGTCAAATAACTTGGGAGTAGGAAAGCAAGTCAAAATTGCTGAAGTAATTCTTGTGATTATATTTTACTACCTTCCCCGCTTTACATGAAATATCTTGCCAATTTGGTTTTTTTTCAGATAATAAACTATACATTCAACCTATCTGTGGAGTACATGTCACTTTCTGGATCATGCAAAGATCCGATTCAGTGATTTCTCTGAAGTTCTCGTGAACTTTGGAGAACACGCCCAATTTTAATGACGAAGAGCCTCCTTACTTTGGGGTTCTAAGGAAATATTCTTCTGATCAGAGACCAATCTAGAACTCCTTCATTTCACTTTTAACCTGCCATGAGCATATTCAGTTCGATTTGGTGTAATGTTAAGACAAACAGTATAATTTCAAAAAAAAAATATGTACGTCTTCACTTAGAGATATGGAGAACATGTCCTCTCTAGTGAACAGGTGCATGGATGGATGCATAAGTGAAGATCACACAGACTCTGAAATGGATTCTGTTTCCCATCATTCCCCACACCCTTTTCATCTTCTTGTCTAATGATCTGCAGCTGTGGCTTGCAGAGACAATGAGCTTGATGGCATTGTGTGGAATTTGTCTCTTGAGATGAAAGCCATTGTCGGTAGCCGTGGTTCATCTTCGTTCTCTTTTATGATCTGTCTCCTGTATTGTCTTCCCCTCCCTTGTTCAGGACATCACCTTTGGGTGTTTGTTTGGTTTAGATGATTGGTTGTCTTCCAATATCCTTTGATGCTCCTATTTGAAGTTTGCTACCCATGGAATAGAGGCCTATAAATGCATGGCTAGAGAGAGCTGGTATCACAGGTGAGATAGATAAGATGAAAAGGATGAGCATTGTGTAGTCCATCATGATGAAACTCAATTGGACTTGTACACAAAGCTTCTTTCCCCCCCACTTCCCCCGTCCAGATCTCTCCTGGAGGAAATGAAAAAGCTGACCTTAAGAAACAAAAACAAAAGAAATGATGGACAGAGAATGGATTTAAGATACCGTAGCAAAGGAAAGCTACATTAAATGTCTGGCTTCAGCGTGGACCTATTTCCTACCAATATCCCCGCTCTTTCTTCCCCCCCCTTTTTTTCAGCTAGTCTATTCTTTTTATGGTCCTGTTTAGGTTGAAAATTGCATCCAGGTCTCCAGGTTAATTTAACTTCAGACAAACATAAATTACATTATGTGGAAACTATGATCTGCCTAATTACTAAGGCTCAGAAAGATGCAGTGGATACAACAGATAACAAAGAGGAACAAAAATTTTCACTGTTCTTCCCATTTTTTTTTCTACTTTCGGAATTACTCATCTCTTTCATATGCTTCAAACAATTTAGCTCCCTCTTTGGCCACAGAGCTGCCTTCAAAAAAAAAACAAAAAACAAAAAAACAACCAGTGTTAGAGAAAAGATCTGTCTTTAGGGTGCCCCAAAGAAATGATAGACAAGATAGAAAATAAGATGTGGACGGCAGAAGCAGAACAAAGAGGTTTGGTCACCGGTCTTTGAAACTCTAGGATAAAAATTTCTTGTGATCCTTCTTTGAGAATTGGATCCTAACTGGACAGTAATGGGATTGACATGAATACGCACATTGAATTGACCGAAAATGTTCCATTCCAATGTAATTTATTTCATCAAAGACTAGTACAGATAATAAACAAGACAGAGTTAAAATACATTTGTAAAACAACCTAATATTTAATAAATGAGATCCAGGATAAATTATAAGGTGAATGCTTAAATTATATTAAACATTAAGGTAAAGGTTCCCTTCGCAAAGTTGTTCCTGACTCTAGGGGGCGGTGCTTATCTCCGTTTCAAAGCCAAAGAGCCAGCGCTGTCCGAAGTCGTCTCTGTTGTCATGTGGCTGGCATGACTAAACACCAAAGGCGCACGGAACGCTGTTACCTTCCCACCAAAGGTGATTCCTATTTTTCTACTTGCATTTTTTACGTGCTTTCGAACTGCTAGGTTGGCAGAAGCTGGGACAAGTAACAGGCGTTCACCCCATTATGCGGCACTAGGGATTCGAACCGCTGAACTGCCGACCTTTTGCTGGCAAGCTCAGCGTCTTAACCACTGAGCCACTGCTTAGTTAAACCACTCAGTTTAATCCCATATTAAACACGGTCACATTTAAAATAAGCATCTTTGTGTGGTGGTAGTATTGTGGCCAATGAGGTTTATCTGATGTGTGATTATTGATAGTTAATAGTCAATATATTCAAAGTATATTGACACATGATTAATTTAAAGCATTATCCCCCCTCCCCATTAACTTTTACATCAGGGGTTTTAATAGTGCCTGTCATGTGGATTTTGGATGAAACTGACTTTCTATAGGTTGATGCTAGGTCTGGTCTTATGCTTCTACTCCTTTCCTACCAAATCTATACATTTCAACTCTGAGTCAATGGCCCATTTTTTCACATTGACACATTGTGACTAAGAATCTGTGCTGAAGCCAAAACTAGGAATCCCCATTCAGATGGTAAATTATGAGTTTTCTATAGAATGTGGGAACAAATAAGTCTCAAAAAGTGATTTAAAGCTTTGTGGGGGCCGAAGCACCACGGAAGAGTAGATCAAATATGGTGTGCAATCCCAAAACTGGGTTTGCTTGACCCAATGGGATCACATCCAAAGATGCCTTTGCACGCATTGTGATTTTTCATCCGAAGCATTTGGTCCAGCTTAATTATGAATGATGCAATTATCCAGCAATAATGGGCACATTTCCCAGCTGTGTGTGTGGGCTTGTTATAGTTATAGCACATGACATTTTGTGTGGCGGAAAGAGAAATATTTAAGATGTACTGGAAAGTATGTTTCCTTGCTGCCTCGGCTGAAAAGAAAACAGTTGATTCAAATATAAATAAGATGATGCAAAGGGTGTGAAGAACAGAAACGTTTTGCAGAGCTATATTAATTAATCTGGGTTTTAACTGTTGAAGTTCAGTAACTTAACAGAAAAATATTCTACAACCCTGTAGCAGAGTTTTACACAACCGTAGGGCTCGCTCAGTTGAGTGTGAACTATTTCTAAGAAAGTATATATAGGATTGGGGGTGCAATGGCTCAGTGGTTAAGGATGCTGGCAGCTGACAGCCCAGGTTCGAGTCCTGAGCTCTGCTCTATGGGGTGAGCTCCCATTCCTTGCCTCAGCTCCTGCCCATCTAGCAGTTCAAAAGCATGCTAATGTGAGTAGATAAATAGTGTTACCTTGGTGGGAAGGTAACAGTGTTCCATCACCTTTGGCATATAGCCATGGGGGCCACATGACCCTGGAAATTGTCTTTGGACAACACTGGCTCCCTCAACTAAGAAACATAGATAAGCACCAGCTGGCAAATGGACAAGCTAAAACTTTAATAGATTAATTTTAACCCTGGAGATTTCTGATTATTTTTAGGATGGTTTGACTCTCAAGTATCAGTGTATTATGGTACAAAGGAATGAAATGCTAAAGATGGGCCATCTTCCTAAAAGTGAAGGTTTTGTGAGTACAGTATTTCAAAGGGGAGCAGATATTACAGTTTTAATATTTATTTTATTTATTTATTATTCATATTTCTATGCCGCTCACTCTCCGAGGACTCTGGGCGGCTTACACCAAAGACAGTATACTAAATAGCATATTGCCCCCAACAATCTGGGTCCTCGTTTTACCCACCTCGGAAGGATGGAAGGCTGAGTCAACCTTGAGCCGGTGAGATTTGATCCGCTGATCTGCTGAACTAGCAGTCAGCTGAAGTAGCTGCAGTACTGCACCCTAACCACTGCGCGCCACCTCGGCTCAAGTAAAGCCCCCTTTGAAGTGAAGTCAGCTCTTGGTGTCTTTATGGACACATCCATGTCATTTTCTTGGCAACAAGGTGGAAACAAATTGTCATTACCGTCTTTTGGGACCGTTTTCAAATTCCTATTCAAAATCCACCTGGATTTTCCTGTTGGTTTCTCATCCGAGATGCTTGCAAGGCTCAATCCTGTTCAATCCAGACAAATCAGCCACGGCTTGCCATCTGCTGAGACACTGCCGCTTTGATATTATGCAAAACCTATTAAATTTAATTTATTCATCAAAAAAGCAGGTGTTTGGTCAACTAGCCGTACTCTCATCTCTTCCTATTGTATTTCCTTTGCCAAAGCAATAAAAATAAGACATCTTGCAGAGGGTTGGGATTGTTAGCAAACAGAGCATTTTAAAAGACGGGAAGGAAATGGCAGCAAGGAAATTTGAAATGCAGCCACGCGAGCTGTCGTGGGTGCACCTAGGTACACCCACATTACACTAATTCTCCGCGAGCTTCACTGGCTTCCTATTGGTCTCCGGTCACAATTCAAGGTGTTGGTTATTACCTTTAAAGCCCTACATGGCTCAGGGCCAGGGTATCTTCAAGACCACTTCTACCCCATAACTCCCAACGATCGGTAAGATCCCACAGAGTTGGTCTCCTCCGGGTCCCATCAGCTAAACAATGCTGGCTGGTGGGCCCGCGGGGGAGGGCCTTCTCTGTGGCGGCCCCAGCTCTCTGGAACCAGTTACTTCCTGAGGTCCGGACCATCCCCACCCTATTGGCCTTCCGAAAAGCGGTGAAGACCTGGCTTTTCCGGCAGGCCTGGGGCTGTTGATCTCGCTCTTGCGATCCGGCGAGATCCGGCCATGAATGGTGTGAATGAGTTTTTAATGTTTTTAATGTTTTAATTTTTAAATGTTTTTTTATAATGATTTTAAATGTATTGTGAGCCGCCCTGAGTCTTTGGAGAGGGGCGGCATACAAATTGAATTAATAAATAATAATAAATGTTTTCCTCTAACCCTCTTACGCCTAGAGAAAAGTTAAGTGGAACAATAAATATGATATTTTTTTTTTTTAAAAAAAGGATCAGCACATTTCTTGATCCTTGTGAGGAATCCTAGGAATTAAACTTGCCATTTGTCTTTAATTCACCTTCGCTTTCCATTGTGCATCTAATTGATGGTTAGATAATTGTAAAAATTGCTTGGGAAGGTATTAAGTTGAAATAGGCTTTTTTTTTAATACGTCCTTTTGAGAAGATATATACTTTAATCCTGAGGATTCCAAATTCATTTTAAGGCTTTAAATGAGCCCTCTTGCTTTTCTCCTTCCCCCAACCCTCGGTAATTATGGTATTGAGAAGGAGCCATGACAAAAATAGTACACAATCTCCTTGATCAGAATGCATTTTAGTGCCGAGTATAGAAGTGTCTTCTCCTCTTGCTGTGCCATTTCTTTGGTTAAAGATGTCTACTTGACTAAGGTCAGTGATGGTCAGGGATGGACTTTAAAAATTTTAGCAAGGGGTTCTCTGCCCAGTTGCTGGGTGGGTGTGGCCATGGAGGGCGTGGCCTAGTCAGCCTCCTGCACCACAGCGGGGGAGGGGGGCATTTTTGCCCTTCCCGGGCTCCAGAGGCTTTCCTTGAGCCTCCGGGAGAGTGAAAATGGCCTCCCCAGGCTCCGGAGGCCCTCGTTTCCAGCTTTCCTGAACTTCTGGTAGGCCCATTTTTCGCTCTCCCTGAGCCTCCGCATGCGCCCTGCACTTACCTGCATCCAAAATGGGCTGTGTGGGGAGGGGGAGGGTAGGGTGGGCAGGGCCATCCAGGAGTGGGATTTGGGGTTTCTCCGAACTGCACAGAATTTTATCTAGAGGTTCTCCTGAACCCCTGCAAATCTCCAGCAGTCCACCCCTGGCTGATTTGAGCTTATTTCTTGAGCCACAACTTGCTCTGCAGAAAGTAATAAACCTATAATGGAAAGCCTTCTTCTGTTTTACTACTCCGTTAGTAGATAGTGTTGTGACCCAGGCCCAAGTAGGTAGTAATCACTTCAGACAAATGGTTATCCAACAGCTTCTTAAAAACCTCCAGTGTTGGAGCATTCACAACTTCTGGAGGCAAGTTGTTCCACTGATTCAGTGTTTTAACTGTCAGGAAATTTCTCCTTAGTTCTAGGTTGCTTTTCTCCTTGATTAGTTTCCACCCATTGCTTCTTGTCCTGCCCTCAGGTGCTTTGGAGAATAGTTTGACTCCCTCTTCTTTGTGGCAGCCCCTGAGATATTGGAACACTGCTATCATGTCTCCCCTAGTCCTTCTTTTCATTAAACTAGACGTACGCAGTTCCTGCAACCATTCTTCATGTGTTTTAGCCTACGGTCCCCTAATTATCTTTGTTGCTCTTCTCTGCACCCTTTCTAGAGTCTCCACATCTTTTTTACATCCTGGTGACCAAAATTGGATGCAGCATTCCAAGTGTGGCCTTACCAAGGCATTATAAAGTGGGATGAACACTTCACGTGATCTTGATTCTATCCCTCTGTTTATGCAGCCTAATTCTCCTTGTACACACAACCATAACATTAGCCATGTTGACATTAATAAGAGAAAAAGATGAAACCTATTAAGTTGTTCAGTCCTAAACGATGAGCTAAAATTCAAAGAATCCCTAATGAACATGACCTTTGGGATGTACATGAAGAGCGAAGGAATTATCTCTTATCAAAATACGGCTTTCGGCTGCCAAAGAGTGATGTCACAAAACTGTAATGAACAGAACGTTTCTCAGCAGCCTTTATTTTCAAGAGTTCACAGTTTGCAACACCTTTGACAGTTTCCCCCTTCGCTGATTTCCTATCATTCATTCCACTGTTCATATAACAAAGACGGAACATTTGAAAGTTGCATATTAATGACTAGTTCCTGAAATAGATTTTCTTTTTCTTCGCCTCTGATGTTTAAATGCATTCATTTTGCAAGTCCCTGAACCAGTTCAGTTCCATTTCCATGTTTTATTTTCTTAATTGAGAAGGCACAGATGGTTGAGGAAGAATGCCGGCTCACCTGTTTATCTAGCACTCACTAAACAAACACCTTTTTAAAAAATTCATTTGCCCAAACTAATAATCCCAGGAATATAAATATTGTTCTACATAGATAACCAACCTAGGCATGTCATGTTTCCAAACTACTCTAGCAGAACAATAAATGCCAAACCTTTGCCACATATCTGTGGTCCAAAAACAAAGAGATGTCGAACAAAATTGGGATCTCATATATTAGCATTTGTTGCATCCTAGTTAAATCATTGATTCCAAATGTGCATTGTTGTATCTGCTCGTCTACAGACAATGATTATGTTGCGTCCATGCTTTTATGTTTCCAGTGTTCTTCATTAATATGCATCCTGATACGTTGAATCATTACTTGCAGTAGTATTTTTCTTCTGAAAAGAGCTGTTAGCTTCATCAACTTAAGATTCGGTTGGGTTGCAAGCCAGTCATATTTTGCTTTGCATTATTTAGAGGACAGAAACGGGCCTTTATATATATATATTTTTAAAAAATACAAATAATATAAACATACTACATATACATCTGAATACAAAAAAAGAAAGAAAAAAGAAAAAGGGGGAAAAAACCCAAATATTACAGTGCGCCCCAACCCCTCCAGAGACCATTTTTCCCCTTATATTTCTTTGTCTATAACAACTAAAAGATATACAATATATTCCAATTGTGTCCTTATCCCCTCCAAAACAGTATTTATCCTTGAATATGTTTATTCCCTTTGCCTTCCACCAACACTGATTCTATAAAATCCCCCCATATTTCATTATAATTGTTTGCTTTTTTAAATTTAATTTCTGTTGTTAATTTACCCTGTTTCACCCAAAATAAGACATCCCCTGATAATAAGCCCAATCGGGCTTTTGAGCGCATGGCAATAAGGCCAAGCGCTTATTTCAGGGTTCAAAAAAATATAAGGCAGGGTCTTATTTTCGGGAAAACACGGTACCATTTGTTGCCATACTCCAAATTTCATTATACTACTCATTTCTTTGAATATCCCAATTTTGTCCGCAATATTTAGCCAACACTAATCCTAGCTGCCATTATCAAATTTACAATCAATTTTGTTTGTTTGTTTTATTTATATCCCGTTTTTCCACCAGCAACAGTAATGCAATTCTCGGTGACATGTCTAAATTTACATTCAGAAGTGCTCTAATTTCTCTAAACACCATGTCCCATTTTTTTGTGCACTATCACAATCCCACCACATATGTTTATATGTTCCAACCTCTTTCTTGCACCTCCAACCAATATTTGTATATTTACCATCTAAAATAGGCCATTTTAAACCGATCAGCAGAACAGTCTCCTGTAAAATAATATAAATTTAATTGTCATTTTATTCATTAGTTATGCACCAACTTAAAAAATGTAGCATGATCCCCAAAGCTTAGCAACTCTAACACTGAACAGCTCTTAATTATCAACAAGTTTATTTGTTCTGGTAAATCACAGCTAAGTACTAAAGAATGGAGTATGGAATTTCTTTTTCTTACTGCCTGGGAACTATTGAGTTGTCAATAGATTCCAGTGATTTATTCATCTGTTGCTACTGGTGGTCTTAACTGGACAGCAGAAGCTACGTGGGAAAAAGCAATGAAAACTCCAAACAAACAGAGAGTTCGCGTTTATAAAGATTTTAAATGCATTTTCTTTAAAAAGTTCCTTTTCTTTCAATAAAGCAACATAAAACGAAATGACATACATGTGTGCATTGTGGGAAAAAAAATACTTGAGAACTCAAAAGCCTTTTATAAACTATTTCCGATGTGTATTAAGCTGTTCAGCTTGTAAAAGATGTTAATATTAATATTAGGCAGAGTTTCCATGTAAAGGGAATGGCAAAGGAACCAGCTCAATTTTGGTTTTTGGGTTTTTTTTCCCCAAGGTTGCCGAAATCAAGGACAAGTCCAATAGCTGTTCTGACCTAGGCTTCCCAAGAGCATGAAGCAGGATCCTTGTCCCGACAAAAACTTCTTTTTATTAAGTTACCGTGAATTCCTCTCATTCACATCCAGCAAAGTCTTTCAAGGGAGCATTTACAGTCACAGACCTTATCTGGCTTGGAGAGCTGCCAGGCCGATATCTTCAAAACTTGGCAAGGAGTCTCTGAGAGTCACGAATTGTCTCCTGAAATTCCACTCCCCTTTCGCTCCCCTTTTATTCCCTCTGAGAGGGGCAATTCATCGTCCACTTGTGGCCTTACTCCCAAGTCGACCCTTGTTCTTTAGCTGTTCCCTTTGTCTGGCAACTCTGTGCATGCGCACACTAGGAACAGGCTCCATCTGTTCATCTGCCTCTCTGATGTCTGACTCTGAAGGCAACTGATAACTGGCATATGGCCCTGGCCCCCTCTCTGCCTCCAACAGGCCCTCATCAGGGCCTTCCCCAGACTCCAGGACTGGCCCATGTTCCTCCCCAACCTCCTCACTGTCTGGATCTGTAGCTAGCTCCGCTGGCTGCTGGCCGCTGGCGGGCCACAACAATAGCATAGATGGGTTTTCTTTGTAGTTCCTGTCTCAGTGAGTCTGTACTTGAGAAAAGGGGGACCTCTGAACTCTATTGTGGGCGGAGAACTTGATTGTGAGGTAATTGCACAAGTGCTTTGTGCTGTTTTTCAAGTGCCAGTGAGACACAATCACTCTTAAATGAGTTGGTCTCTTCAGCTGTCTTGAACTACAACTCATATAAAACCCAGTTTACATGGGTTATCATTGTGGTTGATGGGGTTTTCTAGATCCACATGTTGGGGGAACACTAGGTTCAGTGGTGAAATCCAATTTTTTTTAATACCGGTTCTGTGGTTGTGGCTTGGTGGGCGTGGTGTGGCTTGGTGGCCATGGCAGGGGAAGAATACTGCAAAATCCCCATTCGCACCCCACTCTGGGGCCAGCCAGAGGTGGTATTTGCCCCCAACAATCTGGCTCCTCATTTTACCCACCTTGGAAGGATGGAAGGCTGAGTCAACCTATAGGCATTTTACTTAGAGAGAAAGAAAGAAAAAAAATGACTAGAACAGTGCAGTAGAGGAATTGATTTCATCTCTACATTTCAGAATTGGATTTGGCAGATCCTATTCCATCTCTAAATGAAGGAGTTTGTGTTTGGTGTATTTGCAAATGACTCAGCACCAGCCAATGCAGCTGTTCCCGTCTGACATGCCAGTTTTTTAATTTGGTCTTTGGGCAGAGCCCAAGAGAACCCAGATTTGCAGCTGTTGGTGGAAAATGACCAACAGTTGTTCTACAAACAAGTAAGAGACAATCAAAGCATAAGGAATTTTTGACAAGAAAAGGACTCCTGTTCTCCAAACATCTAGCGTCTTTCCGGTGTTCAAAATTTATCATGGGTAACATTCAGGATTTTAACAGAGAAGAGAACAGGAGTGATTTATGGGCTTGATGATTTTAAAAAAAGAGAATTAAAAAAAAGGCTGATGGGATTTTAGTAATATCAAAGTGGGAAGAGGGATTTTGAGTTGGTTTATAATGCTTGAGATGTTCCTTCTTTCCTAAGTCTTAATATATGCGTGACTATATGAAAATTTAGTATTGCAATCAATAGGTCTTAATTATGATTAACACATTCATTTTCCATTTCAGTTCATATCCCTACATAAAAGCATGATAAATATTAGGTTACAGATAATATGCAAAACTATGATGATGTCTATTGTGCTTGCATTTGTTCTGTGTGACCAAATTACTATAGTTTGTAAACTATAGTTTATGGTTTAGTGCAGAGGTGCACTTTTGTGGGCTGAGGATCACACTCGCACACAAAATATTGACATACCTGTCAAGGGCCACAAAATAATGGGGTGCAGCCTGGATAGCAATGAAATTGGACTTAATTGCAAATACCAGTATTGCTACTAATAGTACTCATTTCAAGGACCATATCTAGCTCTAGGGGCTCAGACGGTTGTGTGAGCCCAGTCACTGTATTCAATTAATAACCATAGTTAAGTAACCCATGGCTTAATTCAGCGAGTGAATGGAATCAATCAAATTCCACCAGGCCTATGCAACACAAGTTCTTATAATTGAACAATGGATTATTGAGCTGCGTGCAATTCAACTATCCTTTAATGTATATGGGACTTTATGTGGTTTATAAAGCATGTGTTTGCACCCTTTTCTTTCTCATAGAGCTAACGCTGAAATGGTTCATCATTCAGGCATAATCATTATTATACTTCATAAAACAGCCTCTCCCCAAATTTGCTGGAATTTATTGTTGTCAATTGAAAGGTTATTTGGTGGTAGAATGTGCAGATCAGACAGTCTAGATAATGGAATTCCTCTGAATACGAGCAGCCTCGACAAATTTGCGGGGCCCTGTATCAATATTTCATGATCATAATATCATTATGCCATAATGCATAATCAATGCAGATTGGGTCTGGTAGACTTTTGAGAACAAATATGAAGCAAATGCTCCTTTAAGAAATGCAAATGCTGCCTGTAGTGTGGCAAACACTTAGAGCCTTTGCTACAATAGCGCTATAAAGGAGGTGACTTTGATGTATGCATATATTACGTGATTTGCAGATGACGGCAGAAGTGTGTTTAATCATTGAATTAAGTGATGAACTGTGATTAAAAAAGTTTCCTTTGATTGAAAAGCGAAAAAATCCACTTGGCTGCTACCGCAGAGCAAGTGTCGAAGAGAAGCTGTGGCTTCAATACTTTCTTGAGAAAATACTTTTCAGAATGCGCAGCCTAGAAATATGTTCCCCCAAGACCTCAAGAAATTGTTAAAAGGAAGTGATGAAATCCAAAATAGCTAAATCTGAGCCACTAATTGATATCATTAGCGACAAGATAGTCAAGGGGTATATGTATGAATGTTCCATATTCTATTCATATAATCCTCATTCAGTCTGCAGCCTTCAGAATAAACAGAATAACAAAGTTGGAAGGGACCCTGGAGGTCTTCTAGTCCAGCCCCCTTCTCAAACAGGAGACCCTATACTATTGCAGGCAAATGGTTCTCTAATTTCTTCTTAAAAGCCTCCAGTGATGGAGCACCCAGAACTTCTGGAGAGAAGCTGTTTCACTGGTTAATTGTCCTCACTGTCAGGAAATTTCTCCTTATTTCCAGATTGAATCTCTCCTTGATCAGTTTCCATCCATTATTCCTTGTCTGGCCTTCGGGTGCTTTGGAAAATAGCTTGACCCCCTCCTCTCTGTGGCAGCCCCTCAAATATTGGAAGACTGTTATCATGTCTCCCCTGGTCCTTCTCTTCACTAGAGTAGCCATGCCCAGTTCCTGCAACCGTTCATCGTATGTTTTAGCCTCCAGTCCCCTCATCATCTTTCTTGCTCTTCTCTGCACTCTTTCTAAAGTCTCAACAACTTTTTTACATCGTGGCGACGAAAACTAGATGCAGTATTCCAAGGGTGGCCTTATTCGAATCCATCATTGTTACGGCCTATTTTATGACTTTTAATCATCGTTTTATGGCTGGTCACACAACCAGCCAGATGTTTATACTGGATTTGGCATTTTTATCCTCCTATCAAGTCCTTCCCAAAGGACCTGAGATAAGCAGAAGTTGTTGTTTGATGGTTAAAAGTACTTAGGTTTTAGCAGTGATGGCGAACCTTTTTGGCATCGAGTGTCCAAATCAGAACACACATGCACCGGAGCACCAGAAACTTTAGGACCAGCTGGCTGGCATGCACCTGGTCTTCTGGTTTCCGGCATGCATGTCCACCGACCAGCTGGTCTTCAGTTTTCCAATGCTCCGGCGCTTGCGTGTTCCGGTTGGGGCACTCAATGCCGAAAAGGTTCGCCATCACAGCCTTATACCATTTCAGGTAAATGGTTGTCCAACATCTTCTTAAAAACTTCCAGTGTTGGAGCACCCACAACTTCTGGAGGCAAGTTGTTCCACTGATTAATTGTTCTAACTGTCAGGAAATTTCTCCTTAGTTCTAGGTTGGGTCTCTCTTTGATTAGTTGCCATCCATTGCTTCTTCAGGTGCTTTGGAGAATAGGTTGATCCCCTCTTCTTTGTGGCAGCCTCTTAGATATTGGAAGACTGCTATCATGTCTCCTCTAGTCCTTCTTTTCATTAAACTAGATATATCTAATTCCTGCAACTGTTCTTCGTATGTTTTAAGCCTCCAGTCCCTAATCATCTTTGTTGCTCTTCCCTGGTGTTCCATACTTCTATTTGACTTCAAGAGGAGATATTGTGATGGAGAACTTTGCAGATGGCTTAAAGCTATGGTCTTACTGTAACTCTGAAAAGGTCACCTACCCTTGAAAAATGGCTGGAGAACATCTCACGTGATGGCCCGGTAGGCCCGTTTTTCTCTCTCATGAGCCTCTCTATGATTCTGGGGAGGGCAAAACAGCCTTCCCCACCCTCCCCGGAGGCCCTCCGGAGGCCAGAAATGGCCCGTTTCCCAACTTCTGGTTGGACAGGAAGTGACTTTTTTGCTGTCCCCAGCCTCCAGAGACTCCCAGAGAGGCCCTGGAGCCAGTGAGAAAGAAAAACGGGCCTTCCCCACCCACCCCAGGCCCTCCAGAGGCAGGAAAGAGCCTGTTTCCCTACTTCTGGTGGGCCCAGAAGACCCGAAAATTAGCTGGCCGGTGCGCGCATGTGCGCCGGAGCTGAGCTTGCATGCCCACTGATATGGCTACGCGTGCCACCTGTGGCACGCGTGTCATAGGTTCGCCATCATGGCCCTAGGTCTACCATAAAGCTTAACTGCTCAGCAGAGGTTTTTAAAACACACCAGGTGGGTGAACACGTAGTCAATGAATGCGAATTAATTTTTTAGAGCGTGTCAACAGTTCTGCAACTCTGACTTGTCTCTTGTGTCAATTCTTTTGGCTCTTGCTATACCAAGAATTCGGTATTCGGAAGATGCAGCGGTCAGCCCAAGCAGACACGTAGAAGTTGTGGAACTGAAAAGTGCTGGCTTGAATCCCGAGTTTGAAGAGGCAAAGAGCCACTGCAGCTATTAATTGTCACTTCAGCTCTCTAAATATGCACAGGGAAAGTGACAGCAGGAGCAGAATGGGTTTGAGGAAGCTTTTTATCATTCTTGCAATACTCTGCAAGACTCCCTGAGGTTGTAGACACTTCTCTCGCCTGAGAATTGTTGCTGTCTTCTTGTCTTTGTAAGTGTCTCCTATTCCACTTTTGATGGGCTCCCTGGGCCAAGATTTAGTTGTAAATCACATAGCCCAGAGCTTGCAGAGCTTCACTTGGCAGCTAAGCTCAAACATGGCAAAAGTCATCCAGACGCTTGACCTGATGTAGCTTGATTAATACCTTTATTGAAAACTAGAATTAAGCTATTCAGAGTGAGAATGCAATTTGTTTTTAGGGCCATGGGAATATAATTCATTCCTCCTCCTCCTCCTCCTCCTCCTCCTCCTCCTCCTCCTCCTCCTCCTCCTCCTCCTCCTCCTCCTCCTCCTCCTCCTCCTTCTTCTTCTCCTTCTCCTTCTCCTCCTCCTCCTCCTCCTCCTCCTCCTCCTCCTCCTCCTCCTCCTCCTCCTCCTCCTCTTCTTCTCCTTCTCCTTCTCCTTCTCCTTCTCCTTCTCCTTCTCCTTCTCCTTCTCCTTCTCCTTCCTCCTCCTCCTCCTCTTCTCCTTCTCCTTCTCCTTCCTCCTCCTCCTCCTCCTCCTCCTCCTCCTCCTCCTCCTCCTCCTCCTCCTCCTCCTCTTCTTCTTCTTCTTCTTCTTCTTCTTCTTCTTCTTCTTCTTCTTCTTCTTCTTCTTCTTCTTCTTCTTCTTCTTCTTCTTCTTCCTCTTCCTCTTCCTCTTCCTCTTCCTCTTCCTCTTCCTCTTCCTCTTCTTCTTCTTCTTCTTCTTCTTCTTCTTCTTCTTCTCCTCCTCCTCCTCCTCCTCCTCTTTTTCTCCTCCTCCTCCTCCTCCCCCTCCCCCCTCCCCTTCTATTTTTCCCCTCCCTCTCCTCCAAAGTCAACATATTTGGGGTATCATGGGTAGTACTTTGATACCAACAGTTGCCAGGGTATCTACTTCTGTCTTAGTTCTTCAGGTTCTGCCCTAGTTTAATAATTTTATGCCTACCACTTGTTGAACTCAGCCTGAAAAGCAGAATATAAAAATTCTGAGAAAGAAAATAACTGAATAAATACATCTCCACTCTTTTTTTCTTCAAATGCTCCCAGACTCTTTGACTCATTCATCTTCTCCCCCAGTAATCAATCTTTTGGCATTCCACACCATCAGTCCAGAAAGAAAACTACCACATATGCTCTGAAATTGCACTGAAGTAGCAATGAAGAGGAGATGGAGCTATCATATAGGTGTTTCCAAACTGTGAAATTTAGGAATAATAAGATATATTCTTCCTTGCACCTTCCTGGGTTTGGAAATACAATACAATTTACTCGTCCCTAGCATCCCTCCATTACCAAAGAGCATTCAGAAATGATTTTGAGGCTTGTATGTAGGAAACGACACTTTCCTGAATGTGTACTATCACAGTCAATGGCGGATGTTTTGTGAATGCTTCTTCCAAATTCAAAGATTTGATTTATAGATACAATTCCTTCTATGTTTGTCCATTTTCATGGATGCAGTCCAGTCAACAAGAAAAATATAGTGTTAATAAGACCATTAACAGCAGGGAAATTTCAAGACAGACCAGATCTACCAACTCAATCAAAAGCTTGCTGGAACAATACATTTTTAAAGCTTTACAAAAAGCTTCCATTTTTCCACATTGATTATGTGCCATCAAGTCAGTGTTGACTCTTAGCAACCACATAGATTTTCTCCCAAGACAATCTATCCCCACCTCGTCTTTTGTCTCTTCCAATGAGGCAGCCAATGCTGCTATAAATGGGTCCATCCACCATCTGCTGATTCTTCTCTTCTCTTCTCTTCTCTTCTCTTCTCTTCTCTTCTCTTCTCTTCTCTTCTCTTCTCTTCTCTTCTCTTCTCTTCTCTTCTCTTCTCTTCTCTTCTCTTCTCTCTCTCTCTTCTCTTCTCTTTTCTTCTCTTCCACTTTTCTCTCAATTAATTATTGACTTGTCCAGAGAGCTAGGTCTTTGCCTGATATCATCATCATCATTTAATGACCCCATAATCCCTTGCGGGGTGGAATTTGGGCAACTGAATGGAGCTAGCAGAGTGTTTACTGGCTGGATGCCCTTCCTGTTACCAATGCGGAGTTTTGTTCAGCAGATATATTCTCAGTGTGCCCAGAGAGAGAAATATCTGCCTCTACTTAGGATCGAATTCACAGCCTCCTGATTGTGAGGCGAGAGCTCCACCTCTAGGCCACTCCACCACTCCTTAGGTCTTTGCCTGATATATGCACTTATAAAGGTAAAGGTTCCCCTGTCTAATCATATCCGACTCTAGGGAATGGTGCTCAATCTCTGTTTCTTAGCCAAGGAGAGACAGAATTATCCAAAGACATTTTTGTAGTCATATCAGTGGTGGGTTGCACCCGGTTCGGACCGGTTTTATAGAACTGGTAGTAAAACCGGCGGGAGGCTCCATCCACCGACCCCAACATCATCAGGAAGCTTCTGCGCATGCGGACGTGCACGGCCCCATTGCGAACCAGTAGTAAAGGTAAGTAGAATTCACCCCTGGGTCATATGGCCAGTATGACTATACACCAAAGCACACCAAACACAGTTACTTTCCCACCAAAGTGGTACCTATTTATCTATTCACATTTGCATGCGTTCAACCTGCTAGCTGAGCAGGAGCTGAGGCAAGGAACGGGAGCTCACCCTGTTATGTGGTGCTCGGGTCTTGAACTTGGTCTTTCAGCTGAGAAGCTCAGCATCTTTAACCACTGAACCATCACACTCCCCAACTCCCATATGCTCTTAGATTCAGTTGCATATTCCATCACATTTGCGCATCAAGCATGAATTTATTTCATACATAGTTTGCCTTAACGCAAAGTGTACATAATCTAGCGCTGAAATCAACTTTGAATATATTTTTTTCAGATGTTTTCTTCCATTGTAAAAGAGCCTTCTTACAGTCTTGTTCTCAGAGAACTTGTGAATTTCTCCTGAGGATATTTTGGAACTGATTTTCTGTTGGAGTTGACAGAGGAAGCAATTTCTGCTTTTGTTTTCTGTGCTGTCACTTTCCCACTTCAGTCTCCCAGTCAGAAAAAAGCCCGATGGGAGATATATTATCCAGATAAAAAAAAAATTAAATTAAACATGTTTGAGACTGAATTATAGCACAGGAAGATCAGTTTGATTGAGAGATGCTTTTCTAGTGATATTTTGGAAACTTACACAAACACACCCAGGTCGCTTTGCATGGAGTACAAAAGTGACAAATTTATGCATTATAATTTGTCCAAAATTCTTTTCTTTGAAAGAACTTCTAATTTCCCTTTCATCAAACTGAATAATGGCAAGAGGAAAAGGTGCTAGAGGAGATTTTCATGTGACAATAGTCGCACACAATTTTCTCTAAGTCGCCATGTTTTGGGGATATACCAGTTGTGAATTCAATTTTTTTTACTACTGTTTCTGTGGGTGTGGCTTGGTGGGCGTGGCGTGGCGTGGCTTGGTGGGTGTGGCTTGGTGGGCATGGCAGGGGAAGGATACTGGAAAATCTCCATTCCCTCCCCACTCCTGAGGGAAGGATATTGCAAAATCTCCATTCCCACCCCACTCCTTGGGGAAGGATACTGCAAAATCTCCATTCCCTCCCCACTCCTGGGGGAAGGGTATTGCAAAATCTCCATTCCCTCCCCATTCCAGGGGGAAGGATACTGCAAAATCCCCATTCCCTCCCCACTCCTGGGTGAAGGATACTGCAAAATCCCCATTCCCACCCCACTCTGGGGCCAGCCCAAGATGGTATTTGCCGGTTCTCTGAACTACTCAAAATTTCTGCTACCGGTTCTCCAGAACCTGTCAGAACCTGCTGGATTTCACCACTGGGATACACCTTTCCATAATACACATATTTTTGGTGTGTGCTTTATGAGTGGAAAACCACATCATAACCACCAACAATGTGTGCAATTCTGATCGATAACTATGTTCTGAACTTCATGTTAGAATAGAAATTAGATTGCTTGTCTCGAAAACGTGGACCGAATGAAATTCTTTGCATCGGTGCTTCTCAAAACTCTTTGAATACTGGATCTAAAAAAAAAAAAAATCAAGTCAAAGTTCAATTGCTTTTAATCCAGTAAACATTTTATCTCTCACATTAAAATGAAAACAGAGAGGCATGATCCTTTAAAACCATTTTAAAGCCTTATTTCAACTACATCCTTAGTTAATGGTGCAGCCTTTTTCATTCTTTACTTTTTTAATGTTAAAAGAAAAAAAAAAGTCAGAAATAAGACAATCCAGAGCCAGCAAAATCTCCTGGATTTACACTGAATGGATGAAAATAATCCTCTTTTGTTTTTGAAGAGAGTCATTCTGACAAAGTCTTGCCCACTTCTTTCACAGAGGAAATGGCTTGGCATCTCTCGCTCTTTCTTTTTTTTTCTAGAAGTCCCCAAAACTACCGTATTTTTCAGAGTATAAGACGCTCCGGACTATAAGATGCACCTACCTTTTTTGGGGGAGGAACACTTCAGACAAACGGTTATCCAACATCTTCTTAAAAACCTCCAGTGTTGGAGCATTCACAACTTCTGCAGGCAAGTTGTTCCACTGATTAATTGTTCTCACTGTCAGGAAATTTCTCCTTAGTTCTAGGTTGCTTCTCTCTTTGATTGGTTTCTACCCATTGCTTCTTGTCCTGCTCTTGGGTGCTTTGAAGAATAGTTTGACTCCCTCTTCTTTGTGGCAGCCCCTCAAATGTTGGAAGACTGCTATCGTGTCTCCCCTAGTCCTTCTCTTCATCAGACTAGACCTACCCAGTTCCAGCAACCGTTCTTCATATGTTTTATATATCTTTAAATAGAGCTTCTTATTGATGTTCCTTATTCATACTTGGACCTTTTTCCCTAGCTTTGGGAAAAAGAAAGAGGTAAAGAATCCTGCTGTTTGGTTCCTTCAAAGTAATGTTCTTTCGTTATCGGTCCATTTTCCCAGGGTTTACCGAGCACCGCTCTTTTTGATATGGAAACTAACCCTGTTTTATCCTTATTGGTTGTATACCTAGTAGAGGATGCCAGTTATTGGCTGGGTTAAATGAAAATATGTTTACTCACATACATATATGCTCAGAAACGTTTCACCGAAGTCAAAGGGAACCACTTTCCAGTAAATGAATATACTAGCGCAATCCGAATATACTAGCGCAATCCAACTCAGTTATTTATTCTGAAACAAGCTTATTGACTTCCAGAAGGATGCACATCATAATAAACATGCACGAAGCTACCAATATTGTGTCCAGTTCTCTCTATATTTTTGGAAGTGCGCTCCGCTGAAATTTATTTATTAAATTTATATGCCCATCTCCTCAATTAGGTGACTCTCAGCGGCTTGCTTTTTTAAAATTTGATTTATATGCCGCCCTTCTCCGGAGACTCAGGGCGGCTTACACTGCGTTAAGCAATAGCCTTCATACTTTTGTATATTTATACAAAGTCAGCTTATTGCCCCCACAAACTGGGTCCTCATTTAACCTACCTTAGAAAGGATGGAAGGCTGAGTCAACCTTGAGCTTTGGAGAGATTCGAACCTGCAGTAATTGCAGGCAGCTGGATGTTAAATGCTGCCTTAGGAGGCATTAGCCTCCTATGCCACTCAGGCTCCTTAAAAAGATAAACAGAAAAGCAGTTAAAACTGTGCAAATTAAAATGTTGACATAATGCCATTTAATGCATTTTATTCAGCAGTGAATTGACTGGATGGCCATCTTGCAGCCTTCCTTTCTCTCGGTTCCCACCCAGGACAACTGTGTTACTTTCCAAAGCTGATATCACCAAGGTAAGCGGGTGGTAGCAGCACTTAGCCGACCTTGGATGATGTCAAGAAAGTTATGCAGGGTCGGATCTGGTTTGCATTTGGATGGGAGAAATGTCAGGACCACAAGCTACATTGGAAAAGTAAAAAAAAAAACAAAACAAAACAAAAAAAAAACCTCCCAGAAGTTCTCAATCAGTATCATGTGTCAGAATCTGTAGGAAGCTCTAAAGGTAGACCAGAGAGCAGAAACATCTGGTAGCTTCATGTTTTATAAGATAGAGAGCAAGGATGACTTTTGTTATTTGAGAAGCGTTTTTGGTAACAGTGACCACCAGGAGGCCCCACAGGACTGGACATCCTCTTTGGGTTTCATCAAATGTGGTTGTCCAGATGTTATTCAATGGAATTCAGATTCTCTATCTAGAATGGAATCTCAGTGACCTAGACACTCTAGATCAGTGTTTCTCAACCTTGGTAGCTTGAAGCAGCACTGGCTGGGGGATTCTGGGAATTGAAGTCCACTCATCTTCAAGCTTCCAAGGTTGAGAAAACACTGCTCTAGATGATTGTGTCATTTTGAAAATACATTTTGGGAACTATCCTGATTCTGGTATCCAGTACCTGTAGGTGATGGTTATTATTTCTTCTTCTTCTTCTTCTTCTTCTTCTTCTTCTTCTTCTTCTTCTTCTTCTTCTTCTTCTTCTTCTTCTTCTTCTTCTTCTTCTTCTTCTTCTTCTTCTTCTTCCTCCTCCTCCTCCTCCTCTTCTTCTTCTTCCTCTTCCTCTTCCTCTTCCTCTTCCTCTTCCTCTTCCTCTTCCTCTTCTCTTCTTCTTCTTCTTCTTCTTCTTCTTCTTCTTCTTCTTCTTCTTCTTCTTCCTCCTCCTCCTCCTCCTCCTCCTCCTCCTCCTCCTCCTCCTCCTCCTCCCTCCCCCATCCTCCTCTTCGCCCTCCTCCTCCTTCCCATAATTTTGACAACTTATTGTCCCACTCAGTATTCCAAAACCCCACAGTTCATTCCTGTTCCTTTCCTTCCTATTTGCCTAATAACAAATGGTAGTAGGAAATGGGGAATTCTAATAAAGGAATTCTTATTAGAGCTTTCTGAAATTCCCACAACTCTATGCAGTCCTTGAAAAATACTTGTGAGGGAGCCCAAGTCCTCCCTGAAGTGGCTGCTAAGTCATTACTTCTAATGTGGAAGAAGAGGAACGTGATTTAATACATAGGGGGTAATAATATAAACTGTTGTTAATTAATTTATCTTTAATTAAATTAGAATGTCAAATTAAATCAAATTTAGTGTGTGAGTCTAAGTTGCTGTTCTTCTTCCTTCCCTTTGCTGTGTAATTGTTCTCCATTTATCTCCCTTTTCAACTTTACATCTTCTAGATGTCCTAATGTTTTGTTTTTTTAAATAAGAAAGCAAAAAAAAAATTTTTTTTTCCACTTCTCTTTTGCCTTTTCTACTTTTGAGAGTAGAAACAGCATAACACCAGGATTCACCAGATCAGTGGTTCTCAAACCTTTTTCTTCACCACAAAAATACCTTTTGTGGCCACGAACCACCAAGATTTAAATCATAATATTCAAATCATGATATTTAAATCATAATATTTCTTCAAGCCTTTGCAGACCTCCTGTGACAACATCACGAAGACCCCGCCTCAAGAGTCTGTGGCAGTGGTGGAATTCAAATTTTTTTTACTACTGGTTCTGTGGGCGTGGCTTGGTGGGCATGGTGTGGCTTGGTGGGCGTGGCTGGGGAAGGATACTGCAAAATCCCCATTCCCTCCCCACTCCTGGGGGGAAGGATATTGCAAAATCTCCATCCCCACCTTACTCTGGGACCAGCCAGAGGTGGTATTTGCCGGTTCTCTGAACTACTCAAAATTTCTGCTACCCGGTTCTCCAGAACCTGTCAGAACCTGTTGAATAGCACTCTGGTCTGTGGACCATAGATTGAGACCCACTGCGGTATATCGTTTCACTTCCCAGTTGTCCCTCCAATTCCCAGTCTCTGTTTTTGTTGATGTTCCCTGAAATTTTCATCCAGTATACTGCCTGGCTGGGCTAGAAAACATTTTAAGGAGATTGAGTTGTAAAGCTCAGAGTTTCTGAATGCTGGGGTAAACAACAATGTCAATCTCTACAAGGCATTTTGAGACTATAAAGATTTATGCTCCTCCCTGTCCTTACACCCAAGCCTTGATTCAATTCTTACAATCTGGCAGTCAGTATGGAAACGCTGGCATCCATTTAAAAACAAACAAACAAAACTTTAGTGATCTTCACACTCTGTAAGTGTGTCACTACATCTAAGACACTTTGTGGACAATATGGCCAGTAGCACCATTCAGGGATGTGATGAGGAATCCAGCATTAGCATATTAGCAATAGCACTTAGACTTATATACCATTTCATAGTGCTTTACAGGCAGTGGTGGGATGCTGCCGGTTTAACAATCGGTTCGGTGATAGTGCGCTTTGCACGTGGAAACGCGCTTTGCTGTTTTACAAATTGTTTTACAAATAACCTTCTGTGTTACCATTTGGGAGTAAGTGATCCGTTCTGCCGTGCCAATCAGCTGAGAAGATAAAGGTAAGTAAAGCACAGGAGCAGGTGGGCAGGCTGACCTGATTGTCGGAGATAACTGGTTTGCTCCCAGCTGATCGTCGGAGCTACCAGTTCGCCTGAACCGGTCTGAACCAGGAGAATCCCACCCCTGTTTACAGCCCTCTCTAAGTGGTTTACAGAGTCAGCATCTTGCCCCCAACAATCTGGGTCCTCATTCTACTGACTTTGGGAGGGATGGAAGGCTGAGTCCACCTTGAGCCGGTGAGGATCGAACTCCTAGCAGTGGGCAGAGTTAGCTTGCAATACTGCATTCTAACCACTGCGCCACCGTGGCTCTCTAGCTCAGCATTTCCAGCTCTTATTCCTAATGAATCAGTTGTGGCAGCTTATGACTCACTGAGATTTGAGGTCATGGAAGCCACCTTCGAATGACTACTTGGGCATTCAGGGGGGACATCAACCAGAAGGCTCACATCTACCACCAAACTTTTAAAATGAACAGAATTCACACTGGTGGAATGGCTTCATATTATCATGGGCATTTCTCCTCATTAAGGCTGTAGGCCACCTTGGCTGATCTTAGTAGGGTTTGCTTGGAAGATGGCCAAAACGTTTGGTGACAGAAGCCTTGGCCCGTATTGAGTAGAAGCTTTGATGCATGTATGTATTTCAAGAAAAGGAAGAGTATATTATTTGTTTGTTTCCTTTTAGGCTCAGTCTTTTAGACAACATTTGACAAATGTTCTTCCTCCTTCACAGACTTGCAACTTGCAAAGAAGATCTGCTCTGCCAGAGCCATTAAAGACCTTGCAGCCATCATTAAAAAAAATAACCTGCAACTCCTCAAAGGAAGAAAAAGCACTCCGGATAACATCTGTCTTAGGGGGACAATTAAATTAAGAGCTATCTTCCTAAGGAGTCTGGTTTTCCTATGCAGTCTATTTTTATTTTTATTTTTTTTGCTGGCCGGGCACACCTGGCTGACTACCAGGTTCATGTTTTTCAGTTAAAGCTGGACAAAATATCCTCTCCTTTATCTGCAAATTCCTTTTGTCTGCACAAAAAAAATCATGTTCTTTTCTCTTTCCTTTCCTGAGGCATAAAAGAATTGATTTTTTTAAAAAGAGTCCACAGGGGATAAGAGGTGGTATCACCTCTTTTGATGAGGGAATGACCAACGCGTACCTACCTCCTTTGCTGACAATTAACCTTGCGAGTATTTAAGTAACACAGCAGAAGTCAGCTCCTTTTTCGGTGACTTTTTCCCCCCCCCCTAGAAATATCTTGGGAGTGTGCAATCAATGTCGGTGTGTGTATGTGTGTAGAGAAAAGGAGTGCCTCCTTTTGTTGCTTGTGGGTAATTTTACAAGGAATCTCACAAAGGCTGTTGAATTTCCTGGCCGGGATGAACAAAGGCATGTGGGTTTAAGCTGTTGTGGCCTGCCAGCAGCCAGTAGAGCTGGCAACAGAGACGGACAGTGAGGAGGTTTGGGGAGGAACATGGGCCAGTCCTGGGGGCTGGGGAAAGCTCGGATGAGGGCTCTGCATTGGAGGCAGAGAGGGAGTTTACACACCAGCGAGGCAGAGGAATAGCTGGAGCCATGTTCCCAATGTACGCATGCGCAGAGCTGCCAGGAGACATGAACACTCAGAAAGCAGGGTCGACTTGGGAGTAAAGCCACACCTTGGAGGTGATCGGCCCCTCCCATAGGAAACAAAAGAGGAGGTGAACAGGGAGTGGGCTTTTTCAGGAAACAATTAGTTCGTTCCGTGACTCTGAGAGGCTCTGTGCCAAGTTTTGCCTTGTACTGCATTTGGAAACAAGTTACGTCACAGCTTGTCAAGTGAGATAAGGTCTGTGTTGATAAATATTCCTCTGAAAGACATGTTTGGACAGGACTTGCTGACTGTGAATTAAAGTAACTCACTGTAAATAAAAGAGGTTTTGCTGGGACCAAGACTCTGCTTCCTGCTTTTTAAGGGAGCCTAGGTCAGAACATAAGACTTAAAGCTAGGGCAGAAGACAGACGTCTTCATGCCTTCCCCTAAAACAAACAAAATAAATTCCTTCCCATAATTGGTCCACTTGGAACTCCAATTGGCCTCCATCATTTACAAAATGGGGTGGAGTAAAGAGGAAGGAAGAGTTCCTCACATACCAATATGTCTTCGTTATGACAGTGTTGGAAGAAATGTCCAACTAGGTTCAAGTTCCAAGTGGGGACAAAGACACCGGAAATATGGAGGCTGCTTGGAAAGATGGTTTAATGGAGCAGAACCATTAAGCACATGGACCTGGTGCAGTTGAACACATGAGTGAAGAGTGAGTGTAATTTTTACCCTCATCGGGCTTTAAACCTGAGCTTCCTGTTCCTGTGCCAAGGGCAGGTATTTCTATTGGTTGCTGTAGGGGTCCTGTGCAAATCCTAGAAGTTCTTTACTCTTTTCCTTCCTTCCTTCCTTCCTTCCTTCCTTCCTTCTCTTCCTTCCTTCCTTCCTTCCTTCCTTCCTTCCTTCCTTCCTTCCCTCCCTCCTTCTTCCCCTTCCTTCCCTCCTCCCTCCCTCCCTCCCTCCCCTCCCTCCTTTCCCTACCTCCTTCCTTCCTTTCTTCTCCCTCCCTCCCTCCCTCTCCTTCCTTCCTTCCTTCCTTCCTTCCTTCCTTCCTTCCTTCCTTCCTTCCTTCCTTCCTTCCCTCACTCCCGTCCCTCCCTCCTTCCTTTCCTCCTTCCTTCCTTCCTTCTGCCATTGATTAATTCTCAGCTTTGTAATCCTTTATGCGCTTCTCCATGTAGGATAAAACCAATCCACTTTTGGGTACTTAATGTGAGATTATTTTATTAGGGTGATCGGGGAACAAATTAAAAGAGAGAGTGACTGTGAAGCCTATAAATGTTTTGGAGGAATTATACCTTTTTTTCTAAAATGAAAAAAAAGAGGAGAGCGAGCAAGGAAAGAGGGAGATTGTATAGGGGTTCCTATTACGCCTGAGCAAACACCAGGTCATTAAACAGAGTACGATGGGTGATCGTTGACATTTAAGCTGCATATTTAACTCAGGCTTTTGGCACCAGGGTTTTTCAACAGGGAAAAGGGTATAATTTTCTTTTCAAAACCTGAGCAATCATTGTTTTAAAATTTGAAGGTAAATGTAATTTATTTTCCCTCCATTATCCAACTGCATTAGCCCTCTGGCTCCCAGATATTCCCCAAAGGACAAATCAGGAGGCCTTAAATATTTTACCTAGCTAAATTTTAATTAAGGAGGACTGGAGCATTAATCCTCTCTATTTGCAATAATCGGCTCCTTTTTGTCTGGAAAACCCATTTGAGCCAAAGCACTGCTATGCTGGGTGGGTGACTGGCGGATGTGTGGGTTTTTAATAAAGCTAAAAAAAAAAGAAAAGAAAAGAAAAGAAAAGATGAGCAGTTACAATTGACAATTCTGGAAAACCAGCACGGTTTGGGGGAGCCTGTGACATGTGCAGATTGCGCGCTGAGTAAGAGCTCCTCCTGCAAAATTTCTCTTGAGAAAATTACACATATATTTCAGCCTTCCTGCCTGGCCTACTTGCCTTTTTTTCCGGTAAACCGTGGCTCTGCTTTTTAATTGGGTTCATTTTCTTTAGCACAAGCTAATGGCCCTTTTAATATATATATATATATAATGGAAGGAAAGTCTCTTTTTTCCAAATGTTGACTGGACTCTTGCAAAAGAGACTGCGCCCATTTGCATCATCATCATCATCATCAACAACTGACCATGAGGTTCAAACAGGTTCTTATGGGGGACATATCATTTCAGGTTATTCACGCTTGGCCAGGAGAGCATGGCCAGCTCTTCGCATCTCTTTGCAGCCTCATAAAATCCATCATGGCTAATGGGGCTCGTTAAAAAGGCCCTTGTGGGGTTGGCATGATATGGTTTGTGGTCCAGCGCATCGTAGACCACCTGTCCGGAGGCATATCGCTGTGCCTGGGGTACCAAGAGGCCAGGTTAGGAGACAGATGTTGAAGACTTCAGCAGAGTAAGCAAGGAGAAGATCTCAAATATGAGTTTGTCTTTTCATAGATAATAATGCTGGTCATTTAGAGAAGAGCTCCCTGTAAGCTCATTTGAAATCAATTGGATGAATTATATAGCTACCATGTTTTCCCGAAAATAAGACCCTATCTTTTATTTTTTTGAACCCCAAAATAAGCACTTGGCCTTATTTTCAGGGAGGTCTTATTATTTTGGGGCGCATGGAGCAAGATGGGGCTCCTCTTGTCGTCTTACCTGATTTCCAGCTCTGTCTCCCTAACCCTAACCAGAGGAAATGGCAGGGACCAGTTGTGCATGTGTTTTAACATTTTCAGGGAAGACTTGTTTTCGGGGAGGGCTTATTTTCAGGAAAACAAGGTATTTCTTCCCTATCCATGGGTTATTTTTTTAAAAAGAGTGTTTGCGTTGGAAGCCACTTGTAAATGTATAGTTGCCAGTGTATCCTTATTTAGAAATACGACCTCTTAAAAAACAGTTTAATTTAATCCCGTAATTTAACAGTTCTAATAAAAATAGCATAATGAGCAGTATAATTTAACACCACACTTACCAGCACTGCTAATGTTACCTAGTTGGGTAATGAAATGTTTGCAACAAAACAGCCAACCCCAGAGAGCACCAGGGACCACAATGTCCGATGCTGAGCTGCAGAAATTCTTTTCTATTGGAGCAATATAATTGAATCTGTGCTATAATTTGGACTTCGTGGGCTGATTTTTCTCTGTTCTGTATCATTACAGGGTATTAAATAATTAAGCTGGTCTAGCAAAAATCTCTTATCATTCCTCAATTAATCCCTCCCCCTGAAAAAAAACTGCAAAAAAAAATATGTTTTTGCTTTCCTATAAGAATAGAATAAGAAAGGCTGAATGCCAAAGAATTGAGGCGTTTGAACTCTGGTGCTGGAGAAGACTCCTGCGAGTCCCTTGGACTGCAATGCAATCCAACTGGTCAGTCCTAGAGGAGATCAACTCTGACTGCTCTTTAGAAGGCCAGATCCTGAAGATGAAACTCAAATACTGTGGTCACCTAATGAGAAGGAAGGACTCCCTGGAGAAGAGCCTAATGCTGGGAACGATTGAGGGCAAAAGAAGAAGAAGGGGACAGCAGAGAACGAGGTGGCTAGATGGAGTCACTGAAGCAGTCGGCATGAGCTTAAATGGACTCCAGATTTTGCAGTATCCTTCCCCTGGAGTGGGGAGGGAATGGGGATTTTGCAGTATCCTTCCTCTGGAGTGGGGAGGGAATGGGGATTTTGCAGTATCCTTCCCCTGCCATGCCCACCAAGCCACACCCACAGAACTGGTAGTTAAAAAAATGAATTCCACCACTGGTTACACATCATAGCCAAAATTCTATTCAAAGTAGGGATTATATCAGTGATTCTTTGTTCGGTGAAGTGGTTTAATTCCAAAAGATATTTCATCATTGCACGAGTGGGTGCTTAAATCACACAATTCTATTCTGGCTTCAATGTTGGCTTCCTCTTTGCGTTGGGTAGACCAGGCAGAAGCCACATAGGCCGGCCCCTTACATTTTCCAGGACGGCTCCGCAGGCTGGATCCGACCACATCACGGGCTGGATCTCGTGTTTGACACCCCTGGTCTAAACTAACTATTTAAACAGAAAAAAATGCAAAAGAAAAAAAAAGCAGAGAGAGAGAGAGAGATAATAGATTTTACAGGCTTGGTGATTTGGAATAGTTTATGCCCGAAGTTGATAAACAATGGAACTTACAAATATTCTGGCTCAAGGAAAGAGAATGAAAACAACCCTTAATGTGGTTTTAATGGTTTGTTGTTTTGTAATTTTGTGACTTTACAATTGGTAATTTTGTGTTTTCAGCTTTTGGGAATTACCCAAGATCTTGGAAGGAGGAACAGAATAATGAGGACAATGATAACCATCGCAGTAAAAAGCACCCAATAATAACAATGACATCTCCCTTTTTTTTTTCACAGTGTTCCAAATGTTTTACCTTTTCAATGGGGATTGGAGCACTCCAGTTAGAGATAAGACCGACTGGAAGGATGGAAAATTTGAACTGTACAATGCAGCTGAGTTTGGGAAAATTGACAGTTAATTCTCTTTTCTCTCTCAGCTCCCGGTAAACACAAGCTGACCTCTTCTGGCTGCAAAGGAAATTGAAAATGAAAGAAAAATCAATGGCGATGGATGAGTTGAATAGAAGGCACTTCAAACTCTTTAGTGTCTGTGACATGACTTTGATAGCATATCCAACAAGCTTCTTTGTGGTCCTCTCTTTCCTAAGCAGATGGCTTCAAGAAAGGAGTGAAAGTAAAAGTAAAAGAGGTCTGGGCTGATCTCAGCCATATGATTTGAAATTAGTTGGACAGACATGTGCAGACATAAGGACTCCAGACTGCTTCCCTGGATATTTGTAACTTGAATTAGATACATATAAGGGCTATGTAAGGGATGCAGTGGCTCAGTGGCTAAGACGCTGAGCTTGTTGATCAAAAGGTTGGCAGTTCACTGGTAAGAATCCCTAGTGCCGCTTAACGGGGTGAGCTCCCATTACTTGTCCCAGCTTCTGCCAACCTAGCAGTTCGAAAGCACGTAAAAAATGCAAGTAGAAAAATAGGGACCACCTTTGGTGGGAAGGGAACAGTGTTCCGTGAGCATTTGGCATTGAGTCATGCCAGCCACATGACCACGGAGACATCTTCGGACAGCGCTGGCTCTTCACAAGGGATCAATGATGTAAGGAGCTGACTTTGATAGATGCTAGTAATGAAGGCTTTGAGTTCCATCAGCATGAAAATAAATGGAATTTAGCAAGTCAAACACTAGAGATATGTTGGGTTAACTGTTCCATTTGAACCAAGGGGATCCCCCATTCACATGGAATCACCATGAAATACAGATACAGATCAGCAGAGTTGGAAGGGACCTTGTAGGTCATCTAGTCCAACCCCTTGCCCAAGCAGACCCTACCCCATTTTTGATGGATGACAGTCCGGTCTCTTCTTGAAAGCCTCCAGCGATGAAACTCCCACAACTTCCGAAGGCAACTTCTGTTCCATTGGCTGGTTGTTCTCACCGTCAGAAAATTTCTCCTTATTTCCAGGTTGAATCTCTCCTTAATCAGTTTCCATCCATTATTCTTTGTCTGGCCTTCAGGTGCCTTGTAAAATACCTTGACCCCTTCCTCTCTGTGGCAGCCCCTCAAATATTGGAAGATGCTATCCTGTCTCCCCTGGTCCTTCTCTTCACTAGACTAGCCATGCCCAGTTCCTGCAACCGTTCATCGTATGTTTTAGCCTTCAGTCCCCTCATCATCTTGGTTGCTCTTCTCTGTACTCTTTCTAGAGACTCAACATCTTTTTTATAGTGTGGTGACCAAAATTGGATGCAGCACTCTAGATGTGGCCCTACTAAATAATCATAGATCAAGATAGAATGCACCCAAAGGTGCTTTTTCAAAAGGCAACTGGATTTTCTTTGTTTTCTCATGGAAGAAGCTTCTTGAATGAGAAGTGAAACATCTTCAAGAAAAAACGAAGTCCAGTTGCCTTTTGCAAAAGCACTTTTGGGACAACCATGACCTGGATGATGGAGAATCCCCACAGACAAAATAGAGTGCAGTTTTAATAATAAATGGGCTAATCTCTGCCTACCCTGTTTCTAAATTCCATGCTGGAAATCTGAGTTTAATAATGTGGGACTCTTGCTAGAATATATATCAGTGTAGACTGCATTGTTGTATTTCATTTCTACCGAACATATCCATTTTGAAGATTAAAAATACATAAGCATCAAAATGCAATATAGATCTGATTTACAGATTTTCCAATCTTCAACAGTTTTCATTAAAACAAGTGGATTTGCCTAAGATCAGCATATTTATGAACTTTCTTTTCCCCATTTCTCCATGGTGGATATTCCTCCCCCCCACTACTTGTTAGTACTCAGCATGCAATATCTCTGTTGCAGTGACTATAAATTAATTCCCAACAGGTAAAATAGATTTAGAATTATAGCGTTCTAAGTTGGAAGGGTGCATTTAGATCATTTGATTCAGCTCCTTGCTCAGCACATATGATGTAAATTTTCAAACAGCTTGAAGATACTGCTCTGTAAAAATATATTATTTCCTACCTCAGTTGAAAGATTCAGTTCATTGCAATAGCTCTAACTTTTGTATTTTTTTTTCCTGGTGTCTCGTATATCTTCCGAAGGCTGCAGAAATCAGTTAAACTCTGTTTCTTTGGGTAGCGACAGAGAGGTTGGCAGTGGGAGTAGGATTGAGTGTCAAGAATGAGTGGTACAAACTAGCATATTACACAGCGGATTCATCAGTAAGCCACAGCAACAGAGCTTTGTCTTCTTTAGGACTAGTAGTAGCTGGCATGAAATATGGGATATTTTCAAACCATGATTTTGAAGGGATTGGGTATGTCTAGTCTAGTGAAAAGAAGGAATAAGGATGACATAATAGCCGTCTTCCAATATTTGAGGGGCTGCCACAAAGAAGAAGGGGTCAACCTATTTTCCAAAGCACCAGAAGGCAAGACAAGAAGCAATGGTTGGAAACTAACCAAGGAGAGAAGCAACCAAGAACTAATTCCCTGACAGTGAGAACAATAAACCACTGGAATCGCTTTCCGTTCATTTAAATTCCTAGCAACCACAAAGATTTTCTCCATGTCCATGTGTATGTACATCTGGATATTTTTCTACTCAATTATTTATGAGTATATTCAAGATGGCATAGCGGTCCAAAACTTTCGATAAATTGCTATTCTGTTCCCATGTAGCCAAAGTATGTACAATAAACTGGACTATGGTAAGGCAATTGGGTTGGACAAAAACAGCCCTACATTGTGACTGTCTAAAACATTAATTAATGTTCAGGAGATACCTTCACCATTGGTAACTATCTTCTAATTTTGCTGAGGTTTGATGAGGTTTGTCAAGATCATCATCATCATTTAATGACCCCATAATTTCTTGCGGCATGGAGTCTGGGCAACTGAATGGAGCTAGCAGAGCGTTTACTGGCCGGATGCCCTTCCTGTCACCAATGCGGAGTTTTGTTCAGCAGATATAGTCTCATTGTGCCCAGAGAGAGAAATATCTGTCTCTACCTAGGATTGAACTCACAGCCTCCTGATTGTGAGGCCAGAGCTCGGCCTCTAGGCCACCACACCATTCCATGGGGTTGTTAAGATGTTTGGGCACAAGGCATGAAAGTAAGAATTCGCTCTTAAAAAAGTTTAAAAAAGAACTGACCAATGTCCACTAAGAATGATAGAAAGAGATTCAGGAAGATATGGACTTCTGGCGAAATACCATAAAGAAAGGGATATGTCAAAATTTTTGTCTAAAACATTAATTATCAAGGATCTGGAGACTAGTGAGCTGTCATTTGTCAGTATGCTCAACATTACTAACCTGAACCAAAGCGTTTAATCAAGGATGACATATAATAAATAATGGAAACCAATCCTCTCTGCTCGTTGCAAGACTGAGAAGCTCTGCTATCTCAACCAAGGAATCCAGCTGAGAATGAAAAGACCTCAGGATGCTATTTGGCAGTACATCCCCCCAAAAATCTTCATTTTGGCTAAGACAATAAAGACTAAAAGAAGATAAAAGGAAAGAGCGACAACTCCACTTCTCAAGAAATTTCATTGTAGAGCTCAACAATCAGAATAATTGCCAAGCAAAAGCTTGATATTTAAAAGAGAGAGGAAGGAGAATGGAAAAAAGAAATGCGTTCACAGGAGCAGAAGGTCCTGGAAAGGTGTCAAAAGGAAGAGCAATGTAAATGTAAATTTTTCCATATGTGGTGGTCGTGTCCAGAAGCTAGGAAGTACTGGTTAGAGTAAGAGTAAGAGTAAGAGTAAGAGTTAGAGTTAGAGTAAGAGTAAGAGTAAGAGTAAGAGTAAGAGTAAGAGTAAGAGTAAGAAAATGGTTAGAAGAAATTACAAGTCAAAGAATTGAGTTAAAACCAGAATTATTTCTACTAGGGATAATAAGAGAAAACTATAGTAAGAAAATTCAATATATTATATTGCATATAACAACAGTGGCCAGAATTGCTTATGCGCAAAACTGGAAACAGGACAGCACGCCCTCCGAGAGAATAGTGATCAAAAAGGTGTTAGATTGTATTGAGATGGACAGGCTAACATTGGAATTCAAAGAAAGAGGGGAATTTCTACTAAAGTCTCAATGTACACAATTGTAACACAAGAATATATTCTGGCACAATCATCCTTTTTTAAAATATATCCACATAGCAGACTATTGTGTTTCTTTGTCAGAAGCAGCTCAGAGACCTTTATCCAATGCCCAGGCTATGCCAAAAATGAGGAATCATTGCTCAATGTCAGCTTTACAGAGAATTAACTTATTTCCTCTATGGATTTCCACTAATTGGCAGAACGTCGTTGTTATAGGCTTTGTATCAAATGCAAGTCACTTTTGTTCAGATCTTATGCTCCAAATAAGCTCTTGAAGTATCCCAGCCTTCCCCTACGAAAGTCAATTCAGGAGAAAATGCAGAAGATGCAGAAGTCAACTCTGTAAAGCAACATACGTATCTCTCCATCTAACTTCTGAGAGTAAAAAAACCAACAACAACCCCAAACAAATACACAAAAAACAACTTTCAGGGTTCCTTTGATCATTTCAATCGTCAGCAGAAGCTGTTGTCTTGCAGAAGGCTCTTCCATTTAGTGGAACCACCAGTTAATGCTTGCAGGTGACATGAAGGACTTCAACAAGGTAAACCATGTCACCTCTTGTTGGCTCAGGTAAGAAAATTGCCATTTCTTTGTAATACAAAGCACATTGTTGATATTTAGAATTGATTTAGAATAACAGAGTTGGAAGGGTTAGGGTCCTTGGAGGTCTTCTAGTCCAACCCACTGCTTAGGCAGGAAACCCTACACAACTTCAGACAAATGGTTATCTAATATCTTCTTAAAAACTTCCAGTGTTAGAGCATTCACAACTTCTGAAGGCAAGTTGTTATGAAGATCAGGCAGGTGTCAGCTTTGGAAGCCATATTAGGCTGGAAGCTTCCATGCTGCCACCTTCTCATGTGTGGGAAAGTAGGAGGGGAGATTTAGTAGAGGGGTTGTCTTTAGACATAATAGCATTCTTCCTGTCGGTCAAGGTCAGGCCGATCCTGCATCTGGAGAAGGAGTGGTCAGAGTGAGGTCTCGAGATGGGACGGTGGTTGATTGGAGCATGTGATCGACTGAGGAGTGAGGGGATGGTTTTGGGGGTTTTGATTCACTGAGGGAAAACCCGGACCTCTCAAATTTGAGTTTTCTCAGATGTGCCAATTTACCTATTCTAGTAAATAGAACTTTGAAAAATGCTTACTTCAGAGTTTTTACTTGGAGTTGGGATTTTTCTGGAACGCTGACAGCAGGGGGTTACTGTCTGCCCAAGAGAGCCCTACTAGTAGACCCATCACTTGGTATCGTGAATCAGGTTTTATTAAGGTAGAAGTTCTTTCTATAATAGTTTGCAACTCCTTCAAAGAACCGTGAATCTGAGAAATGGAGATGTTTATGGCCAACCCTCCTCAGAATCATTGACGTCCTTCAGAGTGGAAGGACAGTAGCAATTCCTGCACGAGTAGGACAATGGATTGATTTTGTGTCATCAGCAGAGATACTGCCATAATTTTTGAAGGCTAGGTTGTAACTGTCAGATGATAAGGTGAGTCTACGTTCTTGTTGGTCTGTCATGGCTTCATCCTGAAATAGAAATAAAATGCTTTTGAAAGATTCCAGATGAGAAAACAGACAGTGTTAGACTGAAGGCAGTAACTGAAGAAGTAACTGAAGAAGTACCGTATTTTTCAGAGTATAAGACACACTTTTCCACCCCCTAAAAGAGGGTGAAAATTTAGGTGTGTCTAATACAGTGAATGTAGCCCCGCCCACCCGCTGGCCCCCACCCTTTGGCCTCTGCCTCCCAGCAATTTACCTCTTTGCAGCAAGCAGCAACCTCTTCGGCCGAAGAGGTTGTAGAAAAAATGGTTTTAAAAGTTCTTTTTTTTAAAAAAGGTTGGCCACGCCCACTCAGTCACATTACCCCCCCCTCCCACCAAGCCACGCCCACAGAACCGATAGTAACAAATGTTACATTTCACCACTGGTTCGCTCTCAGCTGATCATCAGAGCTATCAGTTCGCTCGAACCAATCCAAACCGGCTGAATCCCACACCTGCCTCTCCCACATGTTTCCAACCAGGGGTGGGTTGCTCCCGGTTCTGTCCGGTTCTTGAGAACTGGTAGTAAAAGTGGCAGGAGGCTCCGCCCACCTGCCCGAATGTCAAAAGGTACAATCTGCGCACGCGCAGAAGCTTCTGCGCATGCGCGCATGCACTCCTATTGCAAACTGGTAGTAAAGGTAAGTAGAACCCACCCCTGTTTCCAACCCAGAAGGTCCCGAGCTTTCTTTTGCCAATTGAGCCCAGAATACTTGCTGATGCTGTCAATCCATCTTGCTTTAGGTCTTTTTTTTTAAATTTAATTTAATTATTTTTTTAAAAAAATTGATTTATATGCCGCCCTTCTCCGGAGACTCAGGGCGGCTTACAATGCGCTAAGCAATAGCCTTCATCCTTTTGTATATTTATACAAAGTCAGCTTATTGCCCCCACAAACTGGGTCCTCAATTTACCTACCTTAGAAAGGATGGAAGGCTGACTCAACCTTGAGCCTGGTGAGATTCGAACTTACAGTAATTGCAGACAGCTGGTATTAATCACAATGCTATCAGTCTGCTGAGCCACCAGGCCCTTCTTCGTGGACACTTTTTATAAAATAATGCTATAAGATATATAAATAAGAAAAGCTATAAAATATAAGATAATGAGGGGTGTGATGGCTCCATGGTTGAAGATGTAGAGCTTGTCAGCTGGGTTCACGACCAGAGCTTCATGCAAGGGGATGAGCTCCTGTTCCTTGCCCCAGATCCTGTCCACCTAGCAGTTCCAAAGCATGCAAATGCGAGTAGATAAATAGGTACCACTTCGATGGGAAGGTAACAGCGTTCTGTGTGCCTTTGGCATATAGCCATGCTGGCCGCATGACCATGGAAATTGTCTTCAGACAATGCTGGCTTCCTTGGCCAAGAAACGGAGATGAGCAGAGTCAGACATGACTGACAGGGAAAGTTTTATCTTTTTAATAAGATAAATACATTTTCAGTTGAGCATATTCCGATTATATTTAAGCAAGGTATGAGTGAAGTCCTCAAAATCCCTCAGCCTGGTAATATATCAATTGTTTTCGTGTTGAATTGTGCAACATTTCTCTTCATGAATTTCTTCCAGCTATAAAGCAATAATCCAAGAGTTATTAAAGCTCTTTTCTATACCCATCTCTGCCAATTTGGCAGGCAGCTTTCACAAGGATGCCTTTGAACAAATTTAGCCTCCATAAAAACCTGCTAGACTGCACTGCCACAAATCCTTTTTTTTTTTTTAACATTGTCCTTTTAAATTAATGTTGGTTTCTGGTATGACAGATACAAGATGAAAAGAGCACAAATAAAGACACGAATGCAAAATTTTAACTCGACTCACACACCAACTTCTATGTATGTTTTTTTTTTTAAAATAATAATACATCCCTCTGGGATAGATGTGTATTTTGGAGATCAATAGCTGGATTTCCAAGTAAATATGGAAAGACTGTCAGCTGAAACTTGGCAAAAAACCCTCTAGATAAATATGATAAATTATGCTGCTGGATGAACCAATGACACCAGGCAGATCCATTACAATATTTAGGATTTTTCTTAAAAAAAAAAAAAACCCAACCCATGAGTTAAAGCTCTCTTTTTCTGTTCTTTTCATTAATCAACCAATTACTTTTCCTGGGTTGGATTTCAAACTTTTTTTTAGATATACCTTGAAGGTTACTGTATATGTCATACAGATATTCTGGAAGTCTTCTAGTCCAACCCCCTGCTCAGGCAGGAAGCCCTCTGCCATTTCAGACAAATGGTTGTCCAATTTCTTCTTAAAAACCTCCAGTGTTTGAGTACCCACAACTTCTGGAGGCAAGTTGTTCCAATGATTAATTGTTCTCACTGTCAGGAAATTTCTCCTTAGTTCTAGGTTGCTTCTCTCCTTGATTAGTTTCTACCCATTGCTTCTTGTCCTGCCCTCAGGTGCTTTGGATAATAGTTTGACTCCCTCTTCTTTGTGGCAACCCCTGAGATATTGGAAGACAGCTATCATGTCTCCCCTAGTCCTTCTTTTCATTAAACTAGATGTACCCAGTTCCTACAACCAGTCTGCTAATCATCTTTGTTGAAAATCCATTGTAGATTTCTTGATTCTTCCAGACCAAGATGTAAAAGGCCATTTTTCTCCAATTATCCTAAGAGACATGGTCTTCTTAACCATTAACCAGTCAAGCTTGGAGGATGAAAGAGAATGTGAGAATGACATAGGTTAGATGAACCAAAGATAGCCAACCAGAAGATTAACTACACAAGGACCTCTCTGTATCTTTCTGTCATATCTCATTACAAGAACATCCTTCCAGAAAATTAAAAAAAGAGAAAGAAGGGAGAAATATTCAATTGTCTGTATTAAATCTCGGAAGGATCTCAAATGAATGAAAGTGTTCTTTCTTGGTAAAAGATATTTCAATATCTTTTTGTACGCACCCACATACAAAGCCACAACATTTATTCATCTTAATAGAAAATCAGAATAGAGAAACTTATTCCCCCTGCTTATAATTTTGGATGGCCAGCTGTCTATTAATGTGAAGACAAAATTGCAGACTTCAAAAATAAGGCAATGATTGGTTGTTGAATCTTTCACCTTTCTTGGTATGTCGAGAAAGACAAGCACATAAATTAAACATGGTCCAACAAACACCTGTAAGCTTGCAGAATTTTGATAGCAACAGATTCTATAAAACAAAACAAAATAACCAGAGTATACAATCTATTGTCTATGAATTGACTTCCAATTCGATACCGTAGATGAGAAAATAAGAAATAGTGTCTTGGCTGCTATCCATTTTTCTTTGCCCCTTAAAAGAAAAACAAAACAGCTTCCAACTTTCTTCTTGGCCCAAGAAGTATGAATTCCCATTTACAGAACCAACATAGCATAGTAGAGATGATTTATGAGACCTGGCCAAAATCAACAAACTTTAGACCTGCAATTTACTATCCCTGGGTCTAATCCAGAGCCGTTGGTTCAGAAGTCATTCCTAGAACATTATGTGGCTATCATTCTTTTCTAGGTGGCCCCCATCAAGAAATCTCATGTGTTGTGGTCCATCAGCAGCCTGCAGAGCTGGCAGCAGAGTCGGACAGCGATGAGGCTGAGGAAGAACATGGGACAGTCCTGGAGGCTGGGGAAGGCCCAGATGAGGGCTCTGCATCGGAGGCAGAGATGGGGCCAGAGCCATCAGGGAGTGATGCGCGGACTCCAGAGCCTCCAGAGGCTGACAGCAGAGAGGCAGAGGAACAGGAGGAGCCTGTTCCTAGTGCACGCATGAGAAGAGACGCCAGAAGGCAAGATCAGCTAAAGCAAAAAGGACAATTTGGGAGTAGGGCCAAGAGATGATTGGCCCCTCCCATAAGGCTTAAAAGACCGGCAACGGCTCTTGGGCTCTTTGTCAGAAAACAACGTTGATAGATTTGCTTCTTTTCTTGCTGCATTTATTTCCTGTCGGCGTCTTCTGCTTCTGAACTTTTGCCAAGAAAAGCCTTTGGCAGGTTGCCTAATTAGACCAAGGTTGGTGATAAGGCTGAAGAATTGTGTTATGAAAAATTTGTTTTGAATTAGTTTGGACTCTGCTGAGATTGAGTTAATTCTCAGCTGTTCTAATAAAGTCTGTTTGTTTTGAACTGATTGCGTCTGATAATACCTACTTGGGCCTGGGTCACAACACCATGTAAAATAAACGAAGAAGGTGCAACATTAGAACATCCTTCTAGTGGCTTGACTTTTTATCCCTTTGTTCTCACAGCGAGAGGTACCTGGTGTGCTTAAAGCATAACTGACAGAATTGTGACTCAGGTGAAGATCTTTTTCCTTTGTTCGCTAAAGAACAGCTGAGTGGGCTGACCCTTTGTTCTCCTTGTCACCGAAGTTCTCAGTGGAAGAAAGATGTATTCAAATCTTAGAACTCCAACCCTGAAAAATCTTGTGCTGCCTTTTTGTCAATGCTGGGGAAAAAAAAAAGAGATTGAGATGAAAACAGTCATAAAATGAATAGGTGACTTGAGATGACTATGCATCTGATTATTTAAAATGGACACGTAACATCAAAAACGCCATCAAAAAAAGCACAACAAAGAATGTTCTTTCTGCGCCAACTTAGAAGGCACAAACTGCCCAAGGAGCTGCTGATCCAGTTCTACAGAGGAATTATTGAGTCTGTCATCTGCACCTCCATAACTGTCTGGTTTGGTTCTGCAACCCAACAAGACAGACACAGACTTCAGAGGATAATTAGAACTGCGGAAAAAATGATGGCTACCAACCTGCCTTCCATTGAGGACCTGTATACTGCACGAGTCAAAAAGAGGGCTGTGAAAATATTTACAAGCCCCTCGCATCCTGGACATAAAGTGCTTCAACTCCTAACCTCATAATGACGCTATAGGGCACTGCACACCAGAACAACTAGACACAAGGACAGTTTTTTCCAGAATGCCATCCCTCTGCTTAACAACTAATTCCCACAACACTGTCAAATAATTTACTAAGACTGTATTACTATTATTCTTCTCTTCCTTACTAGTATCTATCTCTTCCCACTTGTTACTCTAACTATGTTGCTTGTAACTTTCAATTTATATTGTTTTTATTTGTTTCCTAGAACAATTTGATAGCTTATTAGTAACCTATGACTATCACTAAGTGTTGTATCTTTGTATTCTTGATGAATGTATTTTATTCTCCTTATGTACACTGAGAGCATATGCACCAAAGACAAATTCCTTGTGTATCCAATCACACTTGGCCAATAAAGAATTCAATTCAGTTCAATTCTACTCTACTCTACTCTACTCTACTCTACTCTACTCTACTCTACTCTACTCTACTCTACTCTACTCTATTTCCTCTAGAACAACAATCTCCACCACATCCAGAAGAAAGTATGCTGACCAATACCTATTTTTGAAAAGAAAGGAACCTTTTAGGAAAACAGAAGAAAGATTTCAGCCTGGTATTCATGCAGAAACCTTACCTAGCCCAGGAACATAGAATAACAAGAGTTGGAGGCACCTTGGAGGTTTCCTAGTCCAACATCCTGCTCAAGCCGGGGTCCCTGTCAGGGGTGGATTTACAACCTGTGGGCATGGCTTATTTTGTGGGCGTGGCTTGATGGTCACGTGGCAGCGGACATGTGACTGGGTAGGCGTGGCCAACTCAATGTCACTCACGTCAAGGGGTGCCTCGCTTGGCCCCTCCCCTCCCAGCCATTCCTTGTCACACCACGTATCTTTAGTTCTGTAAAAATGTTGTTCACCTTTTTTCAACTTTATCATCTACGTACTATAGCTGTACTTTCATGGACCACTGAAAGGAGGAGATGGCTCACATGCTTTGCCCAAGAGTGTGATAGGCAACAGGCTTTTAAGGGGCTGCCAGAAGGAAGGGCGGGGGCAATGTATTTTCCAAAGCACCAGAAGGCAAAACAAGAAGCAATGGATGGAAACTGAACAAAGAGTTCAATGTCACTCACGTCCAGGGGTGCCCCATTTGGCCCCTCCCCTCCCAGCCATACCTTGTCACACCACGTATCTTTAGTTCTGTAAAATTAAGGAGAAACCTCCTGACAGTGTGAACCAATATAGGTGCAGAAATATTTCAGTCATCATTTCACATATAAAATAGCCATTCGCGTAATACAACCTGCCTATTGTTCAAAACAGTAATTAGTATTATGGCTGATGTTTGACAGCAAACCTAAAAGTCAAAGATTACAAGAGTGCTTCTTTCTCTGTACGTATACAAAACATCACATACCAGGAATAGCATATTAAGATGGACTCCCTGTACCATTTCAGACAAACGGTTGTCTTGTCTCTTTCTCTGAAAGTCTTCAGTGATGGAGCATCCACAATTTCTGAAGGCAAGCTATTCCACTGGTTGATTTGCCGTTAGCATTTTCTCCTGAGGTCTCTAGGTTGCTTCTCTCCTCGATTAGTTTCCATCCATTGTTTCTTGTCTTGCCTTTCGGTGCTTTGGAAAATAGCTTGACCCCCTTGCCTTTGTAGGAGCCCCTCAAATATTGGACGACTGCTATCCTGTCTCCCTTAGTCCTTCTCTTTCATTAGACTAGACATACCCAGTTCCCTTAAACCATTGTTTGTATGTTTTAGCCTCCAGCCCAGTGGTGAAATCCAATTTTTTTTACTACTGTGGGTGTGGGTTGGTGGGCGTGGTGTGGCTTGGTGGGCATGGCAGGGGAAGGATGCTGCAAAATCCCCACTCCCTACACACTCCTGGGGGAAGGGTATTGTAAAATTTCCATTCCCACCCCACTCTGGGGCCAGCCAGAGGTGGTATTTGCCAGTTCTCTGAACTACTCAAACTTTCTGCTACCGGTTCTCCAGAATCTGTCAGAACCTGCTGGATTTCACCCCTGCTCCAGCCCCCTAATCATTCTTGCTCTTCTCTGCACTCTTTCTAGAGTATCAACATCTTTTTTGTATCGTGGTGGTTAAAACTGGATGCAGTATTCCAAGCGTGGTCTTACTAAAGCTTTGTAAAGCGGTACTATAACTTCACATGATCTTGATTCTATCCCTCTATTAATGGAATGTGTGGCCTCTAGCAGTTGCTGGATGTGAGCTCCCATCACCTCTGCTTAATAGCATGGATGGCTCAGGATGATGGCATTTACAGTTCAGCAACTAATGTTCCCTCTTGCAATCTAGCACCAGCACGTAAGTTCTATCGAACGGTTAAAATAACCCTTCCCTTCACTGCTTTTTCAACATCAATATCAGCTACAGTGAGTTAGGATTGACTTCTTCATCGTACAAGAGAGAAACTACCTGGGACTTTGAATTATTAAGAAGAGCAAAATGAACATCTCACATGATAAAACAGCCTTTGCTCCATATTAAATACAGTAGACCTTTCCTAGGTTTATTTTTTTTAAAAAAAAGAGAGAGAAAGGAGAAGGAGACCTTGTAATCAAAATGAAATTCTCTCCCCCCCCACAATTTTCGAGAAATTAAACTGTGAGCAAGAATAATAAAGGTTGTTAAGAAATGTATTAAGGCTATTTAGCCTCATCTATATGTTGATTTCTTCCAAGTATGCAGCACACTGTTCATTGCTGTTGTCGTCCTTGCTGTACCTGTAAGTGATTATAATAAAAGTATATCTCTTGCCACAATTATTCTTTTTCTTTCTTCTCACGCACATCTAGAAATGCTCTTTATGCCTCCTAAAACTACTTTCCCTTAAGATGCTTCTCATAAGCCCTCTAGCTTACCTAGGGGAAGGATACTGCAAAATCTCCATTCCCTCCCCACTCCAGAGGAAGGATACTGTAAAATCTCCATTCTCTCTCCACTCCAGGAGAAGGAAACCCTACACCACTACAGAAAAATGGTTATCCAACATCTTCTTAAAAACTTCCAGTGTTGGAGCATTCACAACTTCTGGAGGCAAGTTGTTCCACTGATTCATTGTTCTCACTGTCAGGAAATTTCTCCTTAGTTCTAAGTTGCTTCTCTCCTTGATTAGTTTCCACCCATTGCTTCTTGTCCTGCCCTCATGTGCTTTGGAGAATAGCTTGACTCCTCTTTTTTGTGTCAGTCTCTGAGATATTCGAACACTGCTATCATGTCTCCCCTAGTCCTTCTTTTCATAAGACTAGGCATATCCAGTTCCTGCAACCATTCTTCATATGTTTTAGCCTCCAGTCCCCTAATCCTCTTTGTTGCTCTTCGTGCACTCTTTCTAGAGTCTCCACATCTTTTTTACATCGTGGCGACCAAAATTGGATGCAATATTCCAAGTGTGGCCTTACCAAGGCATTATAAAATGGTATTAACACTTCACGTGATCTTGATTCTATCCCTCTGTTTATGCAGCCCGGAACTGTGTTGGCTTTTTTGGCAGCTGCTGCACATGGCTGGCTCATATTTAAATGGCTGTCCACTAGGACTCCAAATGGTTGTCCACTGGGACTATTCTGTTATGCAAAACCATGGAGAACATATAAAGGAATGGGGAAAAGATCTCTCGGCCTGAAGTGAAGGCTGCCACATGGATACTAATGAATGTATATTCTGCTGTGTTCCATTTTCTTGAGAAATCAGATTTTTTTTTTTAAAAAAGAAATTCCTGTGTTCAGAGATTATTGCAACAAGAAGCAGTTCTGCCTTTAAAATGAACAAACAAATACCTGGCCTTCATTTACATTCATATTAGTCTTGGAATTGCCTTAAAAACAGCATAATTAAATGGCGCAGTCATCTCAAGCCACCTATTCATTTTATGGCTGTTCTCTAATTTGCTGTTATGTCATCTCGGTTCATTGCATGTGCTTAACTATTACGCTACGGTGCCACATATTGTTCCGGATTTCAGTCTTCCCCAAAGTACCGTATTTTTTGGAGTATAAGATGCACCTTTTCCCCCCAAAAAAGGAGGGTGAAAATCTGGGTGCGTCTTATACTCCAAATGTAGCCCCGCCCAGCTTCTCAAACAGAGGTTTCGGAGGCTGAAAAAAAGCCTCAGAAATGAAGTTTCAGAAAAGAAGCCCCCAAACAGAGCTTCAAAAAAGAAGCCCTGAAATAGAGGCTTTCAGAGGCTTTTTTTTCGGAAGCTGTTTCGGAGGCTTTCAGAGGCAGGAAAAAGTTTTTTCTGAAACAGAGTTTCAGAAGTTTCAGAGGCAGGACAGAAAACAAAAAAGAAGCGAGGCACTGAGCTCACAACCAAGGAACCTCTTGCTAAAATTCACCTCTGGGAACAGCTGATTGGGGGTATTCCGGGAGGCCGATCCACCTGCCAATCAACTTTTTTCTCATTTTCCTCCCCCAAAACTAAGGTGCGTCTTGTACTCCAGTGTGTTTTATATTCTGAAAAATACGGTAGGTAGTCTTCATTTCTTGAACTTCCTCAGCCCATGTGGCCCGCACTCTGGAAGTTGAAGACTTACAGGGTTCTACAAGGTTCCAAAGTTGAGAATGGATGACACGGATACCAAAGCTGTGGACCTCAGGAGCACCCTGAACTCAATATCTAGGGTTCATTGCCGTAGGCTATACTCCTGAGATAACAGCACCTCAAAAACGTAACTTGGTAACTTCTGCCCCCCCCCCAAAGATCCTCCATTCCTACTCTATGGCTTCTCAATTGTGCAGCTGAAATGTGGGGTTTTAATTGCATCCAGCTTGTCACTTGTCTACCAGATGCTTCCTGGAAAAAGTAGTCTTCACATCTCCAACATTGGGACCAGAATTCCTAGCGGGCATCTTTTTAAGCAAACTATTTTAAGAAAGAGTTACTGGGTGATAATTAGATATTGAAATACGCTTGGTTTCACATGCCAATGCTCCCTTCCAATTAGAATGGCATGAGAGTGAGAGAGTAGCTCTATAATTGTATGAAGAATAGATCTAATTTCCTCAATGTCATTTCAATATCACCTTTCAGCGGTGACAGTGGTGAGTGATTACGCATATCATTTAGCAATTGCATTGGATTCATTTTGTAGAGGAGTCTTTGTTTTGTTTTTAAAGAAAATAAGAGTAAGGGGGGGGAAAGGAGGGGGAGGAAGAACTATAGACACGTAAATATATTCTGAATGAGGTCATCAGGAGTAGCCACGCCGAAAAGTGTCACGGTGTCATTCTTAACACAGCCGTGTCTTGAATTTGCTGTGAATAACAGGTGACATTGTACTGTTAATATCTAGCAATTATTGTAGGTTTTGAAAATATAGGACTGGTTGTTACTGGAGGGGGATATTTGGTCACCTTTTGTATCTTCAAGTTAAAGGAAACATTTTTTTTTTTAATAATTTGGAGTCTCAGAGTAAACAATAGAATAGACAGAAGACCAATTTTGGCTGAGCTGTGGACATCCAGCACTGCATAACAAATGAATCATATCTTTTTCTGCTAATATTACCTCTAGCTACCTGGAGACTAAAGGGAAATCATATCATGGTGCTTATCTTATGAAGAGGCAGCTCATAAAATTCCAATATGTGGGAATTGAAGAACCGCTTATCTGTAATAGTTTTGCAGTTTTTCTTTTTCTTTTTTGGTTCTGTTTAATCAAGTAAATAAGAGCAATAAATAAAGATTCCAGTATAGCCACATATATATGATATATATATATATATATATATATATATATATATATATATATATATATATATATATATATATAATGATGTATTCTTAAAGGATAGCCTTCTGAATCTCTCTCTCTCTCTCTCTCCCTCCTCCCTCCCTCCCTCCCTCCCCCCCCCCCTCTCTCTCTCTCTCTCTCTCTCTCTCTCTCTCTCTCTCTCTCTCTCTCTGAAGGTCCCAAAGTGTTCACTTCTAGCAATCGCCAGCAGAAGTCAATAGATAACTATTAAAACCTATTTAATTCTGGTAATGTCACTCAAAATCTCAGAAAGTTTTAGGTAAGAACCAAAACACCTTCTCAGTTTTGTCCACCATGCAAAATTTCATCCATTGGGGGAAAAAAAAATAAGAACTGTGAATTAACTATACTTCATCCTTCAGGTGCCACTGTTTCTGACTCCCAAGCTATATGTTGTTATTGTTAGTTGTGAAGTCGTGTCCGATCCATTGTGACCCCATGGACAATCTTCCTCCAGGCCTTCCTGTCCTCTACCATCCCCTGGAGTCCATTTAAGCTCACGCCGACTGCTTCAGTGACTCCATCCAGCCACCTCATTCTCTGCCGTCCCTTCTTCTTTTGCCCTCAATCATTCCCAGCATTAGGCTCTTCTCCAGCGAGTCCTTCCTTCTCATTAGGTGGCCAAAATATTTGAGCTTCCTCTTCAGGATCTGACCTTCTAAAGAGCAGTCAGTCAGGGTTGATCTCCTATAGGACTGAGCAGTTTGATCACCTTGCAGTCCAAGGGACTTGCAGGAGTCTTCTCCAGCACCAGAGTTCAAAGCAAGCTATATAGTGAGCCTCCAAATATTTTGATGATGGTGTACAATAGTTGAAGTTGTGAAATGCTGTTTTATTCTGGACTTGAGCATGAGGTTAAAACAAGGAAGGAGAATCCATACATCTTTTAAGGCTCTACCCATCTCCAGCCCCAACAATATAGAACAGAGCAGATAGAACAAACAATTGCTAATGTTCTGGTCTACAGTTTCTGTACCATTTGTTCCTGTCATTGGAACCCAATACTTACATCTCAGGAAACAACCTCTTGGATGTAATGCACTGAAAGTGTGCCACTAAAGTCTTGCCAAGTCTAATACTTGCAATTGTCATTTGGATCAGCAAAGTGCCAAGCAGCTAAAACCCCAACCTTCACAGATGGTCACTCAGTAAAGGCCAAGTATTTGGGGGAGGTGGTGTAAGGAGAAGAGAATTCACTTGATGTTCCATATTAGCTTCATTTTGCTGATGTCTACTTAGTGGTTGAAAACTGTAGCACAGATTGACGGACATAAAATCCATTGATTGCTAGGAGGAAAAAAGAAGGGGAAATTCTTAATAGTAATGTGCCAAATATATATTCTGCATTTTTCAACCACCCTTGTTCAATTTATCTTCCCGTCTTCGTCAAAAGAAGAAGAAGAAGTGGGAAAAATTCCTCAAAGCGCTCGGACTTTTCAGTGACAAGACGGTTACAGGAGAATGTTCTGACTTGTGACGTATCTTTCCAGCAGTCTGAAGTCTCCTGGGCTTTTCCAGCATATCTCCAGGGAAGACATCAGGAGATGGTCTTATGGGGATGTTTCAGATCCAGAAGTACAAGCAGCCTGAAGATGATGGATAGCCCAAATCTTGTGCACCAACACAAATCAAAAGCGTAAGATAGAAAGACATTCCAATGACATTCCAATGAAAGCGGTTTAGGAAAACAGAAGCTTCTTTCAGGACTGAAGAACATTTTCAAGAAGTGTGACAACACACGGTGACCCAGTCCAGTTTTTGCTTCACATTTCAGCTTTGGAGGGTGTGAAACATGTGATTAAGATTTTTCCTCCAGGGGGAAAAACACCACCCAAAGAAAAATAACAGAATAACAAAGATGGAAGGGACCATGGAGGTCTTTTAATCTAGAAGATCTCTTGTTCGAGGAGTAGACCCTATACTCGTGATGGCGAATCTATGGCATGCATGCCACAGGTGGCAGGCAGAGCCACCTCTGCGGCACGCGAGCCATCGCCCACCATGCATGGGCACGTGCCTCCCGCTGGCCAGCTGATTTTTGGGTCTCTGCGAAGACATGCATGCATGAGTGGGGTTGGGGGAGCACAGGGGGATTGCTCGTGCATGCTCAGGGGGTGGGGTGCATGGGGAGGCATTGCAACAAATGGTTGTCCAATCTCTTCTTAAAAACCTCCAGTGATGGAGCACCCACAATTTCTGGAGGCAAGCTGTCCCACTGGTTAATTGTCCTCCTTAGTTCTAGGTTGAATCTCTCCTTGATTAGTTTCCATCCGTTACTTCTTGTCTTGCCCTCAGGTGCTTTGGAGACTAGGTCGACCCCCTTCTTGTCTGTGACAGCCCCTTAAATATTATAACACTTGTTAAGGATATTGTTGTTGTGTTACCAACCAGCAGAGTGTAGAGCACAGAGAAACGTTGCTGAGAGCAATGAATAAGAGATATGCAAACTGGTTTATCAAAAGCTTACTTTATAGTGGAAAAACAATCTCATAGTCTTTAAACAAATTCCAAGTCTTTGCCAGTTAAATCAGTCCAGTAGTTACAGATATCTTCTTACCAAACAAACATTAGTTGGTTAGAATAACAAACTCGCTCTGGTTCACAAACCATGATGGTAGCAGATCCATCCAACGATGATAGCACAATGGATAGCACTCCTCACACTATGGTAGCTCATCATCAACTGAATAGTTACAGTACCTTTCTTAAATACGTTCACAACTAATTACAGCATGACTCAGCATTACAATGAATCAGCAGGAAAACTTTAAAGTCACACAATACATATTCATATTAAAGTCACAGAACACATATATTGCCTGGACAACTTGTTAGGCTCAAACCATATCCTAACAACACTGCTATCGTGTCACCCCCTAATCCTTCATTCTTCATTGTGCGCTGAACTGAGAATGCACTAATATTTCCCCCCAATCGTTACGTTCTCCCCATCCCATTGTCTAATCCAAATGTGCATTTTCTAATGTATTCCAACTATCTGCGCTCTTATGACTTATTCATGGGCTGGAATCTGAAATCCCAGCCAAGGGTGGAGACATGTTTACTCGGTCACTCATACCTCGATTAATGCAGGATGGTGCTTAGCAGGTCACATGGGCTCAGCTGTTGACACGCAAGGTTCAACGTGATGGGTTCTTCGGTGTGGTTTCGGGTAAATTTTGTTTTGCTTTCAGGGGGCTGGGCGTACCCTTCTGCCCGGTGGAGAGGATGAATGGACACAGGTTATTGAACAGCCAGGAAGCTGCAAGGATGTATCAAAAGCAAGCTAATGGACAGAAAGTGCCTGTTCACTGACAGATTAATTCCCTTCCCTGTCAACTTGCATCATTCTGGAAAGCATGTGATGGGAGCCAACTCCCATCAGGATGGCACCTGCTGCTTTCCCATCTGCTGAATGCAATTGCTTCTTTGATTGCCCATTTTTCAGCTTAATGACTTTATTCCCTTTTTTTTTTCCCTCCCTCCCCTCTCTCTCTCTCTCTTGGTAAAGGTTTCTTTTTTTTTTTTTAATACAGTTTTAAAAAAGGGGGAGGTTAATTGTCATTGTGGAAAATGTTTATTTATTGAATGCGTCTCCTGCTCGTTGGCTAATGGTTGTTGTTGTTGTTGTTTTTTAATTTGGAAAAAAAAAGCACAGCTTTACGATCCCAAAGGTTTTGCTTTCCCAAAAGGCAACTGGATTTTCTTGAGGGTGTTTTTTTTTCCCACCCCCCACCCCCACCTTCAAGACCTTTGGCTTCTCATCCAAGAAGGTTCTTCAGAACTCAGAATTGAAGAAGCTTCTTGGATGAAAAGCAAAAGGTTTGACAGATTTACAGAGTTGGAAGGGACCTTGTAGGTCATCTAATCCAACCCCCACTCAAGCAGGAGACCCTACACCCGTGATGGCGAACCTATGGTGGGGCTTCACTAGTAGCGGTGGCTCTTCCATCCCAAGGACCGGCCCATAGAGTTCCACTGCTCTCCTCTCCTCTGCTTTCTGCACATCTGTGGATCAGGCACTGGACCCAGCTGTTCCTCCTCTTCCTCATCAGCCACCTCTAGACCTGGGAGCTGTTGACCCTCCATCTAAGGACTGACAGATGGCCCAGGCTCCGCCTCTGTCTGCCAGCTCCATTCCCTCTTCCCCCTTGGAGCTCTCAGGCTGCCTTGATGCTGACCCTGACTCTCACGCCTCCTCCTCCTCCTCCTCTGATTCGGTTGCTGGAGGGGCCAACGGCCAACAGGCCACAACAGTTGCTGAACAATCATTCAAAATTACAACAGACCCTCCAAAAAGGGGCTATGACCCACTTTTTGTAATTCTGACCCCTGCCCTCCCCACAGTGGCCACATTTGGACAGTCATCCACCAGCCCTCATTTACAGTGGTTTGCAGTGCCCGCAATCACATGACAGCGATTAATGACTTTATTACTGGAACCAGGCACGCACTTCCAATTTCCAGAGAATGGGCTTGCTTAACGACTGCAGCATTCATTTAATGATGGCAGTGTTCACTTAATGACCATTGTAAGAGGGGTCATAAAATCAGGCCTGGGTTCATGGCGACTCACTTTATGATTTTTTTTTTTAATTTGATTTATATGCCGCCCTTCTCCGGAGACTCAGGGTGGCTTACAATGCGTTAAGCAATAGCCTTCATACTTTTGTATATTTTTACAAAGTCAGCTTATTGCCCCCACAAACTGGGTCCTCAATTTACCTACCTTAGAAAGGATGGAAGGCTGAGTCAACCTTGAGCCTTGAGCTCAAGGTTGTCATAACTTAGGACAGTAATTGTTCAATTACAGTCATAACCCGAGGACTATCCCTTTCCCAAAGTTTCTCCCTCTGTGTGTATCGTGGGGCTGAATGCAGGTCTAAATTTAAATTCACCCCAATATTTTGGTTCATGAATATTCCTAAGGAAATCATGGCGATAACATCACTAAAGTCCCCTTTGCCCAGCTAAAAACATGAAATTGCAAAGCTCTTGCAACCGGCGATGAATATTGAACTCATAGGCCATTACAGTTGCTGCATTTAATTTCTTTTGTTTGTGTTTTGTGTGTCTGGTCAGCTTTGTTACAGAGTCCTATTTTTCTTTCTTTCTTTCTTTTCTTTTTTTTCCAGGCTAAAAGGCTTTTGTTCTGTTCTGAGCTGGGGGAAAGAAGCAATAATAACCAGAAATGGCCTTTGAATCCTGTCCAAGCTGGTTGAGTTAGCGGGGATTCATCAAAGCAGGATGTATCATTGCATATTGAGCATCTGTCAGAGATGGAAACTGGCAATTTACAGAAAGATATTATCTGTAATTTGCTCCTTCGCACTTTACGTGTGGGAAGAAAAATCTTGGGGAATTTGAATGCTGACTCCACTCTTTGCAAATTTAAAGATAAATGCTAGAGATTTCAATGATTTCTCTCTCCCCTGGATCACCCCACTCCACGTGGCCAGCAAACGGACACAAAGGAGAAAATGGGAAGAATAAAACAATCCCTTCTGTGAAGTACTTATGGAGGTCTAGTCAAAGAGCGAACGGGCAAGAAGCTTTAAGGAGGAAATTAGCCAGTAGCAGTTTTGAAGGAGGGAATTATGACTTTCTTTTCTTTTTATTTTTTTAGGAAACGTATCTGAGTGCCTATCTTGTACAGAGACCCGGTTTGCTGTAGTGGTTAAGGTACTAGATTAAAACCAAAAGACTCTAAGTTCCATTCCCAATTTAGGCATAAAACCAACTAGATGACCTTGGGCCAGTCACTTTCTCTCAGCTCTAGGAAGCAAGCAATGGCAAACTGTTGGAATACATTTTGTTGGAATGCATTCTTATGCAACAAATACAGTAGTATTCAGCCAGTAGATGGCAGTGTTTACAACTTTGGATCTATGGTATATACTCTATGTTCTTTTGTACCAAGTGGAGTTTCCTGTTGCACTTGAGCAGTTAAGCAGTAAAGCACATAGTGACTGTACTCTTTGTCTGTTCTGTGATGCTATATATAAACAGAATTTCTAACACAAGCCACTTCCACAACTCTAGCCAAGAAAGTGGCACAGAGTAGTCCAGACAGCTGTTAGGAGTCAATTCTAACCAGAAGGGATAAAATAAACATAAAATTAACATAATTGATTTTTTTTAACCAAAAAAAATCTTTTTTTTTGTCCTGTATTCCCTACACTCACTTTGAGCACAGGGTTTCCCCAGAAGCCAATTTGGATTTTTAACAGAATAATAGAGCTAGAAGGAGGTCTCCGAGTCCAACCCTCTGGTCAACCCCCTTTTCTCTCCTTCATCTATCAAAGTTGTGTTCCATCCACTTTGGGAAGAGATCTGGTTGCTGATCCCTGTATTAAATAATAGAAAAGCCTATCAAGCTATGTGTATGGATTTCTGACAGTCATCTTCAGGAACCTAGATGTTGGATGAGATCCAAAGACTGTGATATTGACCAAGCCCAACACACATGACAATCCCCAGACACATCCCCACCCACCAAAAATTCTCCACCCCTAAACCACCCAAACATAACACAACAGACCAAGTAATGCTGTCCAACAGCTCACTGATAGTGGCCCTTTAGTTCATTGTTGAGTACAATTATAGCTCTGGGATAAAAATTATTCAGAAAACATGTGGTCTGAGTTTTAATTGTTCTGTAACTTTTACCAGAAGGCAACAGTCCAAAAAGATTGTAAGCAGGATGGGAAGAGTCTCTGAGAATGAGGAGGAGGAGGACTCATGGGTAGGGATAAATCTTCCCACCTTCCCACCTGTTGAGGATACCTGGTGTCAATTTTTTTTATTAAAGATAGCTCTGTCTCTTCTTCATGGAAAAACGGATGCGTCCTTTCACAATTTCCATATCTCTTATGACAACAAGCAGTATATTTGAGTTTCTAGACAAGGTTAAGTAGATGTTAGACTCAGAGGAGAAGGAAGGAAAAACTAAAAGGCGAGGGAGAAATGGAGACGCAGGAGGAAGAGAACACAGCCACTGACAAAGGGTGAAATTATCTTTAATGGGTGAAAGACAGCTGTGACCCTTGCATGGACAAATGACGGAGAAAGGATGTTTTGACAGCTTGTGCGCTGTCCTTTTCAGTACAATGAGGCAGATGGAAGAATTTGATTTTACTCCCAGTTTGTGAAGGAGTATTGCACAGCCACGGAACTGTAACATTTTATTGTCCAAATAATAAATAATAAAAGAACAAGATAGAAATACAATTGCGTCATAAATAACAAAAGAATAACATTTCATTCTTCCTAGTCTCCAAAGCACCTGCAGGCAAGAGAAGAAGCAATGGATGGAAACTAATCAAGGAGGGAAGCAACCTAGAGCTAAGGAGAAATTTCTCTGATAATTAGAATAATCAATCAGTGGAACAGAAGTTATGAGTGCTCCGTCACTGGAGGTTTTTAAGAAGAATTTGGACAATCACTTGTCTGGAATGGTATAAGGCCGTGATGGCGAATCTATGGCATGAGTGCCACAGGTGGCACACGGAGCCATATTAGTGGGCACGCGAACGTTGCCATAGCTCAGCTCCAGCACGCATGCGTGCGCCGGCCAGCTGATTTTTGGGTCTTCCGGTCCCACCAGAAGTTGGGAAATGGGCTGTGTCCAGCCTCCGGTGAAGTGGGGAAGGCTGTTTTTGCCCTCCCCAGGCTCCTAGAAAGCCTTTGGAGCCTGGGGAGGGTGAAAAACGGGCAGGCCAAGCTACTGCATATAAAGAGGGAGCAAACCCCACACTCACCAGCACTGATGATGTTACCTGGTTGGACAATGAAACATCTGCAAACAAACAATCAAGCTCAGAAGGCACCAGGGACTTCCCAGAATTTTGAAAGCCTAGCAGTATTTTGCCATCCTTTCATCTTATGCTAAAGAGACTCAAGGTAGAGCTATCTTGAGCTTCTTCCTTGTCCCGTTCTGGTGTCTCTAGGCTAAGTTAAAGTTTTCCTACAATTCAAGCGATTGCTTAAGGATGGAATGATGGGGAACAGTCCTTAAGCAAAGTTGACAGTTGCTATATGTATGAAGCAGGGGTGAAATCCAGCAGGTTCTGACAGGTTCTGGAGAACCGATAGTGGAAATTTTGAGCAGTTTGGAGAACCGGTAGCGGAAATTTTGAGTAGTTCAGAGAACTGGCAAATACCACCTCTGGCTGGCCCCAGAGTGGGGTGGGAATGGAGTTTTTGCAATACCCTTCCCCCAGGAGTGGGGAGGGAATGGGGATTTTGCAGAATCCTTCCCTTGCCATGTCCACCAAGCCATACCAAGCCACACCCACAGAACCGGTAGTAAAAAAAATTGGATTTCACCACTAGTATGAAGACTTTTCACCATCACTTCCTTGAAACCTCTTCCTTGTAATAGGATACAAACACCACTCCTATGTATATTTGAGAGAAATCCAAACTTTGGATGTACTAATTACTATATTATTTTATATTTTATTTCTGATGATTTTAATTCTGATTCTACATTGTTGTGCACTATCCAGAGCCTCAAATGATGGGATGTGTAGATGCTGTTCCTACCCAGTTTAGCACAAATGAAATGAAATGCAATCTAAAATGGGCTCCCCAAAATCTCCCATCTTTTTTAAAATCTGTCCTTCGCTTCCTCTCTAGCAAACGAGTTAAACATAGAGATATAAGAAAATGCTGGTGATAAATAGCCTTATTAAGAGCATTGTTATCTTGCTCTTGGACTGAGTATATTTGGAGATGGGTGGAATCAACGCCACTCCATTAATTCTGGGGGAGAAAAATAGAGTTTATTCACTCAAATTTTATTCCCTCGGATTTATTCCCATCACTCACACAAAATCTCCCCCAACGTGTCCAATAATTCTGCCTCCTATTTCAACTGGAACTGAGCTTTTAGCATTAGGGAGGTGTATTTTAGCTTGTTCAATATTTCAGTTGCAATGTTTGTTGCGTTACTGTTTTTCTTTTTTTAGGTAAACCTCCCCGGGAGAGTTCAGCCTTAAAGGTGGCCTAGAAATCTTTTAATTAATCCAGCCAACCAAGAAATGTAAATGTCATAAATAAATGTAATGAATAATAAATAAATCAAAATTAAAAAACAACAACAACATGGTAGCTGTAGCTAGGAAGTAATCACGAAATGTGATGGAGCCAAATCTTTTTTTTTTTCCCTTTTCACCTCCCTTGCAATCCATACCAAATTTTGGAAGAATGACAGCCTCTATCACGGGGAAGGGAGTGTGCCACAGTGCACAGCTCTTTGTGCAAAAAAGAAGAAGAAGAAGAAGAAGAAGAAGAAGAAGAAGAAGAAGAAGAAGAAGAAGAAGAAGAAGAAGAAGAAGAAGAAGAAGAAGAAGAAGAAGAAGAAGAAGAAGAAGAAGAAGAAGAAGAAGAAGAAGAAGAAGAAGAAGAAGAAGAAGAATAGAGGACACGAATGGAGAAAGGGGAGGGAAAAGTGCCCTCCCCAGGGGTGATGGTAGCGATGTTGGCCGGTGGTTCGAAGAACCGGTAGTGATGGTAGCGCAAGGCTCCGCCCACCCACCCAGTCATCGTTACTTCCTGGTTTTAACCAAGAAGTAACCTGTTTTTTACCCTCTGCGCATGCGCAGAAGGGGTTTGCACATGCGCAGAGGGTCTGTGTGTGCATGTGATGTGCGCAGGGTGCGTGCACTTCCAAAACAGTTGGGAAGGTAAATAGATTTCACCCCTGGCCCTCCCATCTTCCCAAGTGCCTTTGCTACTTACAGAGAGGAAGTATTGGGAAAGGAGTCCCAAAGGTGCTTTTTCAGGAGGCAACTGTGCTTCCTTTGTTTTTCCTCGAAGACATTTCACTTCTGAACCAGTGGTGAGTTTCTACCGGTTCTACCCGGTTTGGGTAAACCGGTAGCAGCAGTGGTGGGTGGCTCCGCCTGTTGTGGTCCGCCAGCAGCTGGCAGTGGAATCGGACAGTGATGAGGCTGAGGAAGAACATGGGCCAGTCCTGGAGGCTGGGGAAGGCCCAGATGAGGGCTCTGTGTCAGAGGCAGAGATGGGGCCAGGGCCATCGGGGAGTGATGTGCGGACTCCAGAGCCTCCAGAGCCTGATAGGAGTGAGGCAGAGGAACAGGAGGAGCCTATTCCTAATGAGAAGAGCTGCCAGAAGGCAAGAGCAGCTCAAGCAAAGAGAACAACTCAGGAGTAAGGCCAAGAGATGATTGGCCCCTCCCATAAGGCTTAAAACAGACCAGGCTTTGCTGGAAAACAATGTTGGTAGCTTCGTCTTCTTCTTCATCTACGTCTTATATTTATTTTTGTATCTGTGACTTCTGAACATTTATTTATTTATTTATCAACATAATTTGAATACTTGAAAAGAGTAAGTAAAAAGGAATATTAGGACAGGGACGGTAGGCACCCTGGTGCGCTTATGCACGCCCCTTACAGACCTCTTAGGAATGGGGTGAGGTCAACAGTAGACAGTTTAAGGTTAAAGTTTTGGGGGTTTGGGGAAGAAACTACAGAGTCAGGTAGTGCATTCCAGGCACTGACCACTCTGTTGCTGGTTGTATTTTCTGCAATTGAGTTTGGAAGGGTTTACCTTGAATTTGTATCTATTATTTGCTCATGGATTGTTGTGGTTGAAGCTGAAGTAGTCATTGACAGGAAGGACATTGTGGCAGATAATTTCATGTACTATGCTTAGGTCAGACTGAAGTCGGCGTAGTTCTAAATTGTCTAAGCCCAAAATTTGAAGTCTTTTAAAATAAACTTTTTTTAAGATAAAATTTGAAACCTTTTAAGATATAGAATCCTAAGTCAAACACCACAGCAATAAAAATCTCCTGCAAAAAAGGCCCCCAAATTTAGCTCATCCTTTCTCATCCGCAGTCACAGAACTTTACCTTCCCCAAATGGAAGGAGACCGACGGGAGTAAAATTAACTGTTATAAATGATTAATTTGCATGTACCCCGTACAATAAATGGAATCAATGGAAAGCAATTATGAATAAATAAAATAATATATATAATCTCAGAAAGTAGTACACTGGTACACATTGGAAAGCCTAATTAATACAAGGAGCAAATTCTTATTCAACCGTGATTGAGTTAAATAAATCACAGGATTGAGAAAAATTAGGATGTGCAAAAAAAAGAGAGAGACTCTTTTGAGGAGTTGGCAGCTGCAGGATACAAAGAAAAGGGAAGGAAAACAAAAAAAGAACCTGAATTGGAGTTTAAATAAAAAGCAGCAGCTATGAAGAGCTGTCATCATTCAAAGCATTTCACTTGCGGTTAAATGCAATGAAAACATTTGCAAAGCAGAGTTGACATTTATAGGGTTTGCTCCATGCCTTTTCACGTGGCACGTTATGAAATGGACACTTCCTGTTGTACTTCTTTTAACAATGCACATGTGAAATAGATCCTCTGTTGGGGTAACTGGGAACTATCCAGTATAATGCGGTGACCAAAACTGGGTAAGACTTAACCTTAACATCACCATTACAAAATAATAATAATAATAACTGGAGAAAAGAATGTCTATGAAATTCTCCGTAATCCAGGTTGTCCCAAAGGTGCTTTTTCAAAGAGGCAACTGAACTTTCTGTCTGACAAGATGTTTTACTTCTCATCCAAGAAGCTTCTTTAGCTCTGGAGAAAAGAGAAAAGAACAAAATACAACAATCTATAAATAAGAAGTAGAACGACTGTGGCACAGAAAGCAAAGATAGAACCAATAGTACTAAGTAACTTGGGCACCATCTCAAAACATCTGGAATACCCACTGAAAAACAATTGGCATTGACAAAAATCAGTATCGGTCAATTGGGAAAGGCAGCTTCCCCTGGAACAGCTTACATCCTGGAACAATACCTTCAATGTTGTCAACAACAACAACTGCCTGTCCCTGGTCCTTGGAAAAGATTTGATACAGGTGGATAAAAGATGCCAAATCCAGTCTGACCCTGCAACCAACAATAATAATTCAAGCACAAATCTGACAGCTTCTTCTGCTCTGGGTTGACACAGAGAGACAAGAGGAGGTGAGATCAAGTTTTCAAGAAAGACTTTAATATTCTCTGAAAAAATTGCAAGTAAAAAGGCAGAGAGCCTCTCCCCACCCCCCAAAAAATAGATTAGTGCATTACAAACTGAAAGGCTGTGTATCAGGAGACTGGCTTCATTGAACGTAGCCTTCGGCATAATCCACTCGTGGATCTTCGTTACCATTTCAAACCCTTTCCTTTAATTTGCATTGCGAAGGCTGCGAACATTTTCTTTCAGTTGCAGGGAGAGGAGAGAGGTGACTTTAGAACCATTGGCAAACCCTACCTGAACACCAGGATATTGCTGTTTTGTGTATTTACCAACTGTAGAATCGAGTCATGTGGCAGCTTTGTTTGCCTGGCATCCTAGGCAGTGACGGGTTCCTCCTGGTTCAGCCCGGTTCGGCCGAGCCGGTAGCGGTGACGATATGATGTCACCGAACCGGTTCTCTTTGTTTGGGAGCTGGGCCCTCCCGCCCCGCCTGCATTATTCTTACCTTTTATTTGGCCCCGCCCCCAATCTATTTGCTGCCTCCTGAGTCCCAGCTGATTGGCTAGAAGGAAAAAAACTCTTGCCTCTGGGCTTCAAAGGGCCACCCTACAGCTGATCAGTGTTAAAAGGCAGTGTTGTGGTAGACCAGTGTGCTCAAAAAACAAATGGGTAGACCGGTGCCTCCAAAAACAAATGGGTAGACCGGGACGCTCCAAGAACAAATGGGTAGGCCGGTACAGCTCTGCAAGGAGTTAAAAGCTTGGTAGACCAGTACCTCTGCTAAATCCTAAAGAATTGTCACATGACCATCAAACCATGCCCACAAAATAAGCCACGCCCACAGAACTGGTAGTAAAAATTTTAGAACCCACCCCTGATCCTAGGAACATTGCAAACCAGTTCCTGCAGGAGTTGAGAATGCAGCCTGCTGATAACAGCAGCCAAGTATGATGGCCTGATCTTTCCTTGCAATGCTTCCCTTTGAAAAGACTAAGACCGCATTCGGCTCAAATCCCTCTTCTGAGCAAAATCCACAGCTTCTCCACTCTTCCAGAAGTTTAAAACAAATTCCCATGCCAAAGTGTATTTGATTTGGGGGGTGGGGGGTGGGATGTTTAATGCATGAAATCTCTCTCTTCATCCTCAATGCTTTGAACTGAAATTTTGAAGGCGGTTCTCCAGCTCTGCTTAGCTTTGTCTCCGGGAGTGGCCCTTTTTATTTGAGCTTAGTTCTCCCAAGAAGGCAGTCCTTTTATTTTTAATCACTGTAAAAAAAGGGCCCTCTAATTAGAAAAACGTGATCATGTTTGATCTACTATCATACGTTTAGCCAGAAATGTCTGCAAAGTAAGTTATGTAAATGAAACAAGAGTGGTTATGAAGCCTACGCCTTCATAGAATGTTCAAATTGTTACACTCACACAGCACAATAATGCTGGTTATTTTGCATGTCTGTCCATCTGTCTGTCTATCATCTGTCATCTAACTGTCCACCCATCATCTATCTATCCATCTATCTCCATCATCTTCATCTCCATCTCCATCATCTCCACCTCCACTTCCCATTTCCATCTCCATCTCCATCCCCATCCCTATCTATCTATCTATCTATCTATCTATCTATCTATCTATCTATTTTATTTTATTTTATTTTATTTTATTTTATTTATTTTAATTTGATTTATATGCCGCCCTTCTCCGGAGACTCAGGGCGGCTTACAGTGCGTTAAGCAATAGCCTTCATACTTTTGTATATTTATACAAAGTCAGCTTATTGCCCCCACAAACTGGGTCCTCATTTCACCTACCTTAGAAAGGATGGAAGGCTGAGTCAACCTTGAGCCTTGGAGAGATTCGAACCAGCAGTAAATTGCAGGCAGCTGTGTTAATAACAGGGTGCTTTAAACCACTGTAGTACCAAGGCTGTTGCTTGATCTATCTATCTATCTATCTATCTATCTATCTATCTATCTATCTATCTATCTATCCATCCATCCACCCACCCACCCACCCACCCACCCACCCACTCATTCATTCAATCAACCATCCATTTTGTAATATCATATATCTATTTCATGCTTATGAAAAATAAATTGTTTTGGCATATTACATTACGGAATATCTACTACTGTTATCATGACCCCCTTTAGATAAATCCTCCCAATTGAGAAAGAGGCGGAGAAAGGCAGAAGGTTCCCAATCCATTGGCTTTCAAACCCAAACGAGGGACAGAATTGACTCTTTCAGACCCCAGAGCTACTGCCTGAAGGCAACTCATAGCTCCTAAACCCACAAGAAACCGGCAATATCTGTTAAGTGAAAAGTACCTGTACAACAAAGCTGGTGGATGCCCCATCAATAATAAAGCAGAGAAAATAAAATGAAGATGGATTGATCACTAGATCTATTGTTTCCACCAATACCAAATCTATATCACTGGTGACATTTACGGAAGCTCGCAGGAGTTTAGGGATTCTGTTTCTGTGTTTATTAGTAGCTGCAATGGTGATTGACAGTTTTGTTTTGTTGAAACTCAGTGTCAAAGTAACCACCAAGTAATGTGACTATTCCGATGCCATCCATCCTTACTAAGAAGGTAGACCTCTAGGAGAACTTCAGAGGACCTGTCTCAAAAGCCAGCGATCTCTTGGCTAACACTAATGGGAAGTTAGGGCAACGTCAAAGGAGCTTTGAAAATCCGCTTGAATTGGAAAGCTTCTCTTCATATTTTTTTGCAGGGTGAGAGCATCTACAAAAAGAGCTAGGGTTAGGTCACAAGCATCCTTACCATCTTATGCACCCCCTCAAATATATACAGGTAAAAGAAAAAAATAATCAAAGAGAGGAAACAAAGATGAGGTTTAAAATAGAGAGAGATGAGGGGTGGGGGGAAAGGCTCTGATCTGCCTTTACAAAGACAGAATTGTCTCTGTAGAGTTTCCTCTAATCAAATAGTGATAACTTTTAATGCCTTTTCCCTACTTCCCCCCCTACCCCAACTGATGTCAACTCTCAATTTGTTCTCACCTTTCCTTTTCTTATTAAAACATCCTAGTTAATCCCAGGAGTTACTCTACCGATGCTGGCTGCTAATTTAATTCCCTGTCCAGCGTCCAAGTCTTTTGTCTGCTTCGCAGTCAGTCATCCGTGTGGCCTTTAACTCCCCATCATGCATCTTTTCCTCTGTTACATTTTCTCTTTCTCCCCCATCGTTGAAGTCCCTTTCACAGCCTTTCAAAACAAGATTCCGGTCATCAAATCTACAGTTGATTTCCCAGTTCCTTTGAGAATTTTCATTATTTTTTTTTTCTCCTTGGTTTTTCTTTTCAACTCTGGCCTCTTCAGGTTTAATTCAATCTCCTCTCATCGCATGCACTTCGTGAGAGTTTTATTTCATTTAATTTTGTCCGCTTTCTTCATCAGCACATAATTCATTAGTAGCCAGCCATTCTCTGAATAGTTAGTGCCTTGTCTAGTTAACACTTTACAGTTGGTTGAACTGCTAGGATTCCTCCCACCCTCTATGTAGGGATAATGTTATATGCTGATTGACCTTGAAGGCAATTAAATTGTCCTCTTGCTTATATATTTATTCAGGGCCAACAGGAAGAAGCCATCTAGAATGGAAGTTAATATTATAGTTTTATGGAAAATGTACACACTGCCTGAAGAGGTTCTCAGTGATTGCGAACTGGTGAAGGTAGTTGTTGTTCAGATACTAAGTTGTGTCTGTCTTTTTGTGATCTCATGGACCATAGCAACCTTGTCCTCCTTTATCTCCTGGAGTTTGCCTAAATCTATGTTCATTGTGGTGCAGTGGTTGGAATGCAGTACTGCAGGCTACTGCAGGGTGAGGAAAACCTGGAAGCTTTCAGATTCGGGTTCCCCCAGATGTGCCAATATGACATCTCAAATAAAATGCCTTGATAGTACAGGGGTTTAGTGCACCCTGTTATTAACACAGCTGCCTGCAATTTCTGCTGGTTCGAATCTCTCCAAGGCTCAAGGTTGACTCAGCCTTCCATCCTTTCTAAGGTAGGTGAAATGAGGACCCAGTTTGTGGGGGCAATAAGCTGACTTTGTATAAATATACAAAAGGATGAAGGCTATTGCTGAGCGCATTGTAAGCCGCCCTGAGTCTCTGGAGAAGGGCGGCATATAAATCAAATTAAAAAAATAAATAAAAAAATGTAACTTTGAGGAAACCCAAGCCTCGGAGTTTTCTTTCGTTAGGGTGTGACTTGGAACCCTGACAGGTAGGGCCCCAAAGGAAGAAGGGACGGGAAGAAAGAAAAGTAAAAAAAGAAAGAAAAAAAAGGAGAAGGAAGAAGAGGAGTAACATGAAAGCAGCTATCGACAAATTACAATGAATAGGACAATTAATCACTTTTGTTATAGCCTCCAGCCCGTATTCTACTGAAATCTGACAATAAGCCCAATAGTGTGATCAAACAATTCTATTTCAGCATAAAAATTAAGAGGGAAAAAAACCCCAAATATTTATTTTGGATTTGTTTTATGTACATAGAACCAATCTTTTAAAAATAATTTTCAAAATACAAAATATATCCCCAATATTTGCCCCCCCCTCCCCCCCTCACTGGCATCATGACACAACTGGCAACTACTGGCAAGAATACTGAAAGTAATGTGCGGCTTCTACTTTTACCAAAAAGTTGCTCCTTTCTGCCTTAATGCCAAGCAGTGGTGGGTTTCAATTTTTTTTACTACCGGTTCTGTGGGTGTGGCTTGGTGGGCGTGACATGGCTTGGTGGGTGTGGCAGGGGAAGGATACTGTAAAATCTCCATTTCTCCCCGATCAGCTGGGACTTGGGAGTCAGAGAATAGATGGGGGTGGGGCCAGTCAGAATTTTTACTACCGGTTCTCCGAACTACTCAAAATTTCTGCTACCGGTTCTCCAGAACTGGTCAGAACCTGCTGAAACCCACCTCTGATGCCAAGTGTCCAAATCAGACAACAACAGAGAACCAAGGAACCAAGAATAGAAACAGTATTGCATCTCCAAGTTGGTTGCAAGCCTGCAAGGAGTTAAGCTGCTTGCATTCCCCTGAAGATGAAGGGAAGTTGCAGCTCTTAATTTTCTGCAGGACTGCAGACTCCATTGAAGCTGCAACGGTGCCCATTACCTTTCCTAAGTCCTACCAGCTTCGACGAGTTGTTGCCAACTGCGATATATAAAAAATAATACCTCCTCAGCTGTTTTGATGGTTTTTTTCCCCATAACTATTTCGCCCAGAAAAAGAAAGGTACAATGATCTTAAAAATAACTATAATGAGCTTTTATTAAGCATTAAGTGCACCTGCTGCATGTAATTATTTCTTTATGCTTTATCTATAATCCTTCATTATTTCCGAATACAAGAAAAACAATGCATTAGGAACTGTCACAGCAAATGAGCTATTCTTCCCATGAGATATATTATTTACCTTACCAGCCATATTCTTAACATACCTGTGGAGAACCTTTTTCCCCCTGTATTTTTGTTACCATCTACTGATGGTAGTAGCAAAGATGATTAGGGGACTAGAGGCTAAAACCTATAAAGAACGGTTGCTGGAATTGGGTATTAGTTTAATGAAAAGAAGGACTAGAGGTGACATGATAGTAAGGTTCCAATATCTAAGGGGTCACCATAAAGAAGATAAAGCCTGGATAGCTCAACAGACAGAAGCACTGTAATTTAACACCAGCTGTCTGCAATTAAAGTAAGATCGAATCTCACCAGACTCAAGGTTGACTCAGCCTTTCATCCTTTCTAAGGTAGGTAAATTGAGGACCCAGTTTGTGGGGGCAATAAGCTGACTTTGTATAAATATACAAAAGGATGAAGGCTATTGCTTAGCGCATTGTAAGCCACTCTGAGTCTCCGGAGAAGGGCAGCATATAAATCAAATTAAAAAAAAAAAAGAAGAAGAAGAAGGAGCCAACTTATTCTCCAAAGCACCTGAAGCAGTGGTAGGTTGCTCCCGGTTTTATCCGGTTCTATAGAACTGGTAGTAAAACCGGCTGGAGGCTCCGCCCATCTGCTACAATGTCATCATGGGTGATCTGCACATGCGCAGAAGAGAGCGCGTGCGCACACAGTCCCATTGCAAACTGGTAATAAAGGTAAATAGAACCCACCCCTGACCTGAAGGCAGGACAAGAAACAACGGGTGGAAACTAATCAAGGAGAGAAGCAATTTAGAACTAAGGAGAAATTTCCTGATAGTTAGAACAATTAATCAGTGGAACAACTTGCCTCCAGAAGTTGTGAATGCTCCAACACTGGAAGTTTTTAAGAAGATGTTGGATAACCATTTGTCTGAAATGGTATAGGATCCTCCTGCCTAAGCAGAGGGTTGGACTAGAAGACCTCCAAGGTCCCTTCCGACTCTGTTATTCTATTCTAATTTTGTAGCCTACATATGAAAAGTTTGTCAGTTAAGTTTTCACATTGGGCTCATCCTACTGAAATATAGGCAGGGTCGTGTCAATCTTTTACTAGCTGGGAAGTTACTTTTTTTTTTTTCCAATTAAATATTTAAGATCAGGGTTTATCTCTACCACTTTAACAGCCCAGGCATTTGTCATCTGCATCGGACTTCCTTTGGACTGCTTTTATTTGAAAACCCATCAAGCCTCAAACACGCAATGTGTAATATGGCCCTGAATGTGAGCCCTGAGAGGCAAGTCTTTGCCTTCGGATCTAATTGGATTCCATTATCCCTGATCCTTGGCCATACTGACTGGAGGTTTGGGAAACTGGATTCTAATAGAAACCAGAAACTCACAACTTCCCTAGCCTTAATATAAATGAGTGCAAGGCAACAAAGAGAGGGATACGGTCGCAAAGTTCATTTTTTTATTTATTTAAGTTAGAGCTGTTTACACTTGTTGCCTTTCAATGGATTGTTTAATACTCCAAGTACCATCCTTCTTGACCTCCAAAGCAGGGGTGAAATCCAGCAGGTTCTGGGGAACCGGTAGTGGAAATTCTGAGCAGTTCAGAGAACCGAACCACCTGCTGCTCTCATTACTGGTTCTCTGAACCACCCGCCGCCATCATTACTGGTTCTCCGAACCACCCGCCGCCATCGTTACCAGTTCGGCTGAACTGGTCCAAACGGGTAGCATTTCTTTTTTTTTTATTGCAAAAGTTTTACAATTACATTTTCACCCCATTTTTCCCCCCCCATCCCACCCCCCACACCCCACCCTAACCCCCCCAAACCCCCCTAACCCCTCCCCCCTGACTTCCACAAAATATAATCCCATCAAAATCCCCTTTTTATAAAACTTGAACCCCTCAGACCCCCTTAAAAAAAATTTTTATCTTCACAGTTTTCATACATTTCTATTTTTATATAATACTTTCAATGAAAAACTACTTGATACTTTCTAACTTGTTATTTGTTCTGCACATAATCTATCCATTTTTTCCATTCCCATTCATAAATCTCTTGTGAGCGATCTTTTAAATATGCTGAGATCTTCGCCATCTCCGCAAAACTGGCCATCTTCAAAGTCCATTCTTCGATAGTGGGTAAAGCTTCATTTTTCCAATATTTACCTATCAATAATCTCGCTGCAGTTATCATGTACAATATCAACTTGATTTCATCCAGTGTAAAACCCTTTACTATACCCAATAAAAACAATTGTGGAGAAAATGGAATTTTTTTCTTCAAAACATTCTGCATAACCCACCATATTTTTATCCAAAAAGCCTTAACTTTCTTACAATTCCACCAAACATGATAATATGTAGCATCTAAACAATCACATCTCCAACATTTTGGCTGAACATTAGGATACATACAGGATAGCAAACGGGTAGCATTTCATCCCTGGCCAGGGGGCTGCTCTTCCGGTTTCTGGCTCTCCCAAATACGTGAAGACCAGCTGTCCAAAGCCGGAACCCGGAAGAGCAATGGGCGAAGGCTGGCATGCCCGAAGAGATGGCTCTGTGTGCCACTTCCGGCACGTGTGCCACAGGTTCGTCATCACGGGTTTAGGCTGTGGGCACACTAGTCCTGCCAGTCATTCTCTTGGATTTGATTTTGCTGTCTCCACCATCTTCATAGGACTCCCTCTTCATTCTGTTTACTCTCTCCCCTTTAAAGAGCTGTTTTGTGCATAATAGATACAGATGATCATAATAAGCCGTACAATTGCAATCCATCTCTCCGATGCCATAAAAAAAATCACAAGTCCTACAGCCAGACAACTCAGTGATGGATTATTACTTGTCTAATGCTATAGTTATGAAAGAGTTCAGAAGGTTTTTTTTTTTTTTTTAAAGGATTAATGGAGATTAAAATAGTTGCACAAACAAAAGAATACACGGTCTGCGGTGCCAATAAGTCTCCACCTGCATATCAGAGAGATTTTTTTTTTTTATGTTGGAGGTGATGAGAAGAATGCATACTGTCTCAAACGAGTCTCCGGTTGGAACCAGGGTGGACAATTTGGCGCCTCAAGCATAGGATCTTGGGTTACTTGACTGATTCATTGATCCTCTGTTGTTGTAAGTCATGTCTGACCCATTGTGACCCCATGCACAACGTTCTTCCAGGCCTTCCTGTCCTCTATCATCCCCCCCACCCCCAGAGACCATTTAAGCTCACACCTACTGCTTCAGTGACTCCAATCAGCCACCTTGTTCTCTGCCGTCCCCTTCTTCTTTTGCCCTCAATCTTTCCCAGCATTAGGCTCTTCTCCAGGGAGTCCTTCCTTCTCACTAGGTGGCCAAAGTATTTGAGTTTCCTCTTCAGGATCTGACCTTCTAAGGAGCAGTCAGGGTTGATCTCCTCTAGGACTGACTGGTTGGATCGCCTTGCAGTCCAAGGGACTCGCAGGAGTCTTCTCCAGCATCAGAGTTCAAAGGCCTCCATTCTTTGGCGCTCAGCCTTCCTTATGGTCCAACTTTCACAGCCATCCATTGCAACTGGGAAAACCATCGCCTTGACTATACGCACTTTTGTTGGCAGGGTGATGTCTCTGTTACCTTCTTGTTAAACTGCTTTTAAACATGGGCAAAGGGATTCCCCATTTCCATGATTTCATAAATGGAGGAGCTAATATAGCAGTTTAAAGGCTTTTGCTGTCCATTCATTCTTGTTCTCTCTGGGCACAATGAGAACATATCTTTTGCCAACTCCACATTGGCGACAGGAAGGGCATCCGGCCAGCAAACACTCAGCTCCATTCAGTTGCCCTGACTCCACCCCAATGCAAGGGATTACGGGATCATTAAAAGACCAAAAAAAAAATAAATAGTAGGCAAAACGGTAATTTCAAGAGGAGCGAAGAGGTTGAGGAAAGCAATCCTGCGAAGACTTTCAGGAAGGATCCTTTTAAAGCTACTTTCTAAAATTGCATTCAACACATTGCAGGAATCATCATGCATGCCCATCTGCATTTGCACTTTGCTATTGTCCAAATGACGCATACAACTCTGCTACGCACAAGAGTCAAAAGCATCTGGCAATGTGTCTTTATTATTAAGAGGGAAGGAGAGAAAGAGAGGAGGAAGAAGGAAAGAAGGAGAAAGAGAGAAAGCGGGGGGGCAGAGGGGAGAAGGAGGAGGGGGGAGGAAGGAAGGGAAATAAGTAAGTAAGAAAGGAAGGGAGGAAGGGAGGAAATTAAGGAAGGGAGGAAAGAAGGGAGGAGAGAGGGAGGGAGAAATAGAGGGTGGAAAAGATGGAAGGGAGGGAGGGAGAAAAAGGAAGGAAGGAAATTAAGGAAGAGGGAAATTAAGGCAGGAAGGGAGGAAATTAAGGAAGGAAGGAAATAAGGGAGGAGGGAGGGAGGGAGAAATAGAGGGTGGAAAAGATGGAAGGGAGGGAGGGAGGGAGAAAAAGGAAGGAAGGAAATTAAGGAAGGAGGGAAATGAAGGAAGGAAGGGAAGAAATTAAGGAAGGAAGGAGGGAGGGAGGGAGAAATAGAGGGTGGAAAAGATGGAAGGGAGGGAGGGATAAAAAGGAAGGAAGGAAATGAAGGAAGGAGGGAAATTAAGGAAGGAAGGGAAGAAAATAAGGAAGGAAGGAAAGAGGGAGGGAGAAATAGAGGGTGGAAAAGATGGAAGGGAGGGAGGTAGAGGAAGGAAGGAAGGAAAGAAAGAGAAAGAAAAAGAAAGAAAGAAAGAAAGAAAGAAAGAAAGAAAGAAAGAAAGAAAGAAAGAAAGAAAGAAAGAAAGGCAAAATTAATCCTGATCTCCACTACTGGTGTGACAAACAGGTTTTGTCTTCATTAAGAAATACAGTCAGGGGGAGGGAAAAAAAATAACCCTTGAATCCATTTATGTTTTCAATTTGCTCTGAACTGTTTTTGAATGACTCGGGTCAGGACCTAATTTCTGAAGCAATTTTCTTGGCATTTTATTGTTCACCAGTGACTTGTCCATGATTAAAGAATCTGCCAGGAAAATTCGCGCCCCCCCCAATTCTTTCTAATGATATTATTCTTTTTAGAGTACACTCTCTCCCCCCCTACCCCCACCCCAATCCTCTATCTCATGTATTGGGTTTGTCAGTATTGGTAAACCGAACGCAGTTTGAGGACCAAGAAAGAATATGGATTCTTTCTACTCGGAAAAAAAAAAATAAGTTTTGATTCTCCACCATCTTTTATTACTGTGTATGTTTTACCGTCCTCCAAATATATTAAGACAGACCGCTATTGGCAATCAAATATTTATATCTGAGTTTTAGAGGGTACAGCTTTATCCATTTAAGCGTGAAACAGCCATATTGGTTCTTACAGTTTCATTTTGTTATCATTTTGTGACAAATGGGGCTTGCAAAGGAAGGCTCTTCTGTAGATTTTGCATCATTCAATATTTGGCTCTCTCTCTCGCTCGCCTCTGCTTTCCTCCTATTTCCTTCCAGGATTCAGTGGCCACTTTATAAGCTCAGTTCTGGTGATGGATGCTTCTGTTGTTCTGGAGAGCTCAATCCCTGGGTCCGTGGCTGAAGATAAAGTAGAACCTGGGTCTGGTCTCTCTTCTTCTGGTCCAGCATCTTTACTACTGTGGTCTCCTTGGTGCTCTTACATGCACTAGCACCAAAGATGTTACCTAGCTGAATAATAAAACATCTGCAAGTAAACGGCCAAGTTCAGAGAAGACCAAGAATCGTACGGTCTTCTTCCTGCTCCTTGCAAACCCATCCCCGTCTAGTGCTGATGATGTTACTTAGTTAGGTAATGAAATGTCTGCAAGTAAACAACCAAGTTCAGAGAGCACCAAGGACCCCACAGTTTTCTTCCTCCTCCTTGCAAACCCATCCCCTTCTACTGTTGATGATGTTGTTCCCTACAACTTGCTTCAGTCGGTGTTCCTCCTTAAATAGGCTAAGGAAGTGGCCAATTAGCCCCAAGCCTTACTCTCGAGGAGACCTCTACCTGAGGAGCCATTCCTGCCTTTTGGCAGCTCTGCGCACCTGTGCATTGAGAAGAGGCTTCTCCTCTTCATCCTCTTCACTTAAAGGAGCTTCTGGAGGTTCTGAAGGCCCTGGCTGAATCCCTGCCTCTGGCACCACATCTTCTCCAGCCTCCTCACTGTCTGACTCGAGGGCCACCTGCACAGGCTGCCGGCGCAGCACCACATCAGCCTCCTCGCTGTCGGAATCAGCTATTAGCTGCACAGGCCGCTGACGGGCCACAACATAAGTGTGAAAAACAATTATAAGTCACTATAAGTCAGTGCCATTCGAATGGTCACTACATGGTTGATTGTAAGTCGAGGACTACCGTGTTTCCCCCAAAAATAAGACCCTGTTTTATATTTTTTTGAACCCCGAAATAAGTACTTGGCCTTATTTTTGGGGAGGTTTTATTATTTTGGGGTGCGTGGAACAAGACGGGGCTCCTCTTGCCATCTTACATGATTTCCAGCTCTGTCTCCCTAGGAGGAAATGGTGGGGACCAGCTGCACATGTGGTTAAATATTTTTTTTGGGGGGCTTATTTTAGCGCATGCACTCAAAAGCCCAATTGGGCTTATTATCAGGGATGTCTTATTTTCAAGGAAACAGGGTACCTCTATATAAACATTTATAGAATCTGATCCAGTTGTGGGATTCAGCCAGTTTTGTCTGGTTTGGGCGAATTGGTAGCGCCGACTGCGGTAGGCTCCGCCCACTCACCCGGAAGTAATGCCGTCCTATTTAGCCACGTTTTGGAGGCTGCGGAAGGCATGCATTCACCTTTGCGAACCAGTAGGTAAGGTAAGTGAATCCCACCTCTGATCTGATCCATGATTTGACTATGAATTTGGGGTACGTTTGTTTCTTTTTTCCCTGCAGTCAGTACCCCATCTGATTTTTGCAATGCTTCAAATTTAGATGAGATCTTTGTGATAAGATACACATTGCACCAGGGATGCGTAGCACGAGGCAACAGGTAATTAGATTTCTGGTGCTTCAGCAAGAACAGGAAAGGGATACCGATGCAACTCTGAGATTATCACCTGCCCTTCTTCCCTCTCGGCTTCTGGCTTGCTGCTCCCCCTCCTCACCTTGAAACCTCTCCTTGTGCAGCCAATGTGACCTCAATTACTGCTTTCATTTCTCGTTTTTCCTCTCCACGCCTCCCTCCTGCTCTGCCAAAACCTCTTTTTTTTCCAATTTACATGCTGACTAAGAATAAACGCCCTTCCTGCCCTTCCAAACACTTTGATGCCTTAGATCCTGGCTTGCTTTCTCGTGTCCTGCTGACGCTCTTTTTTTTCGGTGGCCCCAAGAGAGTCGAAGGCTGCTCCTGTAAATGTTTTGATAAGTGTCAACTTTGGGCCCCTGGGGAGAAGTTGAAGAGAAGAGGTGACGTTTCAAAGGATCTGGTTTTCCAAATCCTAGAGGTCAGAATATTCTGAGGTTGAGAATGTGCTCCAATTTAATTGAAAGGGCTCAGATCTCCTCAGACCTCAAGCTTTCAGCCAAGTGTACAGGTAGTCTTTCCATTCATCCACCATTTAATAAAGTACAAAATAAGAATATGTTAAGGTTAAGGCTGACAGAATAGAGTAGAGTAGAGTAGAGTAGAGTAGAGTAGAGTAGAGTAGAGTAGGGTAGGGTAGGGTAGGGTAGGGTAGGGTAGGGTAGGGTAGGATAGGATAGGATAGGATAGGATAGGATAGGATAGAATAGAATAGAATAGAATAGAATAGAATAGAGTAGGGTAGGGTAGGGTAGGGTAGGGTAGGGTAGGGTAGGGTAGGGTAGGGTAGGGTAGGGTAGGGTAGGGTAGAATAAACAGAGTTGGAAGGGACCTTGGAGGTCTTCTAATCCAACTTCCTGCTTAGGCAGGAAACCTTCAGGCAAATGGTTATCCAACATCTTCTTAAAAACTTCCAGTCTTGGAGCATTCACAACTTCTGGAGGCAAGTTGTTCCACTGGTTAATTGTTCTAACTGTCAGAAAATTTCTCCTTAGTTCTAGGTTGCTTCTCTCCTTGATTGGTTTCCACCCATTGCTTTTTGTCCTACCCTCAGGTGCTTTGGAGAATAGCTTGACTCCCTCTTCTTTGAGGCAGCCCCTGAGATATTGGAACACTGCTATCCTGTCACCCTTAGTCCTTCTTTTCATTAAATGAGACATACCCAGTATAAGAGTAGGACATCTTATCTAAGGGAATTTTAGAGTAAACTGCACATTTCATGAAATACAAAATAAGGGTAGGGCATCTTATCTGAGGGAGGTTTAGAGCAAACTGCTCCTGTGCATAAGACATAGGACACAGCACTGATGAAGTTATCTAGTTGGGTAATGTAATGTCTGAGAGAAAATCACCCAGGTCTGAGAGCACCAAGGACTCCACAGTTCAACCCTGAGCTACAAATATTCTCTTCCACTGGTACCACATGAGACACAGTTACTACAGAGATATCATCTAGGCCTCAGTTTAGATCTAATGCAGAAAAGTCTAAAGTAGTATCCGGGGCAACATGAAACATTCATTCTTTGATGAATGAAGAAGAGGAGGCAGCAAGGAAATGGCCTATCTGCATCTTGCAAAGGAATATCTAGAGAAATTGAGAAAGACCTTTTTTGGTCTCAATTGACAGAGAACACAGAACTTAACATTTGCACAGAGAGTTAGGGGAGAGGTGTAGTCCAGAAGGATGAATCTAAACATGTACAGATCATCCAGATGAGTTTTCCTCTGTGATTTGTTAAAACCCATCAGCAAATGTCCATGTTTCCAGTCATGAAGAAACCATTTATGCCAAAACTAATTGTGTCACATTTGAACAAGCCAGTAGCTTCACTTCTTTGCTGCAGTGGCTTGCATCTACATTTTTGTCATGATTGTTGGAGACATCCAAAGTCCCCCTCCCCACTGCCGCCTCCTCCTCCTCCTCCTCCTACTACTACTACTACTACTACTACTACTACTACTACTACTACTACCCCTTGTCAGGGTTCCAGAACAACCCAACTCCAATAGAAACTCTATTGGAATGTTAATATGGCTTCCAATAGACACCATATTAACACCAGAAGCTTCCACTCTGCCACTCCTCCTCCTCCTCCCCCCTCCCCCTCCTCCTCCTCCTCCTCCTCCTCCTCCTCCTCCTCCTCCTCCTCCTCCTCCTCCTCCTCCTCCTCCTCCTCCTCCTCCTCCTCCTCCTCCTCTTCTTCTTCTTCTTCTTCTTCTTCTTCTTCTTCTTCTTCTTCTTCTTCTTCTTCTTCTTCTTCTTCTTCTTCTTCTTCTTCTTCTTCTTCTTCTTCTTCTTCTTCTTTCTCCTCCTCCTCCTCCTTGCATGCTGGACATGAGCCAAGGATGAAGAAAATACTCTTGTTCCTGGTCATCCAAGTAAAAATCCTGCTGCTGGTTCTGTGCAATTCCTATCATACTCCTAACTTGGATAGTGGAACTGAGACAATCTATGGCAACAGTAGTTTAAACGCAACAACAACAACGACAACAAAAACAGCACGCCTGCCAAATGTCTTTATGAAGGAGTTATTTCCCACCATGAGAGAACACGGCAATATTTCTCTATCAAAGCACCCTAAACTTAATGAAGGCTAATTCAATCCAAGTCAGTTCTCTTTAGCTGAAGTTTGCTAGACTCTTTCCATAAATTTAAGCAAACCAGGGACTGTTATAGACCACCTGTCCTATATCCGTATCATTAATGAACATCTCCAAGGACAGTTCTGGCGGCAGTGAGCGGCAGAATCAAATTTCTTCAGCCTATACATTATTTCATTGGGGTGTTTTTTTTTAAAGAAATCATTCAATTAGAAGGTCACTGTCTTTTTACTTTTAAGCTTCTACAGTATTATTACATTTGAGATTTTTTTTTTTTTGCCAGAGAAAGTGCATCTTCAAACTGAGTCCATCGACCCAAGAGGAAATGCAAATCCATCTTCTTGTTTTTGTGGGGAGATTCTAGGCACACAAATGCGGTCCGTTCTCTTAAGGTTGCTTGGGTCTTTGATGCTCTCGGTTCTCATTTCTGAAAATGGGATTTTTGTTCTGATACTTGGCCTCAGGCTAGCAGTTAAATATTCAGGTTCCTTATTTGAGGAAAAATGCAATATATCAAGACAGGAGGGGACGAAAAAAAAAAGAGAAAAACCCTGCTTAAATAAAAACTCTCTTGAGCACCGATTCTATCCGAATTGTAACTCTTTTTAAGTCAGTCCGGATATTATTTTTCTCCTTGCCTTAGTAACAGGAAAAAAAAAAAGAGAGAATAATTTGCGTTTCAAATGCCTGATTCTTTGAAAATGGACACATGTAGTCATTGTCTTAGGCTATGTTTCTTTCTTAGGAGATTTGAATTCCTGTTTTTTTTTTGCTCCAGATTTTTCAAGCGATTCCATTGATTCATTGTTCTCACTGTCAAAAAATTTCTCCTTACTTCTAGTTTGGGTTCTCTATTAAACAAGCTTCCACCTGTTATGTCTTGTCCTGCCTTCAAGTGCTTTGGAGAATAAGTCAATCCCCTCTTCTCTGGGATAGCCCCTCAAGCAGTGGTGGGTGGCCCCTGGTTCGCACTGGTTCTATAGAACCGGTAATAAAACCGGGGGGAGGCCCCGCCCACTGACCCTGATATCATGAAAATGCTTCTGCGCATGGACAGAAGAGCACGCGCACGCGAGTGAACTGAGGCCCGTTGCGAACCGGTAGTAAGGGTAAGTAGAACCCACCCCTGCCCTCAAGTAAGAGAAAATAGCCATCATGCCCAGTGGTGGGATTCAAATAATTTAACAACCAATTTTAAATTTAACAATTTAACAAACAAAAGAGCCTTGGTAGTACAGGGGTTTAAGGCACCCTGTTATTAAGCTGGTTATTAAGACCAGCTGCCTGCAATTACTGCAGGGTTCGAATCTCGCCAAGGCTCAAGGTTGACTCAGCCTTCCATCCTTTCTAAGGTAGGTAAATTGAGGACCCAGTTTGTGGGGGCAATAAGCTGACTTTGTATAAATATACAAAAGGATGAAGGCTATTGCTGAGCACATTGTAAGCCGCCCTGAGTCTTCGGAGAAGGGCGGCATATAAATCAAATTAAAAAAAAACAAAAAAAAAAAACAGTTCTCTGCCCTAATGACTGGGTGGGTGGGCGTGGCCATGGTGGGCGTGGCCAGGGAGTGTGACAGGCAGCACTCGGCCTCCTGCACCCCCGTTGGGAGGAAAAACAGGCTGCGGGGGGAAGCCCCCCCTGCCCCATTTTGGGCCTAGGAGGCCTCCCTGAAGCCTCCTGGGAGTGAAAATGCGTCGATTTGGGTCTAGGAGACCTCCCTGCACTCACCTGGGAGCCAAAATGGGGCGCGTGGGGACTCCTGGAAGGGGCAGGGCCAGCCAGCAATTTAACTACTGGTTCACCCGAACCGGCCCAAACCAGCCCAAACCAGCTGAATCCCAGCACTGATCATGCCTCCCCTAAAGGGGAGAGAAGCAACCTGGAACTAAGGAGAAATTTCCTGACGGTTAGAACAATTAATCAGTGGAACAACTCGCCTCCAGAAGTTGTGAATGCTCCAACACTGGAAATTTTTAAGAAGATGTTGGATAACCATTTGTCTGAACCATTTGGCTGTAGAGTTTCCTGCCTAAGCAGGACTAGAAGACTAGAAGACCTCCAAGGTCCCTTCCAACTCTGTTATTCTATTCTATTCTATTCTATTCTATTCTATTCTATTCTATTCTATTCTATTCTATTCTATTCTATTCTATTCTATTCTATTCTATTCTATATTTCATTTCTTTGTGGTGCCCAACTGGATTCCATGCATCTTCAAAGTCAATCTTTGTTTCCCCACCTTCACATCCACACCAAAGTTGGTCCTCTTTTGTTTTCAAAGAGCTTTTCTACTTGTGGACAGATAGATCCCTGCCCTCTTTTCAGCCTTCCTTCCATCTATGGTATTGAGTTGGAAAGGGTTAAAAAAAAAAAAAGCATTGGCTTGATCACCAGGTAGACCTGGTATTTTATGCCATGTCTCATATGTCACAGCAGTTTATTTAGAATTCGATCTTAATTGAGAGGGACATTTGTCTTCAGGAGACATTATTGAGCGTTCTGTCAAAGAAGCGGGCATTCGGCAGAGAACTTCAATAGCTCAAGTGCTCTCCAATCTGGCTGTTGTGGCCATATCCTCAGTCAGAGAGGTGAGCTGTCGACATTGATCAAGTCCTCCAGGAATTATAATAAGGATGGTTCTTTTCTAACTCAGAGATATCAAATATAAATTTATTTGCCAATGCTACAAATGCTCTGCTCACAACAAAATACCTTATGCCACAAGACTTGAAATTTTGGGCTTAAACAACTTAGATCTTCACCGTCTTCAGTGTGACCTAAGCTTAGTACATAAAATCATCTACTACAATGTCCTACCTGTCGATGAATACTTCAGCTTCAACTAAAGCAATACAAGAGCACGCAATACGACTTCAGTAACAGAGTGGTCAATGCCTGGAATGCACTACTTGATTCTGTGGTTTCTTCCCCCAACCTCCCAAACTTTAACCTTAGTCTGTCTACTGTTGACCTCACCCCATTCCTAAGAGGGCTGTAAGGGGCGTGCATAAGCGCACCAGCGTGCCTACCGTCCCTGTCCTAATGTTCCTTTTTATTCGTATCCATTTCAAGTATCCAAAATCATATTTATACTTGTATCTGTTATCAAATACAAGCTTGACAAAAATAAATAAATAAAAAATACCAGTTTTGATAAATAAACCGGTAAATACCACCTCTGACTGGCCCCGCCCCCATCTATTCTCTGCCTCCCAAGTCCCAGCTGATCGGGAGGAAATGGGGATTTTGCAGTATCCTTCCCCTGGAGTGGGCTGGGAATGGAGATTTTACAGCATCCTTCCCCTGCCACGCCCACCAAGCCATACCATGCCCATCAAGCCACACGCACAGGACTGGTAGTAAAAAATTTTGAAACCCATCATTGGGGTCAAACTATTCTCCAAAGCACCTGAGGGTAGGACAAGAAGCAATGGGTGGAAATTAATCAATGAGAGAAGCAACTTAGAACTAAGGAGAAATTTCCTGACAGTTAGAATCAGTGGAACAACTTGCCTCCAGAAGTTGTAAATGCTCCAACACTGTAGGTTTTTAAGATGTTGGATAACCATTTGTCTGAAGTGGTGTAGGGTCTCCTGCCTAAGCAGGGGGTTGGACTAGAAGACCTCCAAGGTCCCTTCCAACTCTGTTATTCTATTCTATTCTTGCTTAACAGTCAGAAAGGATTGCTATGTTTTACAATGGCATATTGTCCTCTGCTACATTTGACCAAAGGCCCATCTCTCCGAGCAGAGTCTAATTCAACAGGCAACAAATTTGGGCATCTCAAGTTAATGTGTTTCCTAGCGATGCTACCTGTCAATCTCTATCTGGAGACATCAGGTGCTGAAACTGGGACCTGATATATGAGAAACATTTAATCTACAGCCGATTGCTCCAAAATGCATCGAATCCCCTGTGCGGTCAAAAAGCAATATTCACAACCCACCGCCAAAATGGAATGAAGTCGCCTGTTGACTCAAGCACAATGGCTTTCTATGTTTGTGTCACCATGAAGCTCATAAAATGTCATTCCCAGCCACCTGCAAAAGATTCTAATTTATATTAACAATTTGACACCGGTCTATTTTAACCAGAGATGGATGACATCAGGGCAAAATTTGGGAGCTCTCCAGCTGACAGTGACATTAACAATAAATGAGAAATCATAGCCTTGTGCTGGATTACATTTTTTTCCCCCCATCTCATCTCGTGTAGTGACTTAGTACAGAGGCTAATCTGAATGTTGCCTTAGGCGTCAATGCCACGCATAGAAAATTACCTGACTTGGAGCGGCAATTGTAATTCCTTCAGAAAATCGCTTTTTTTCCCCCACCATCCAAATGATAATGCAGTTTGGCCATCTTGCAGGACTCAGTTTAATGGGGCTGTCCTCTCTGAAACTGCTACACTTCTAGAAGAGTAATAAAGAAGTCCCTGAAAATTTAATCCGCTAGTCGTTGCCGATTTTAGAAGATGGTGCTCATCTCAGTTTCAAGGCCATTGAGCCAGCGCTGTCCGAAGACATTTCTGCAGTCATGTGGCCAGCATGACATCACGGAGTGCTGTTGTCTTCCCACCAAAGTGGTACCTATTTATCTACTTTTTCTGAATAGTTTTTATCCCAGAGCTATAATTGCACTCAACAATGAACTAAAAGGCCACCATCGGTGAGCTGTTGGGACAGCATTACTTGGTCTGTTGTGTGGATGTTTGGGTGGTTTAGGGGTGGGGAATTGTGGTGGGTGGGAGTGTGTTTGAGGATTGTTATGTGTGTTGGACCTGGTCTTTGGGTGTCAAGTAAATTTCGTTGTATGTGTATACTGTGTATACACATACAATGACAATAAAGTTTATTTATTTACTTGCATTGATATGCTTTCAAACTGCTAGGTTGGCATGAGCTGGGATGAGGATGGGAACTCACCCCATTGTGTAGAGCTCGGGTCTCGAACCGGGGCTACTTTCTTTCCAGCATTTTAACCAAGGAGGTATTACACCGCCTCTAGAAAGTAACATTATATTTATTAACAACCTGTTTCCCTACTTCTGGTGGGCCCAGAAGATCCAAAAATCAGCTGGCCAGCGTGCACATGCGCGCCGGAGCTGAGCTCGCATGCCCACTGATATGGTTACACGTGCCACCTGTGGCATGCGTGCCATAGGTTCGCCATCATGGCTATATATGCATCATTGTATTAGAATGAATATGATGGTCAAAAATAACTGTACCACACACAGGAGTTCTTAAATTCAAACTGTCGGAGCGATTCAAAATGAGAGTAATATTATTAGGATCTTTTGAACATTTCAACATGTTTCCGAGTTCTCTCTGATGGAATGTTAGGAAGAGCAGAAATCTAGAGTTATGGGATCTTTCCTTCTTGAGTTCAACATTTCTGCTGGATAAAAATCTCAACCTTTATTTAGATATAAAGATGGACAAATTTCCTGCAGCTTTGAACAGGATCATTGGAGAGTTGAGGAAGAAAGAAAAGCAAAGATCCCTTCCAGGATCTTGTTGCAACCCTGATTTAAATATTGACAACCCAAAAAGGGAGGGGGGAGCTAATGTGTCTTTGTAATTGGATCCCACTTGATTCTGACTGGATCCTACTTGCTTCTGACTTGGATGATGTTTGCAAATCTGTCCTGCGATAGTGGCATTTTTTTTCTTTCTTTTTCTGAATTAAAATTAAATACACATTTCCTTCTAGAGGAAATGACTTCCCCCAGGGTTGCTGGAGGTGAAACAACCAATGGCAACCACAATTCAAACTCAGTGCCTAAGGCCAGTCATGTTATTTTTTTTTTTTTTGTAACATAGGCGGAAAATCAACCCTGACTGCTCTTTAGAAGGCCAGATCCTGAAGATGAAACTCAAATACTTTGTCCACCTAATGAGAAGGAAGGACTCACTGGAGAAGAGCCTAATGCTGGGAAAGATTGAGGGCAAAAGAAGAAGAGGATGTCAGAGAATGAGGTGGCTAGATGGAGTCACTGAAGCAGTCGGCGTGAGTTTAAATGGTCTCCGGGGGAGGGGGATGATAGAGGATAGGAAGGCCTGGAGGAACGTTGTCCATGGGGTCGTGATGGGTTGGACATGACTTCACAACTAACAACAAAATGTGACTCAAAACAGAGTTATTGTTAATGAATTGGAAAAGGTTCTGGAAACTCAAGACTTGGTTTGGAGAAGAGCAAAATGCTCTGGTCTATTTCCAAGTGCCATCTTCTTTTTGAGAGAGAAAGGGGCAAAGGAGATTCTTACTAGCCTGAATTGAGTTGCTACCATCTAATTTCTGTTTGGGGTTCATTGATAGGACAAGTTCAATCTTTATGTTTCTAATTGACTAAGGGGTGCCCCCAACTGTAGATTCCGTAATGAGAGCATGCTTCTTCCTAACTAATTTTTTTTTTATTGCATGATTTTTAACCCTGCCCGCGAAGAGATTCATAAATGAAAATAATTAAAGAAGGAAACATCTCCTGACAATTTATCTTCTTTTCAGCCCTATGTAATTTGTGCATTGGTGGTGGCTTGCTGGGTATAATCAGCATCTCTGTTTCCCCATATAATCAACTAATTTCCTCCTTTGAAATAAGGCATCCAGCTTCATGATAAACAATATAATGAATGAAAGCTATGCCAGGAAGCACTACACTTAAAAAAAAAAGGAGAAGAGCGAGATAAATAAGGAGAATCAGCTTTCTGGAACTAAAAAGACTCTGTTCTATAAGAATCGGTGGCTTATTTCAGAACATGGGATGTTCTGAACGCCTTTCCAAATTCTATACCAAGAGATGGATGATTTCTCTGGAAGAAAGAAAGAAAGGAAAAAAATTCTCCCAGCAATTTTGCAAGGGTTGTACTCCACTGGAATGCTAAAAAGCATCCCTGCTACTGAAAAACTTCCTACTTTGATTCCCTTGGGATATGCTAGGAGGGCCAAATAGAAGGACAGCTAGTCCTCCACTTACAACAGTTCATTTAGTGACCATTCCAAGGTACAGCGGCACTGGAAAAAAGTGACTTAATGACCATTTTTCACTGTAGCGTCCCCATAGTCGTGCAATTTACATTCAGATGTTTGTTAACTGGTTCCTATTTATGACGGTTGCAGTGTCCTGAGGTCATGTGCAGAGGTGGTATTCAGCCGGTTCGGGCAAACTGGTAGCGAAAATCATGAATGGGCCAGCCCCGGCTCTATGCCATCCTATTTAGGCATGTTTTTGAGCCCGTGCGCATGCATGGAAGGCACGCGTGTGAGCAAGGTACATGCGCGGAAGGCCGTGCGCATGCATGGAAGTGGCGTGTGTGAGTGAAGCAAGCGCCCACACACACACGCACGCTCCCATTTGCGAAGCGGTAAGGAAAGTAAGTGAATACCAACCGTCGTCACGTGATCATCTTTTGGTGACCCTTCTGACAAGCCAAGTCAACGGGGAAGCCGGATTCACTTAACAACGGTGCTAACTAACTTAACAACCGCAGCAATTCGTTTAACATCGGCGGCAAGAAAGGTCGTACAATGGGGCAAAAGTCCCTTAGCAAATGCCTCGCTTAGTGATATTTTCAAAATTAGTATATTATTATATTACTGCATTGCTATTAATCTTCTCATCGTTCCTATCACCCATCTCCTCCCACTTATGACCGTGTGACTGTAACCTTGTTGCTGGTATCCTTAAGATTTATACTGACTGTTTCCCTATGACTGTCATTAAGTGTTGTACCTTATGATTCTTGACGAACGTATCTTGTCTTTTGTGTACACTGAGAGCATATGCACCAAAGACAAATTCCTTGTGTGTCCAATCACACTTGGCCAATAAGGAATTCTATTCTATTCTATTCTATTCTATTCTATTCTATTCTATTCTATTCTATTCTATTCTATTCTATTCTATTCTATTCTATTCTACTCTACTCTACTCTACTCTACTCTACTCTACTCAATTCTATTTATTTTGGGTTCAGTTGTGGTCGTAAGCCGAAGACTACCTGCACTGCAAATTTCTGCACCGGAAGAGACATGGCCTTCCCATTTGCACATCCCTTGGGCACTCAGTAAGTGAATAAGTGATGGATATCGCAGTCAAGCTATGAGAATTTTCCCACCATTTCCAAAGCAAAAATCTCTTCCGTTAAATTGAAGGAGAACTATGCAGATTTTCATGGCTGGGTCTGGCTCTTTATTAATTCCTGTATTGATTAACTGTAAACCAGGCTAGAGAATCAGTGCCTGATGAATATGTGGTGACTTTATCAATCTATGAGGTTAGAAAATACGGCATTGTTAATAGAAAAGCTGTAGCAAATAAACTGTCCCGAAACTGGACAGTTTTATAGTCTGATAATGGCAGCAAAGAGAGATCCTTATGACTTTCCCAGTTCAAAGGTTTATCACCAAAGTCATATTAATGGCTGGAAATAATGATTCCTTGTTGACTTAAGCATTTGGCTCTTTCAAATGATGTACTTACTGTCAACCCAGGTTTATGCTTGCTAGCTTGCTTTACTTCGCTTCCTAGAATTGGGGTCTATAGCTTAAATGAGACAAAGCCCTAAAGCAGGTCATATTATCTTTGTATGAGATGATCAGGCTGAAGGGAAGGGTCAATACCGGTGGTGGGGGGGGGGTGCCAAGCCCCCATAACTTGTTTTGGGCCTAGGAGGCCTCCCTGCACTTACCTGGGAGCCAAAATGGGGTATGTGTGGACTCCTGGAAGGGGCGGGCTGGGGTGGGGCCACCCAGCAATTTAACTACTGGTTCATCCAAACCATCTCGAACCGGTTGAATCCCACCACTGGAGTGAGATCAGATGGTAAAGGATGCATAAGCCTATAGTCTGAACAACGGGAAACTCTCAGGCCTAGCCTAAGAAGAATGTAAATGCAATCCAGCCAAATTTCAGTTCTTTACTTGCTTACACCAGATAGACTGAATCTTGCTGGGCTAAACATATGTTACTCTAACCCTAACAGATCTATCCTGGGAGATTCTAAGGAGTGGCTACCCTGAATCTTTTCCTCTGTATCCTATCTAGTTTCAGGCTATGCGGTCTCTTATCTTGCCTGCCTCCTTGGAACGTGGTCCCTCCTTCCTAGAAGACCTCCAAGCTCCCTTTCAACTTTGTTATTCTGTTATTTCTCACCTCAAGAAGCTCCCTCTGGCCTTTCACGCAGACAAAATGGTATGTGACATGGATTCTAACACCTTGGAGCCAGAGGTGGGCTTCAGATCCTTTAGTAACGGGTTTGCTGCCTCGTTGCTGGGTGGGCGTGGCCATGATGGGCATGGCCTAGTTGGCCGTCTGAACCACGGCGGTGGGGGGGCATTTTTAGCCCTCCCCAGGCTCTGGAGGCTTTCCTTGAGAAAGAGTTAGGGTTAGAGGTTAGGGGTTAGGGGTTAGGGATTAGGGTTAGGGTTAGGGTTAGGGTCATCCAGGGGTGGCATTTCGGGGTTTGCCAAACCCCACAGATCCTTGGCTAGAAGATCTCCCAAATCCTTCCAAACCCTCAGGATCCCATCCCTTCTTGGCGCGTCTAAAATCACCAAAAGCTGCTATTGTGTGTGGGCCCTGTTTAAAATATAGCTTTGAGAACAAGCGAGTTTTTTTTGTTGAATGAAATGCACATTCTTGCAACAACGTAGATAGTAAACACATCTTTCTCATTTCAGCAGCTGCTCTCGGCTCACCTTATAAATATTTCAGCAATTTGCATTCTTGGCTGCCTTGTCTGAAATTAACCTGTTTACCCACCACTCTCCTGCCGGTGCAAAAGGCTCGCGCGCGGACTGATGAAAACTTCATTTGGAAGCACTTTGTAATAAACCTCCCAAGTACATCATTTTATTTTCCGCTTCATATAAAACACTGATGTTCTTTCCTTGCCTTCTGCAGAACCACAGTTTGATTTGATTCCCCCCCCCCCGCTTCTCTCCCCTTCCTAGAAATAGAACTATTGGGAAATCAGTTTTAAAAATGGCTGCCTAATAGGATCTGCTTTTTGAATTTATATTGTTTCTGGTGATTAAGTTTACTTTGAGTGTTGCCTAGAGTGTTTCATTCATGAAGAATGATTGAGAAAATAATTATAGTGGGCCAGCTCATTGAGAATATTGGCAAACACCGAGACTGCGGTGCACAATTAGAATTATGGTGTAAGGAACTGTCAGTCTTTCAGGCTTCCGGGGAGTGAAAAAGTATTCAGATATATGCAAGGAATTGAATTCAGCTTCTCAGGAGGCATTAGCACAGAGAGGAATACAAATGGTGACACGTGCCAGCCACCCATTGGTTACCCGGTTTCAGTTGGGTTAATAATTTTGAACTGTTTCTTCTACTGAAAGAAATGAAAGACAGGATATTCACACACAGTCCTTAGATACTATTTCATTGTATAAATGCAAGAACATCCCATTCTAATTCCTAGAATCATAATCTTCTTCTTCTTCTTCTTCTTCTTCTTCTTCTTCTTCTTCTTCTTCTTCTTCTTCTTCTTCTTCTTCTTCTTCTTCTTCTTCTTCTTCTTCTTCTTCTTCTCCTCCTTCTCCTTCTCCTTCTCCTTCTCCTTCTCCTTCTCCTTCTCCTTCTCCTTCTCCTTCTCCTTCTCCTTCTCCTTCTCCTTCTCCTCCTTCTCCTTCTCCTTCTCTTTCTCCTTCTCTTCCTCCTCTAATTTTCTTCCATCCAACGGAATGAAAACCGCTAGGAAAAAAACCCACAGAATTTATCTGCATTGCATTATTTCTCTCACCTCCCCATGGAAAGACATAGCGTGGAAGAAAAAAAACAAACAGATTCAAGGAATGGGGGCTGAATCCTTCTTAATTTAAATTCTCAATTACTTGAAATGCTGACTTCTTTGCCTGTGAGCAAAAGGAGCCCAAAGATGTGCATATTTAGCATTGTTTTGCCAATCTCTGTAATTCAGAGCATGTTCTGAATTACAGAACCCAAGCCAACCATGTTCTGCACCCAAATCAACGACACCACTGACTCTCAGATGCCGAGTTTAACACTTCCCCTTCTTTTCCCTCTTCTTGATTTCTTCGGGACTTTCGCCGAGGTGTTATTTTCAGTATTCCTGCTTCTTCTTCTTTGCTGGGAGACCTTTGCAAGGTCCGGAAGCCAGAATGCGTAGACTCGTGTTTTCCAACCTTGGCTGCTTTAAGCCCTGTGGATTTCAACTCCCAGAATTCCCCAGCCAGCAAGGCGGGTTAGGGAATGCTGGGAATTGAAGTCCATACGTCTTAAAATGGACAAGCTTGAGAAACACTGGTGTAGACTATTTAGCTGTGACAAAGTTACATTGCTTGGGGTGAACCACAAGGAAGCTAGTCTACATCGCATCCATACATAATTTTATAATTTTGTTCATCGCTCATACTGTGTGTTTTTTAAAATAATTCGCTGCTCTGGTGTTTTATATTTTGGTGCCCATTTTATATGCTGTTTCGGTGAATTGTATGCGTATTTTGCTACGCCATATGAAATAAATAAATAGCATCCATTGTAATGATTGCATTGTAATTACATTGTAATGATTACATGAACTGGGCATGGCTAGTCTAGTGAAGAGAAGGACCAGGGGAGACACGATAGCTGTGTTCCAATACTTGAGGGGCTGCCCCAGAGAGGAGGGGCTCAAGCTCTTTTCCAAAGCACCCGAAGGCCAAACAAGGAATAATGGATGGAAACTGACCAAGGAGAGATTCAACCTAGAAATGAGGAGGAACTTTCTGACAGTGAGAACTATCAACCCATGGAACAGAAGTTGCCTTCGGAAGCTGTGGGAGCTTCATCACTTGAGACTTTCAAGAAAAGATTGGACTGCCATTTGTCAGAAATGGTGTAGGGTCTCCTGCTTGAGTGGGGGGTTGGACTAGATGACCTATAAGGTCCCTTCCAATTTTGTTAATCTGTTAAATCTATTAATGGTTAAAATAAACTAAAATAAAGTTTATTTTAGATAAAATTCTAAAAAGGAAAAAAAGAGATCCATATAACATGCAATGCATTTATTACCAATCAATGAAGTCATTGTGAAATCTAGACTATCTGGTAACAGATTGTTTGAAATTATGTTTTGAAAATAAAGACTTTTCCAAAATAGACACCCAATTTATAGGCTGAATTCATTCCTTAATCTCCACAGGGCAAGTTCTTTTCCCTTTTGTGTAAGGTTACTCTTGTTGTTTAGCTCCCAATTACTGTTGAGATGCTAAAGATGTTTGGCTAGGTTTAATTATGTTTCTTCCAGCTGGACACAGAGAACCCTGCAACAGGAGTAACCGATATTCGTTGGCAGAGTGAATGGCACATGCCCGATTTACAGTGGCACATTGGCACTCGGAGAGAAAGCTCCCATATTTGAGCATCCCCGTGCTCAAGCTTAGCTGGCAAAAAACGTAATTGAAAAACTAACCTTCTGAGCACATTTGCCAACAGCTGATCTCAAATTCCATACGTGATTTGCAATAACAACCAACGCTGAGATTTCACACTGCGAGGAATGAACGTGTTGCAGTCCACAAGGAATTTGTTTCAATTGCAAATGAAAACAGAAAAATTCCCAGCTGCATTTTGCCCAAAGGGGTGGGGAAGGAAGTTTTAAAATAATCCTACCCAAATGGAAACTCATGCTAACTTTTCACTTTCCAAGAAACACAAAACTTTTGAGCCAGGGAAAACTTTATCTCATCTCTGCTGGTTTAAGAGACAACATCCACCTCTGTTGTGACCTGCACTGAATGTCTTTTCTCAAACAAGAAAGCAATCAAGTGAAGAAAGCTGCAAAGAATTATAATAACGAAGGAAAAGAACTGATCTGCTGTAGTGGTTAGGATACCAGGCTAGAAACGTGGAGACTGTGAATTCTAGTCCCAATTTAGGTACAAAGTTGGGTAACCTTGGACCAATTACTCTGTCTTTGTGGACTTGTCCAGGTAATCACCAGGAGTCAAAACTGATTTGGAGGAGAGGGAGAGGGAGAGAAGGAGAGGGAGGGGGAGAGGGAGAGAAGGAGAGGGAGAGAGAAGGAGAGGGAGAAGGAGAGGAAGAGAGAGAAGGAGAGGGAGAGGGAGAGGGAAAGGGAGAGGGAGAGAGAGAGAAGGAGAGGGAGAAGGAGAGAGAAAGAGAGAAGGAGAGGGACAGGAGAGGAAGAAAATGTAACATGTGAAATTGCAACTTACATTCAGCGGCTTGAGGGACAGATCACAATTTTCCCCAAAGAATTTACAACAAGAGATTTTAGGAATGAACTGCATGCATTTGTGTATAACAGGATTAAGCAATTTTCTGCACTGCAGATGTTTTAAACATCCAATCTCTAACAATTATTTAAAATGTCTCAGGATTATGTGAGGTATAGCCCAAATGATGGATGACTTTAGGCAAGAAAACTAGGGAAATAGTTCACCTATCTTAACAAAAATGTGGGACCATTGTTCTCAGACTCAGATTTGTTGATCGGGGGGGGGGGGGAGAATCACTGTTGTCGGGAAGCCCAAAAGGTATTCAGAATTGCTTTACACATAAAGAAAGAATGCAGAGAAGAGCAACAAAGAGGATTAGGAGACTGGAGGCTAAAACATATGAAGAACGGTTGCAGGAACTGGGTATGTCTAGTTTAATGCAAAGAAGGACTAGGGGAGACATGATAGCAGTCTTCCAATATCTCAGGGGCTGCCACAAAGAAGAGGGAGTCAAGCTATTCTTCAAAGTACCTGAGGGCAGGACAAGAAGCAATGGGTGGAAACTCATCAAGGAGAGAAGCAATTTAGAACTAAGGAGAAATTTCCTGACAATGAGAACAATGAATCAATGGAACAACTTGCCTCCAGAAGTTGTGAATGCTCCAACACTGGAAGTTTTTAAGAAGAGGTTGGATAACCATTTGTCTGAAGTGGTGTAGGGTTTCCTGCCTGGGCAGGGGGTTGGACTAGAAGACCTCCAAAGTCCCTTCCAACTCTGTTATTCTGTTATATCTGTTTGTAGGGTAGGCCTAGTTGCTACTGGGATTTTGTTTCCAATACGTGCCATGGATTGGGCAATCGAGCCAAACAGTGGACAGAACCTTACAAATGTATGTTCATCGATTTACAGGAAAATTAATAGCTTGTCTATCATGCAGATGATGGATGGAGAGGATATGTTGTAAAGCAAGAATAAAGGAGGAAAGAAGCACAGCCTTGCAACATTCTGCACCTATCTCTAGAAATATTAGCGCAGTTGGATTTTATTTTTTTTGTACCGTTTACATGGATGCCAGATTGTTATATTGGTAACTTAATACAACATGTTACTGCTTGGAATTAAGTTACAGTGTCTGCTGAGTTTCTCCCTCCTCAATGGAATTGCCATTTTAAGTACATTTTGGACTGCTGAAAAGAGAACAAACAGCTGGGAAATAGAGGCAACTGGTCTCTTTGCCACTCAAAATTGAATTTAAACAGATGCTTTCCGACAGAGTAAAGCAACATTAGAGTGGTAGTACTGTATGATTTCAAACCACGATGAGATGGGCAATAAAGAACATATTGTTTTCTTAAATGTTGGTTGACTTGGTTAGTAGAATTAAGATCATGTGAAGTGTTAATGCCACTTTATAATGCCTTGGTAAGGCCATACTTGAAATATTGCATTCAGTTTTGGTCACCATGATGTAAAAAAGATGTTGAGACTCTAGAAAGAGTGCAGAGAAGAGAGGTTCTCCTCGCACATATGTTCCTGACTCTACGTTCCTCTAGGTTGCAGTGCTCATCTCCATTTCAAAGCCGAAGAGCCAGTGCTGTCCGAAAACATCTCCATGGTCATGTGGCTGGCATGACTAAACGCCAAAGGTGCACGGAACGCTGTTCCCTTCTCACCAAAGGTGGTCCCTATTTTTCTACTTGCATTTTTTACCTGCTTTTGAACTGCTAGGTTGGCAGAAGCTGGGACAAGTCACGGGAGCTCACCCCGTTACACGGCACTAGGGATTCGAACCGCTGAACTGCCGAGCTTTCGATCGACAAGCTCAGCATCTTAGCCACTGAGCCACTGTGTCCCTTTGGTCCTGCTTCTATCCCCCTGCGAAATTCGTATTGCTTTCTTTACCCATCTGTATTTTAGAGCAAACATTTCCTTTAAAAAAAAAAATGGGAGCACATGGAGTTGAATACACCGCAGATTAATCTCCCCAAATCCCCAAAGTGTCCATAAATGAAGGGTGGTTTGTGGGAGCAAGCCGAGCAGCTATCTATCATGGAAATTTTTATTCATGGATTCATTTTAAATAGTGCAAAGCCATGATTCAAAACTCAGAGTTTTTAAACTAAGCATTTTCCATTACTTTCTCAGGCTCCCCAAAGGGAGATACGTTTTGCTTACTGCAGAAATGAACTCAGGTAAAGGCCATCACTCCTGCCAACCAACTTCATTAAAATAAAGGCGAGGGGAAGGGTCGCATACAAAAGACTACCATTTCTTCCAGTGGATGGTCCATTCACTCCTTCTTCCTTTGCAGATGTTGTGGACAGAAAGAAAGATGTTAGGCTAGGGATTCTCCAAACTTCCAGATGCGTGGTCAGCTTCAAGAGTTGTCAGGAATGCTTGTTCTGGATGGAAAATCCACCGTTCGGTGAAAGCTGAACAGATGGGTCTCCCTGTGGCCTTTTCTCTCTGCCATCTGGTTAATTGGCTCCAATTATTGTATTTGAGGGGATGCGGTGGCTCAGTAGCTAAGACACTGAGCTCGTCAATCGAAAGGTCAGCAGTTCAGCAGTTCGAATCCCTAGTGCTGCATAATGGAGTGTACTCCATCTTTGAACCAGGCTTGGAGAGCTAGCAGCCATTGAAGCAGAAGATGCCTTCAACACAGTTGTCGACTATCTTGTATCAGATCCATCAAACATTCGCCGTGAGAGAGGAGAACTGCACCCAAAGTTTTGATCGTTTCCAATTCATTGAGCAGCCTCCACAGTTTGTGCTTGCAATGGGCCATTTTCAACATCATAGATGTGATTGATAAAGATAATAATTGGGTTAACTAATTTGCAGCTTCACTGATAAAATTCATTACCTTTCTTTTCTTCGGCAGGTCAGGTTCTAAAAATAATGAGCAAAAGCTAATGTCACGAGAAGATTCAAGGTTACATTTGAAAACAAAGCTATTATTGCAATGCATGCAAATGATACTTAGACGTGGAGGAGCAGGAAGCATACAAGCAGTATGTAGCTATTCCATTGGCTGGTTTCAAATGCTCGCTAATGCTTCAAATCCCAGGTATTAATATGTTTGATCTATAAAAAAAATACTGAGTTAACATGTGTTTGCTATACATGTAATATTTGTATCTTTTTTCCTAATATTTCAGGGCAATATTAATAATTATTAATTAATAACTAAATATTAATTTTTTAAATTTCTGCAAGGAAGGTGAGACCAGGAAGTCAACTCTTCAGAAAGACTAAAACTATTTTTATTGAGATTGGCTACAATAACAGAATCTTTCAAGTCTGAATGTACTTTAATTCTACTTCAGTGAATTAAAGGTAAAAGGCAAAGGTTCCCCTTGCACATATGTGCTAGTCGTTCCCGACTCTAGGGGGTGGTGCTCATCTCCGTTTCAAAGCTGAAGAGCCAGCGCTGTCCGAAGACGTCTCTGTGGTCATGTGGCAGGCATGATTCAACGCCAAAGGCGCATGGAACGCTGTTACCTTCCCACCAAAGGTGGTCCCTATTTTTCTACTTGCATTTTTTTTTACGTGCTTTCAAACTGCTAGGCTGGCAGAAACTGGGACAAGTAATGGGAGCTCACCCCGTTACGTGGCATTAGGGATTCGAACCGCTACTCCTCGTTCTTCTACTCTAGGTGAATTATCTGAGTCACTTCCAAATCTTAGCTCATTGTTCTGGATTTTTTTAAAAAAGTTTGAGCCCCTTTTATCTAGGTAATGGTTCTTACCTATCTATATCAAAGTCATCTTACACTCTACAGTTACAAGGATGGGCATCATAAGATGGTTACTTGACTGTGCAGCTACAGTAGTGGCCAAAATTGTGGAAACCTTTTGGGAAAAGTGTGTTTTCTAAAATTAGTTAATAACACCACTTTTTTTTTAGAGTAGTACCATAAAATTATATATCAATGAAAAGATAATTTAATCAAGAATGTAATGTAAGGTTAATACTAACCAAATTTAAACTGTGGCTAACTGTTCTGATCAAAGATAATGTACAAATGTAACAAGTGATATGCGGGCTTATCATAAATTCTAGTGGACAAATGAGAGATACACAAGGTGTTGGTGTTTTCACAAAGCAGATGAGTTTTAATATTATGTAAAACTGAATCTATTCGGGGTTAAATCAAACTCTTTGAGTTAATTGAGGTTTCTATGTCACATTAACAATGCCCTTTTGCACTGACTGAGCTAATTATGTAAGAGGCACAGGAGTAAAATGTTTACATTTTCTTTCCAGCCAGAACGGTTCTTCTTTTATTGCAAGTGGAATTAATGTTCCTTAGAACGAGGAGTAACCAATAATTAGGTTCTTCCAAAGCAAGAGATGTAGCTAACCACACTGAAAGTGAGTGCCTTGGCAGGCTGTGATGAATTTTAATTTGCTCTTAGTATCATTATCAGCCATTCAGTTATGTCCAACCCAGTGGTGGGTTTCAAATTTTTTTACTACCGGTTCTGTGGGTGTGGCTTAGTGGGCATGGCTTGGTGGGTGTGGCAGGGGAAGGATACTGTAAAATCTATGTGCTAGTCGTTCCCAACACTAAGGGGTGATGCTCATCTCCGTTTCAAAGCTGAAGAGCCAGCGCTGTCCGAAGACCTCTCCATGGTCATGTGGCCAGCATGACTCAACGCCAAAGGCGCACGGAATGCTGTTCCCTTCCCACCAAAGGTGGTCCCTATTTTTCTGCTTGCATTTTTTACCTGCTTTCGAACTGCTAGGTTGGCAGAAGCTGGGACAAGTAACGGGAGCTCACCCCATTACGCGGCACTAGGGTTTCGAACAGCTGAACTGCTGACCTTTTGATCGACAAGCTCAGTGTCTTAGCCACCGAGCCACCGTGTCCCAGATATAGGAAGACATAAATGACCACAGAAAAAAGGTGCCAGAATTTCAACTACCACGTCAGCAATGGGCCATCCTAACTAGGATTCGCATCTCACACAACATCTGCTGGGCTTCTCTGTATAAATGGGGCACAGTATCTCCCCTCGGTGTGACTGCGGTGTCCCATGTCAAACTGTAGATCACATTGTGGCCAGCTGTAAGCTGAGGGCACATAACCATCCAGTATCTGATTTTTTAAAAAATATAAATGAAGCTGTGCTTCAGTGATTAGATGGCCTAGGCATTGATATTTGAACATAGATCTTTTTAACATTTATATTTTATTGGATTCTACTAATCTAGTTGAAATTGCTAGTCCATGTATGATATGGCATACACTAAATTAATAATAATAAGATTAATTCCTTAATTTTTCCATGGTTTCCTCTTAGTACCACTCCCCAAATATTATACATTTCTTAAAATCAAGTTGCCCAAACTCCAACATATCAACCGCAGGAATATTTTATTCACACGGTTTAATATTTTTTTTTCTTAGCTTCTATTTATGGGCAGAGTACATAAAAACAAATTACTGCTTCCTCCCAATTTTTTAATGTAAATAAATTACAACAGCACTTGTTAGCTGCACTAAAATGAAAAATCTGTCAGCATTTTGAAAGGACATTTTTGAGTCCTATATCCAGCTGTTAAAAAAAAAACATCACATATACGCATGCAGACCCTTTCTTCGGAATTACAAGGCATAAATTAAGTTGGCAAACATAATATTTTCACATTTATTTACATGTTATATTTTGCTGCTGTTTCACAATGATCTGGGGAAGCATGATTAATTAATGCTTGCAAATTAAACTCCCTATGAGATATTTACTTGACAGATGGGAAATAGTTGCAAGATGTATTCATTATTGCATGCAATTAAGACAAATTCACAGAGGATGGACACAACTCCAAACCACTTATTTTCCTACACGTAGTTAAAATAAAGGGTCACAGATTTCAATAGAAAGAAGGTGGTATGATCTGCCCAAATAATCTCATTTTAGCCAAGGTAGGTTGCTACAAATGGATTTGAATAGCATGCATGAAGCCAGTTTGGCTTAGTGCTTAAGGCACCAGACTAGAAATCAGGTGACTGTGAGTTCTAGTTCTGTCTTAGCCATGAAAGCCAGCTGGGTGACTTTGGACTGGTCACTCTCTATCAGTCCAACCCACCTCGCAGTGTGGAGAAAATAGGAGGAGGAAGGTGTATTAGATATGTTTGCCACCTTGAGTTGTATATTAAAAAATAATGAAGGGCCTTTCAGGCTAAAAGAGGGACTAAAAGAGAGGTGGGTTTCAGCAGGTTCTGACCAGTTCTGGAGAACTGGTAGTGGAAATTTTGAGTAGTTCAGAGAACTGGTAGTAAAAATTCTGACTGGCCCCGCCCCCATCTATTCTCTGTCTCCCAAGTCCCAGCTGATCAGGAGGAAATGGGTATTTTGCAGTAACCTTCCCCTGGATTGGGGTGGGAATGGAGGTTTTACAGTATCCTTCCCCTGCTACGCCCACCAAGCCAAGCCATGCCCACCAACCCATGTCCACAGAACCGGTAGTAAAAAATTTTGAAGCCCACCACTGTACTCATACAGTGAGTCATCATAACCTTCTGATGATTGTCCCAAAGTCATCCATCAGGCTTTCATGCCTAAAGCGGGACTAGAACTCATAGCCTTCTGGACCCCAAAGCTCTTGGAGGATGGATAGGGCATAAATCTAACTAATAAATACAATAATATGATGTTGTTCACTTTTTCTGTTTTTAGGTCTTCTTTTAGGACTTTGTAGAACTTCTAGTCCAACCTTTTGTTCAGGCAGGAAACCTTACATCACTTCAGACAAATGGTTGTCCAATCTCTTCTTAAAAACTTCCTGTGTTGGAGCATTCACAACTTCTGGAGGCAAGTTGTTCCACGGATTAATTGTTCTAACTATCAGGAAATTTCTCCTTAGTTCTAAGTTGCTTCTCTCCTTGGTTAGTTCCCACCCATTGCTTCTTGTCCTGCCCTCAGATGCTTTGGAGAATAGCTTGACTCCCTCTTCTTTGGGGCAGCCCCTGAGATATTGGAAGACTGCTATCCTGTCACCCCTAGTCCTTCTTTTCATCAAATTAGACATACTTAATTTTATTAAAATCAGATGGCTGTAACAAATACCACATGCAGCAGACTCTATTTAGATACAGTCCCATTTTTTTTCTGCACCTAAATGGCTTTCTAGATAGGCTACATTTTAATATCAACTTCTGATAGATTAAAAAAAAAAAAAGTAACTCACTGTTTAATATATATACTGATTTCTTCCATGGAAATTGGGTTAAAAACTGTATTCACTGTTTTAAAAATTCCATTTAGCTTTTAAAATTTGCCCATTTGCTGTGCATTCATTGCACTGGTTTTTGAACAATCTCACTGGCAGAACTGAAGGCACAATTAGTCTCGCTTTAGCTAAGATTGTTTCATTATCTTTCAGATCCGGTATAATTTGATGTAGCTGCATGAATCTCTCATTAATAGAACAAGAAACACTTGAAATAGCTTAATTGTGCCACTGTCTTCTTATTTCTGGCTTTTGCTCCTGCCTGATATAATGCAGATAATTTTAACTCTCTCCTGTATCTTTTTTTTTTTAACACTCATTTTTTGGGAAGTGGGTGGATGCTGACACACAACCGGGATGAAAATTATTTGCTGGGACTATAAATTGTGAAGGCTAAGAAGACCTTCACACAAGAAAGAGCAGCTTGGTGTGTTATTTTGGCCTCTAGCTCCCCACAGGTCCTTTCTGTTAGCTATTCTGGCTCTGGAATTGAAGTCTCTAACATCTGAAGGGCAACAGGTTGACTTTAGAGGCTCCTTTCTCTTACTTGGCCAATGTCTATGGAGATTCTCAATCATCCAGGCAGATTCCCCTACTCTTTCCACTGTCTATGGATGCTTCTCTCCGTATACACAACTCATTTCAAAGGTTGTGTCAGGGTTTCAAGTAACACCCCCAATGAAAGAAGACTCAGAGGCTTGAGTTTCCTCAAAGTTCCTTTTTATTGAAGATGTCATATTGTCACATTTGGGAAAACCCAGATCTGAAAGTTTCCAGGTTTTCCCCACCCAAGTGAAAGTTCAAGTCCCTGCCCACCACCCACATGTCCATCACCTGGTTCAATCATCCACCATCCAAACTGGAGACACCTCCCAGTCATCCGACTCCAGGTGCTAGGGCAAGGCGTCCTTGACTCTCTGAGAAAGGAATGTTATTTTAACTACATATCATCCATACTCTATGCAATCCCCCCTCCCATTTTCCCACAGAAGAAAATGTGGCAGGCCTGAAGGCCCAAATGTAAAAGCGGTCTTCCAGGTCTGACAGGTTGCTCCATCAAAGATGGAGAAACTCCAGCTGGGACTTCTGCTGACTTCACTGAGATGTACAACTGTGTAAGCCCATTTTCCTTATTTATGGTATCATATATTTTCCTTCCAGGAGTTCAAAATAATATACACGGGAAGGAGGTGTTTTTCCTGATTTTATCTCCCAAAGCAAGACCTTCTCACAAGGGACAAAGTCCAAACTCACCTAGTGATGAGAGGTTGCTCCAATCCAGCCCTTAACCGTTACACTGCAGTGGCTCTCTACTTAGAGAATATGGTGCCTATTTTTGTTATTCTTGCAGTGTGCCGCAGAGGTTTACAAAGAGGAATCCATAGGGGAAGGTCACTCAGTTCCATATATAGGGCCATCCTAGTCAGAAGATACCATTTCGCTGTTCCCCTGGAATGCTGTTTAACCAGCAGATCAGCTATTAGCAATAGCACTTAGACTTATATACCACTTCACAGTGCTTTACAGCCCTCTCTAAGCAGTTTACAGAGTCAGCCACTTGTCCCCAACAATCTGGATCCTCATTTTACCCACCTCGGAAGGATGGAAGGCTGAGTCAAATTTGAGCCTGGTGAGATTCGATCTGCCAAACAGCTGGCAAACTGGTGATCAGCAGAAGTAGCCTGCAGTACTGCACTCTAACCACTGCACCACAGCGGCTCCTATTACCTCTAGCCTTGAAGAAATCTTGGACTTCAAACAGAGGTGACAACCCTCAACCCCCTCCCCCCACAAAGAACACCTCCAGAAAGAGTAGCACTGATTACATGATAGATCCGGTCTACTAGAGATTGCATTCATATGCATTCAGTCTTCAGCAGTGGTGGGATTCAGCCAGTTCGCACCACTTCAGGAAACCGGTTGTTAACTTTCTGCGCAGTTTGGCAAACTGGTTGTTGGAAGAAATCATTAGGGCAGAGAACCGGTTGTTAAATTACTTCAATCCCACCACTGCTTATCGGCTTAACCTGATTACCGAATCAAACTCACTTTCTGGGATTGACACAATCCTTTGAGCATAAACCATATGACCCAAAGACTTGTAGTATATAGAATTTGCTAAAGCATGCATACAACACCTAAAAAAGCCCTAACAATTGGCAAACATTCCAAGTTTCCCATGGGTTACGTGAAAACACTTTTTAATCTTTAATCAACTTGATTACCAAGTGAAATCTGACCATTGCAGTAGTTGGAAATCACCTTGAAGTCTTTCACGTAATCAGGTCAGGTTTGTTTGTTTTTTAAATTTGATTTATATGCCGCCCTTCTCCGGAGACTCAGGGCGGCTTACAATGCGTTAAGCAATAGCCTTCATACTTTTGTATATTTTATACAAAGTCAGCTTATTGCCCCCACAACTGGGTCCTCATTTCACCTACCTTAGAAAGGATGGAAGGCTGAGTCAACCTTGAGCCTTGGAGAGATTCGAACCAGCAGTAAATTTCAGGCAGCTGTGTTAATAACAGGGTGCGTAGACCACTGTACTATCAAGGTCAGTGATTGCTGCAGGAGCTATCCAAGGTCCTGATTCCCACCCACCCCTAAGTTCCTTTTGCCCTCTTGCTTCTTTGTTGATCCTTCTTTGACCCTCCCTATTGTGGCATGACTCTCAAGGAACCAACAAACAGTAAAAAAAAAAAAAAAAAAAAAAGGAGCCTCAAAGGAGCAGCAGGTTATGCTTAATATGGCAATTTCATTGGAGGAATATATCTGTGCATTGCAGAACCTGATGAGCCACGCTATAACGTAGATAAGGGAATGCTCAGAATCGATAGAGCATTAGGAAGCGAAAGAGAAATTGTTTGAAAGTGTGCTCTGCGGGCTGCTATCCCAGTTTTCCTTCTGCAAGTTATTTGTAGAACTTCATGAAGTCTTTATGGGTGTTGTGGCCTGCCAGCGGCCTGTGGAGCTGGCGGGCCACAACGGACAGTGAGGAGGTTGCAGAGGAATGTGGACCAGTCATGGAGTCTGGCAGAGGCTCGGACGAGGGCTCTGTGTTGTAGGCAGAGAGGGGGCCAGCGCTATATAGTAGTTATGTACTGCCTCCGGAGCCTTCGGAATCTGACATCAGCGAGGCAGAAGAACAGTGTGAGCCTGTTCCCATTGTAGCTAGGAGCTGATGCCTAGAGCAATTCTTGTGCAGAGAGGAGAGGACACACATCCCTGATCATTCTTAGCTAGCAATATATATCAATTTGATATCATCCAGTCACCTTATTGGAAGAGGAGAAAAATAGCATATAATAGCATAAGTGTCAGCGTTCCAATGTATGATCTCCTCCAGCGCTAACATGAATGAGAGAGGGAGAAGCTTTCCTTTAATGCTGAGATGAACTTTTACCTAGTTTCCTGGTCCTTAGTAGATAGCGTTACCTGGGTGATAGAGGGAGGGGGGAATTCCTGTGAATAGAAAGTGCTTGGGACGGAGAGATAGATCTGCGTGATGGCCAATAAGACATTGGGGTTGAAGAACGGAAAGGGAGGGGTTTGGAAGGAGGTGCCAGTTTTGGCTTCACAAAGAGTTCAGGGATGACGGTTTTTTCTATTCTTAAATAAAGAAAAGATTCATCAGAGACCTTGCATTTGAGAATGAAGTTTATTTAAGATAGCACCGAAACCTGACAATAAGGTCACGTTCTGAATGACAGGAGTCTGTTTTCTTTGAATTAATCTCTAGCCCCAAACCATTCTAACAAACAACAACAAGCATTTAATGTTATGAAATTCTAAATACACACACACACAAACACACACACACACACACACACACACACACACACACACCAAATAACAGCCCAAAGATATGGGGAGGGAGCCTCATTTATCTTACTGCAAATGTTTGGCTTTTTAGGTAAGTATAATCTGTTTTGTGTCATTGATCAATGTGAAAACACCATGTCCCACTTGCACTAATTTGAAGCAGAGCAGAATCATAACTTATGGTTAAGCCTGCTGTTTGTAGTGCCATATAGCTGAAGGTGACCTCGCATAGATTCCCAAGCAAAAAAATAAAAATAAAATAAGAATAGAAATGATAACATGTAGTTTGCATTTGCCAATTTCTGCCTGCTTTTCAATTCTCATTGGAAAGGGTTTGGTGGTCTCTGAAGCTAGTTTTCTTGAGAAAGCTCGCAGGAATGCCACTATTCTTATTTTGTTGTTGTTAGTTGCAAAGGTTTCTTTCTAGGGCAACCATATGTCTCCTTGAAAGACAATATTCCTTTCTTTGAAGGATGGTTCTCCAACTAAAAGCACCTTCTTTTTGAAAGATTTTCCCATCAGAGTCTGCTTTGATAACAGAGCTACAAAAATAAGGATGGCTTCCAGGTCTGACAGTTATGAGAACAAACCAGTTGTGACCTAGGCTCACTTAGTTATTACAGGACACAACTATTCTCAAACAAAACTATTGTATTATAACAGCTGGGATTTACTTCATTCCCAGCTTAGTCCAAATTAATTCCAAAACAAATCATTCAGAAAAAGTCCTTTGGGCTTATCACAAACCTTTATCTTTTTTGGCACCCTGCCAAAGGCCTTTCTTGGCAAAGCACCACAAAGTTCAGAAACAAGAGACGCCGACTGGAAAACAGATTTAGCAATGTTGCTTTCCTACAAAGAGCCCAAGAGCCTTTGCTGCTCTTTTAAGCCTTACGGGAGGGGCCAATCATCTCCTGACCTTACTCCCGAGTCGTCCTTTTTGCTTTAGCTGCTCTTGCCTTCTGGCAGCTCTGCGCATGCGTGCACTAGGAACAGGCTCCTCCTGTTCCTCTACCTCTCTGCTGTCAGCCTCTGGAGGCTCCGGAGTCCATGCATCACTCCCAGATGGCCCTGGCCCCATCTCTGCCTCCAACGCAGAGCCCTCGTCCGAGCCTTCCCCAGACTCCAGGACTGGCCCATGGTCCTCCCCAGCCTCCTCGCTGTCCGACTCCGCTGCCAGCTCCACGGGCTGCTGGTGGACCATAACAAAACCCTCAAAGTAGACCACCAAATAGCAACTGGACTACAGATCTGCCATTTTTCTGAAAATCAGCATCCTTTTTATGGGGGGGGGGTCCTCCCACTTTCTAATGTCCAAATGCTCTTCTTCTGTATTCCTTAAACATTTGTCTATGGAGATTCTCAGTCATCCAGGTCATGGTTGTCCAAAACGTACGGTGCTTTTTCAAGAGGCAATGGGACTTTTTTGTTTTTCTTTGAAGATGTTTCATTTCTCATGAAAAGAAGGACTAGGGGAGACATGATAGCAGTGTTCCAATATCTCAGGGGCTGCCCCCAAAGAAGAAGGAGTCAAGCTATTCTCCAAAGCACCTGAGGGTAGGACAAGAAGCAATGGGTGGAAACTAATCAAGGAGAGAAGCAACTTAGAACTAAGGAGAAATTTCCTGACAGTGAGAACAATTAATCAGTGGAACAACTTGCCTCCAGAAGTTATGAATGCTCCAACACTGGAAATTTTTAAGAAGATATTGGATAACCATTTGTCTGAAGTGGTATAGATCTCCTGCCTAACCAGGGGGTTGGACTAGAAGCTCTCCAAGGTCCCTTCCAACTCTGTTATTCTATTCTAGTCATCCAAGAAGCTTCTTGAATGAGAAGCGGAATGTCTTCAAAGAAAAACAAGGACGTCCAGTTGCCTCTTGAAAAAGCACCTTTGGGTCTTTACTTCTATTGTAAATCATATTATTAGACCTTCTTGAGGAGCACAGTGGCTCGAGGGGTTAGAACACTGGGCAGGAAGTTAGTAAGTTGGCGTTCGAGACCCAACAGCTGCCATGGAGTGGGGGTTGAGTTCCCATCTTTCACTCCAGCTCCCATTGGGGACACAAAAGGAGCCCCCAAATGGGCATCCCCCAGACAATGGTGATGTCACCAACTAATCCTTTCAACCAGAAGAGCCTCGGTGATTCTCTCTCTCTCTCTCTCTCTCCCTCCCTCCCTCCCTCCCTCCCTCCCTCCCTCTCTCTCTCTCTCTCTCTCTCTCTCTCTCACACACACACACACACACACACACACACACACACACACACACACACACAAGTTATTCCTGGGCTTTTTCTCCTCCTGGGACTGATTTTGATCACAGAGCACTTTCAAATTGCTGGGTTTTCTTGAGGCCATTGATTGATTGCCTGCCATCAAGCCAGCATTGATGGTTAGTGACCACATAGATAGATTTCATCCATTACTGTGCACAGTGGGTTTTTTCCCCCTTCTTCTTCTTCTTCTCTTTCATCCTGTTGTTATAGCTCAAGCAAAACTAATGCCTTCCTGTAGCAGTATAAGTTTCTGTGGCCTTTAAAAAAAAAAAAAAAAACTCAGCTAAAATGGATTTTACAACTTCCACAACATCTAATATTTCTAGTGCTGCAAATGAACCAGTTACATCTGTTTGCAAATTACACCACAAATTACATTGCAAATTACTTAATACAAAACTGCAAAAGTGGGGATAGAATTTCGGTAGAAAAGCCAGGGCTGAATTCATCAACATGGGTAGATGGTTGCTGTATCCAATAAACATATGCATGAGCTAATTGGATTGTCCATTTTGTTTTGAGTCCACGGTTAACACTTGCAGGCTTAGGAGATTTTAGTCAATCAAAGCAACATTTATATATGGTGACATCCATGGATTACCGATGATGTCATCCGTATTTCTCCTTTTAATGGAAGAACAAATCACAAGCAGCTTTTTTTTTTTAATGTTTCTAAGACATGATTTCTACCAGTCTGGCCTTTAAAATACAGGCAGTCCTCGACTCACAACGGTTCATGTAGTGACAAAGTTGCACTGAAAAAAAATGACAATTTTTCATACTTAATATAATGTTTAATAATAGAATAACAGAGTTGGAAGGGACCTTGGAGGTCTTCTAGTCCAACCCCCTGATTAGGGTATATAAGTCTAGGTGCTATTGCTATTGCTAAATTCAATCTTTTTTTTTTAAATTTGATTTATATGCCGCCCTTCTCCGGAGACTCAGGGCGGCTTACAAGGCGTTAAGCAATAGCCTTCATACTTTTGTATATTTATACAAAGTCAGCTTACTGCCCCCACAATCCAGGTCCTCATTTTACCTACCTTAGAAAGGATGGAAGGCTGAGTCAACCTTGAGCCTGGTGAGATTTGAACTTGCAGTAATTGCAGGCAGCTGATGTTAATAACAGTGCTTTAGTCTGCTGCGCCACCAGGGCTCTCTTCATAGAGAACCTTGATTGAGTTGTGTTCCTTCTTCAGTAGGCAGGATTGCAATTCCGCAGAAGATCAGCTTATTTCTCATCATCTGTGTATCAGCTCCATTGTATTTCTTTTCAATTGTAGTCGTTCTGTGGATACGCTAGCATGCACCATCGACGGGGGGGAAAAAAAGTAGTTATAAATGTTTTGATATGCAAGGTGTATAGCCAGAACAATCTCCTTCCCCCACAAACATCTAAAGGGCAGAGATATGGAAAGTTGAAGAAAAGGATCCCTCCCACAGTCTAATTATCTTTGGAACCAAAGGTCAGCCGTACGTTCCTACAGACATCAATTTCCTTCCCGAGATTGAATGCGATGGCATTGTTCATAAAAGGAGAAAGAACAAGGAGAATGTTTTTATAATGTCTCTCCCCACCCCCACCCTGCCCTCCAAGGATTAAAGAAAAAGTAAAGCAATGCAGAAGGAATCCATCATTTTTAGTATTCCTTCTAACGGTAGTTAGCCTGTTTTTGCAAAGTTGCATGTATATGTTCTTGCATAATTAGAATGTAGAACAACATAGGATAACAGAGTTGGAAGGGTTCTTGGAAGTTTTCTAGTCCAACCTCCTGTTCAAGCAGGAGACCCTATGCCATTTCAAACAACTGCCTATAGGTATTAGCATATATCTATCGGAATGCTACAGGGATGCGGTGGCTCAGTGGCTAACGCGCTGAGCTTGTCGATCAAAAGGTCGTCAGTTCAGCGGTTCGAATCCCTAGCGCCAAATCATGGAGTAAGCTCCCATGACTTGTCCCAGCTTCTGCCAACCTAACAGTTCGAAAGCAGGTAAAAAATGCAAGTAGAAAAATAGGGACCACCTTTGGTGGGAAGGGAACAGCGCTCCGTGTGCCTTTGGCGTTGAGTCATGCCGGCCACATGACCAAGGAGACGTCTTCGGACAGCGCTGGCTCTTTGGCTTTGAAACAGAGATGAGCACCGCCCCCTAGAGTCGGGAACGACTAGCACACATGTGCGAAGGGAACCTTTACCTTTACCTATCTGGATGCTACCTAATATTAGATTGTTTAATCTATTGCAGCCTAATCCAGTTGTTCTCAGTTGCAAGAAAGCATAATTAAACTGAATTTAAGAGTCATTTTCTAGTGGTAAAGACAGTCTGAGAGTGTAGCACCAGTTTGGAAGGACCAGATTTATTTAAGCAGAGTCACACACACTTACAAACAAGTAGTATTGTGTGACCAATAAGTTTCTACCACAGCCTTGTGACACTAGACGTTCCTTTGACATTTCTATCACTCCAGAAATATCCTTGGTTTGAGGGAGAACACATTCATTTGTTCCTTCAAAGGGATCTGTACATCTTGCAAACTTCTGCAAAGAACATCCTGCATTCTGACATTAGAAATTGACCCATCTTTGATCAGGATGTGCTTACAAAGCCTTTACAAAAAAAAAAAAAAAGGCGACTTAAGAGCATCTGGCTAAGATGGAGTACTTGTCAACTCTAGGGAATGATCCAGCAACAGCTGCTACCGCCAGACAGAATCAATTGATTCTTGATTACTTACGTAGATGTAGCCTGAGGCAAAAAACAGTTCAATTTTCAGAAGACAAAAAAATGAAGTCAGCAACGGCCAACTTGAGGGGAGGGGACAACCCCAAGCCATTGAATGGGGACCATTTGTCATTCGGTATTTAATCCGAAGCCTGATATTTGTGGTTTAGACAGCATGATTTCTCATGAGTTGAAAAAAGGAGGTTCTTGCCCCACAACTAAAATAGATAATTTGCTTATATATTCTAGAGTGCACAAGCATGTATGGGAGAAAAAAGAGTGACTCTGAAGTAGCTCACAAAAAGCTTAAACATACACAATGCGTTTTTGTAAACTATTTCAAACATAGCAGTTACAAGATGTTGAAATAACCATTGGGACCTCACCCTCCCCAAGAAGTTTCCCCCCCCCTCCCAAGAAGGGATTAATTTGCAAGACAATTATTTTATTTATCTATAGGAAATATATCATTCCTTCTCACCTATCACAAAATTGTCTGCTACAACGTCCTACCTGTCAATGACTACTGCAGCTTCAACCGCAATAATACACGGGCAAACAATAGATACAAACTCAAGGTAAAAGGTAAAGGTAAAGGTTCCCCTCATACATATGTGCTAGTCGTTCCTGACTCTAGGGGGCAGTGCTCATCTCTGTTTCAAAGCTGAAGAGGCAGCGTTGTCCGAAGACATCTCTGTGGTCATGTGGTCGGCATGACTAAATGCCAAAGGTGCAGGGAACGCTGTTACCTTCCCACCAAAGGTGGTGCCTATTTTTCTACTTGCATTTTTTACGTGCTTTCGAACTGCTAGGTTGGCAGAAGCTAGGACAAGTAATGGGAGCTCACCCCGTTACGTGGCACTAGGGATTCGAAACTCAAGGTAAACCGCTCCAAACTCGATTGCAGAAAATACAACTTCAGCAACGAAGTGGTCAATGCCTGGAATGTTCTACCTGACTGTTGTTACGTCCGCAAACCTCCACAGCTTCAACCTTAAACTGTCTACTGTGGACCTCACCCCATTTCTAAGAGGAACATAAAGGAGGGTGTGCATAAGCACACCAGTGTGCCTACCGTCCCTGTCCTACTGTCCCCATTGATTTGTACTCATTTCCTGTGTTTATGTCCATGTTTATACTTATACCTGTTATCTTGTACATGTTTGACAAAGTAAATAAATAAATCTTGAATGGGCAATCAAAGCAGTCAAAAGACAAAAATCACAGAAGATATGAATTGTTCTTTTTTTTCCCTTTGGCTTTGGTCATCGATCCAATCTCAGAGATAATGAGATTATGCATTTATTTTATTTTTTTTTGGCTTTCTGGAAGACCAGAATGACAAAGAGGAGGAGGAGAAGAAAGACGTGAAATTCCTTTATCACTTTCAGATTGCCCTTTGAAAGATTAAGTAAGAAATCTATTTCTTTGGAGAACTACATTTATTTTTCCAGTTCTGTTTTCTCTTGGTCGCCTCTGAGTTCCAAGCCCTCGAGTCCATAAATTATTTGAGGCGGTGATTACCTTATTTCTGCAGGTTACAGTCAAACGATGTCAAATGTGCAATTTTGTGAACTCTATCTCCTTTGCATCGTGATGTCAGGTACGAGGGATGCTAATTTCGTACTTGGTGTCACCTGTGCAATGATGTCACGACACACACAATGTCATTCTTCTGAATGATTCAAGGCGTGTCTGTGCGTGTCTCTCTATGCGTGTGTTCGTATCTCACATGAACTTTTGTAACCAATATTTTAAGTTTCCCTTTAGGCCTGGGTTCATTTACCTATTGATGTAGGCAGAATTGGCTCACGTTTCCATAATGTGGAATTTTGTAATTACTGTGGAACAAAGAACAAGGTACGTGTGGAAAGGTCTGATCAATTTAAATTATGAAAGAGCCTATTGCAGGCCAAGCAAGAAACGCTGAAAGCCACAAGCACAAGGTTTTAACACCTTTTTTTTTCCCCTTTACAAAATTCAATATTCATTAAATACCAATCCAGATTATAAATTCAGCCTGTAGCTTTACTCAATCATATCCTTTTATCGACTTCAAACTGGGGGAGTGGGGAGGCCAAGAGAAATAATAAAACATATGGAAAGGTGAAGCCCAATAGGTGTGTATTTTCTGAATAAGGTGCTTGCAATTTGGCTTAGAATTAATTAAGCCTACAGATGAACAATGACACGTGAAGAGGTGGAAGTGGGTTTGATGTGTTCTCACAGCGTAACCCCCACCCACTCTGAAGCATTTATTACATTGTAACAGCTAAGGCGAAGCGCTCATCGAAGTGAGTGATGTTGAGTTGGCCACACCCACACAGTCACATGACCACCGAGCCACGCCTACCCAGCTGGTCATTAGGGCAGAGAACCGGTTATTAAATTATTTGAATCCCACTACTGGTTGGACTAGAAGACCTCTACGGTTCCTTCCAAGTCTGTTATTCTACAGTACCTTTTATGTTCTATTCCTACTAATACCTCACATTCAGCGCTCTATTAAATTTGCTCAGACAGCTTTTGCCAAGTGGGGAAAAAGAGGTCTTCTCTCTTGGGTGGGCTCCCTAAAGATTTATTATATTTTGAAAGCCTCGGGCTGTCAGATAACAGATGAAATTGCTATTAATGTAGTATTTGAACACTGTTTTCCTCTGGGGTACCTTCTTGTTTAGACAGGTCTTTGGCTGGCTGAGGTGATTATGTTCTTTTGCTCCTGGCAGATTGTTTTCCATTCAGTTAGCTTCTATTTTCATCCTGCTTATGTTTGTTATCTACTCTTTTTTTTTTCACTGTTATCTACTATTACTACTTTCATACCTTTTTTTCCAATAAAATAAAATCATCACTTACATTTTCTTGTAGTTAGCTGCTTTGAATCTACAGTGCAGGCTGGCAGCCCAGGCAGTTGGAGGAAAGATAATGAAGTTATCTATTTAAAATATTTGCTCCTGTAAAACAGTTTTTTTTTTAAGTTATTTCTTGTATCCTGTCTTTTTTTTTTTTTTCCTGGAGAGCTCAAGGTGACTTGTATGGAGGTTACCTCTAATCTTATTTGCACAGCAACAATCTGGTAGGGCAGATAGTATTGCGATTGATTGATTGATTGATTGATTGGCTCAGAGGAAGTCAGTGCATTCCATAGGTAAAGGTAAAGGTTCCGCTCGCAGATATGTGCTAGTCGTTCCCGACTCTAGGGGACGGTGCTCATCTCCATTTCAAAACCGAAGAGCCAGCGCTGTCCGAAGACGTCTCCGTGGTCATGTGGCCGGCATGACTCAATGCCAAAGGTGCACGGAACTCTGTTTCCTTCCCACCAAAGGTGGTCCCTATTTTTCTATTTGCATTTTTATGTGCTTTTGAATTGCTAGGTTGGCAGAAGCTGGGACAAGTAACGGGAGTTCACCCCGTTACACGGCACAAGGGATTTGAACCACTGAACTGCTGACCTTTCGATCGACCAGCTCAACCTCTTACCCACTGAGCCACCGTGTCCCTGTGCATTCCATAGTCAGTTATGTTATATTATATGTTATATTATGTTATGTTATATATTATATAATTATATGTTTTATATAGTATGTTATATTATCTGTGCATTCCATAGTCAAGTGAAAACTTGAATTTTCTCTCTGTGGGTCAATTTTCAGACCTTAACTAGGTCTCAGACATAAGAGTATTAACTAGGTCTCAGACATAAGAGTATTCTTCTGCCAACATGAGCTCGCAACCCATATCCAAGTTCACCCAAAGTGGGTCATAAAATGTGAAGAGCGTAAGGCAGATTGGAGAATGAGGTAGGCTTCTGGATAGGAAGCTGGAGTTTCTCATCTAATATTGAAAAGAACATTTTTTTTCCATCATTTAATGACCCTGTAATCCCTTGCAGGATGGAGTCTAGGCAACTGAATGGAGCTGACTGTTTACTGGCCGGATGCCCTTCTTGTTGCCAATCCAGAGTTTTATTCAACAGATATATATTCTCATTGTGCCCAGAGAGAGAAATATCAGCCTCTACCTAGGATCGAACTCACAGCCTCCTGATTGTGAAGCGAGAGCTCCACCTCTAGACCACCACACTACTCTAATAGGGAAAAGAACAATGTGGTACTTAATTCTTTTCATTCTATTTTCACTGGTTTGTCATCTCACTAAACACAAATTTCGTTTGGACCCTTCACCGGGACCACCAAAATAGAAAAGAAAACCCTGACATTTCCAAACTCATGAATATTCAGTGACTTTATATGAAACTTTTCCCTAATCTGCTAGCTTCTTTGTAAGCATTTTTTTTTTCCAAATGAAGATAAATTTAATGTTTGAGAAAAATGCACGTTTGAAATAAGAAACTTTATTCCTGGCGTTGCACATTTGGAATGTATTGTCCCCAATATAGACCTTGTTTTGCAAATCTTTGTCAACGATGTTGCAAAATTCAGAACAGCACAGATTTTGACTGGGGGAGATGTTGGGGGGTCTTTCTTGATGCTCTGCAGATTCAGCCATTTGTAAAAAAAATTGGGAGCAGGCTGAATGTAGCTTGCTATAGCAACTTCTAATGGAGAAATTAAAGAGAAAGAAGAAGATTGGCAATTACAGTTTCCAGGAAGCACAAAGTGGACCTGATTCTTCACTGTGTAGGATAACATTTGCTAATGGGAAGGTTTCTCCATCTATGGTCTAGCAGGTAAGAACCATTTCTGGCCTCCGGAGGGACTCCGGTGCCTGGGGAAGGCCATTTTCTCCCTCCTGGAGGCTCGAGAAAAGCCTCCAGAGCCTGGGGAGGGCAAAAACACCCCCCACTGTGGTGTAGGAGGCCGAGATGGCCACACCCTGGACAGTGTCCATGTGTGTTGAATTCCACATTGCACATGACCATTAATGAGAATTCTGGGCATTGAAGTCCACACATCTGGAAACTGCTAAGATTGGGAGGGGGAAGAAACTGCTCTACTGTATAACGGTTGGAGGGACATTGGCAGAATTGCAGAGGAAAGATTGTGCGGCGGCTGTGTTTTGTGTTGTTTGCTCTAAAAAGGTTGTGCACACAGCGGTTTCATTTGGCCTTATTTTCAAATACTCATGTGTGCTCTCCCTTTGAGAATTCCACGCCAAAAGGGAACAAAACCCTGTCTTTAAAGCCTTCGCAATTTGCAAAACCCCAAATCAAACAGAAGCAAGCTGATGTGAGCTTAAGCAGGCCAGAGGCGTATGCATTTCTCAGCGAGAAAAGACAAAATAGTGGATGAATTATGGCTCGCCCACTCTCATCAAAGAAGAAATGTCAAAGAATATGGGTTCATTTACCAGGTTTTTCATTTGAGGCGTTTAATGCTTTGGGGCGGCTGTTTTTAATAGCCTCCGGAATCCAAGAGCCTTGATGGTACAGTGGTCTAAGCACCCTGTTATTAACACAGCTGCCTGCAATTACTGCAGGTTCGAATCTCTCCAAAGCTCAAGGTTGACTCAGCCTTCCATCCTTTCTAAGGTAGGTGAAATGAGGACCCAGTTTGTGGGGGCAATAAGCTGACTTTGTATAAAATATACAAAAGTATGAAGGCTATTGCTTAACGGATTGTAAGCCGCCCTGAGTCTCCGGAGAAGGGCGGCATATAAATCAAATTTTTTTTTAAAAAAAAAATACTGGGAATAAACAAATGAGGGCAAAATGCATTGATCCAATGAATGTATATTCTGTCTGTCTGCTTCTCTGGAGTTCCTCTCCCAAAATGAGACTGAAGAAAAGGAAGGAAGGAAGAAAGAAAAAAGACAAGAAAATAGAATTCTTTATTGGCCAAGTGTGATTGGACACACAAGGAATTTGTCTTTGGGGCATATGCTCTCAGTGTACATAAAGAAAAATAAAATACATTCAGCAAGAATCATAAGATACAACACTTAGTGATAGTCATAGGTTACTAATAAGCAATCAAATCATACTAGGAAACAAATAGGTAAAGGTAAAGGTTCCCCTTGCACATATGTGTTAGTTGTTCCTGACTCTAGGGGGCGGTGCTCATCTCCGTTTCAAAGCCAAAGAGCCAGCGCTGTCCAAAGACATCTCCATAGTCATGTGGCCGGCATGACTAAATGCCAAAGGTTCACGGAACGCTGTTACCTTTCCACCAAAGGTGGTCCCTATTTTTTCTACTTGCATTTTTTAGTGATTGAATATTTCTTAATATGGGATTCGTTCTATCAATGGTTATCGAGCAGAAACAGAAGTTAGACTTAAAAAAAAATACAAGAGAATGACTAATATTGTAGAAATGGTTTACTAAATGGATAAGTAAGCATATATTGTCACTATATGTTTATTATCAATGTTACGATGAGATATCATTGTTACTATATGATGACTACTAACGTTATGAATGCTATTGTTATTATGACGATGATTATTACTCAAAATAACTATACCCAGACAACACACTGTTTATATAGACATTGAAATTTTCACTCTTTCTATAAATTAAATAAATAAATAAATATGAAAAAAAACCACAGAGAAATGCAGCAGCAAATTAAAAACGTTAGAAAGAGAGGGTTCATTTTCCAGTATTTAAAAGGCTTCTATCTCTTGGACCGTGAAATAAAATTGTTATTTGTTCCAAAGATAGGTAGATGGTGAATAGAGGTTAGGAATCCTCTTCCCTGGGTACCAAATATTTTGCAGCAGAACAGGCTTGAATTCCAACTTTTCAAGCATGGGCTAATGTTCAGGAATGCTCTCCTATCAGATTTTCTGCACTGAATGGAACAGATCACACCCCAGGGGCACAAACAGATTCCAATCCAATTTTCCAGTCCACAAATTATAGCCCTGAAATTTTGTCGGCGATTGCTAAGCTGGCAATTTTCAGGAGAGTTATTTTCCTCAAACGCTTTTGGGTCAACCCAAAGGTTCATTCAGTTGTGCTGCCTGTGGGTCTTACTGCACTCATTTCACTTCTTCATCTGAGTCCCTCCCCCGATTTGGCAGAGTTATTTGCAAAAATGAATCCATCAAATGCATATTCATCCATACGATAAATTCCGTTGCCAAAACCTACATCAGCCAAAACAAACTTCGCTCATGTCCCGACTTATCCATATTGCAAAGGATCCGCTCCTGTGAACTTAAAAGAGGTCAAGACCAAGGACATACTGATTTATACATCAAATAAGTCGAATACAATCGTGCCAGCTGTAGCAAAAGAAAGTTCCACAACCCACATCCTAACACTCAATCCTCCTCCATCCAACCCCCCCATCATCCAAAACTAGGCACGCATGCCCCTAACTTTCTCTATAACAACTACTACTGACCTTAAATGCAAGCTACTTAATCCAAGAAGCCTTGTAAATAAAATACCTGAATTCCTCTTCTTACTAAATATGGCTATATTCAACATTATATTTGTCTGTGAAACTTGGCTCAATACATCCCTCCCTGACTCCATTACCACAGTTTACCAGTCTGATCGTGAAATCCGTAGAGGAGATGGTATTGCTATCTTCTACATAAAGTCTCGACATCTAAAAAATATTCAAGTTATACAGGAGCTTGCTCTTCCTGAGACCATCGTCTGCAACCTGTCCTTAAATACCACATGTTGATTCTTACTATGTTACAGAGCCCCGTATTACGACATCGAACATGCGAACAAGTTAAAACCATCTCTATCTATTGGACCTGATGGACTATGTGCATATTTCTTAAAAAAGCTTTCCACTGCAATCGCAGAACCTCTAAGCATAATTTTTGAAAAATCTTTCAGTACCAGCTCCTTGCCCTACTAATGGTCACAAGCCATGGTCATCCCTATCTTCAAAAAGGGAGACCCTACCCTAGTTGTAAATTACAGACCAATCTCTTTATGTTGCATCACCTGCAAAGTCATGGAATCAATCATTACCCTCCACCTAGAGACAAACAACCTACTCTCTAACAAACAATTTGGTTTCAGAAAAAATTATCCTGTAATTTACAACTACTACATTGCAAAAACATATGGACTACATATCTTGATCAGGGCAAAACAATAGACACAATTTACATAGACTTGGGTAAAGCTTTTGATTCAGTGGTACACGACAAATTACTTCTAAAACTAAAATCCTATGGCATTTTTGGACTCCTACATGAATAGATAGCTGCCTTCCTGTCAAACAGACAACAAGTGGTCAAAATAAGAAGCGCTCTATCAAATCTGTACCTGTTAATAGTGGTGTTCCCCAAGGCAGTGTTTTAGGTCCAACACTCTTCATACTTTACATAAATGACCTTTGCGATCATATTAAAAGCAACTGTGTTCTCTTCGCTGACGATGTTAAACTATTCAACACCACCGACAATGCAACTACCCTTCAAAAAGACCTTGACTATGTGTCAGATTGGTCTAACAAGTGGCAATTTCAAATCTCAACCAACAAATGCTCTGTCTTGCACATTGGCAAAAAAAAAAAAATAAAAAAAAATCAAAACATAAAATACAAATTAGATGGCCCTATAGATGACCCTCACTCTGTCAAGGACCTTGGAGTACTCACTTCTAAAGATCTAAGTGCCAAAGCCCACTGTAACAACATTGCCAAAAAGGCATTAAGAATTGTTAACCTAATCTTGTGTAGCTTCTTCTCTGGTAATATTGTATTACTAATTAGAGCATACGAAATATTTGCTAGACCAATTCTCAAATACAGCTCATCTGTCTGGAACCCGCACTGCATATTGGACATAAATACAATTGAGAGAGTCCAGAGATATTTTACGAGAAGAGTCTTCCATTCCTCTACCCACAATAAAATATCTTATGCCACCAGACTTCAAATTTTGGACTTAGACAACTTAGAACTACGCCGACTTCGGTCTGACCTAAGTGTAGTACATAAAATTATCTGCCACATTCTGCATTATTATTATGCATTATTCTCCAGTTCTAATTATTTTCTGAAGTCTGTGTCTATTTTGTTGGGTTGCAGAATCAAACCAGACAGTTTTAGAGGTACAGATGACAGACAGTTTTAGAGGTACAGATGACAGACTCAATAATCAAAGAGAATTTTAGAAAAATTTATCCTCCGCCACCTGCAGTGATCCAATATGTCAAAAGTGCAATGAAAAGATATTTGGAAATAAAGCTGAAGCCAGTCTCACGATAGGCTGGGAAAAGAGAAGCATCTGTCAGAGTGAAAAATAGATCTTGGCACAGTTACCATGATCTGATAACATTCAATCCTCTCTTGGTGCAGTCGGTTTGGCTTTTGGCTTGCTGCAAAGCACAGGTGACCCTGTCTCTTTCCTCTCTCCACCCTGTAGTTAAGAGAGGTTAAGATTTGTAGCTACTGAACATCCTGGATCCCTCCTGATCCTAATTCAATCCAAAAGCTTCCTGTTCCAGCATTAGCATGTTTGACTTTAAATCTCATTTGCACGCTCATCCGTCTCTGGTAACTCTCAATTAAATGTCAAGGCAACAACCTGTATAAAGCTAACTGCATGAGGTCATAGTATTCTGCCATTCTTCACTTATCCTCTCGGTGACCCTGGAGAGCCCTGTGGCTTTCTCAGCTTCCAGTTCACCGATCCAATATATTAGGCAGTAATGAGACAAACCCAAGACTTATTTGAAAGAATTCACGTATTGATGGATTCCTGCAGATGTTTGACTTAAGAAAAATCTGTCCTTTCATTTCTGGAGTGCAGTTTTCCACTTTGCCTCCTGAAGCTCTCCCGGTTGTGGGAAATCAAGACAGTGGCTTGAATGGAAATTCCTTTTCTGAGTAGATGCTGGAAGTATTTTGTAGGGGAAAAAAATTAGGATATCTATTAGGTGTTTCCCTTGGAAACACCAACGTTAAATTTTAGCTCCTATATAGGATATCAGATCCATCTAAATCTAGTCCTTAGCGCTACGTCCTGCATTCACACATTTGTTACTTTCTGCATTTTGTGAAAAAAGGTATATTTGCACAAACGTGTAATGTTGGTGAAGGGAGGCAAGAACTGTTGGCAGATAAAAAAGATAGTAGATGACATCCTATGACTTATCACTAAGAGTTGTATCTTACGATTATTAAGGAATATATTTTATTCTTTCTTTATGTACACTGAGATCATATGCACCAAAGACAAATTCCTTGTGTGTGCAATCACATTTGACCAATAAAAAATCTATTGTATTGTATTGTATTGTATTGTATTGTATTGTATTGTATTGTATTGTATTGTATTGTATTGTATTGTATTCTATTCTATTCTATTCTATTCTATTCTATTCTATTCTATTCTATTCTATTCTATTCTATTCTATTCTACTTCAAAGAAAAACCAGAAAGTCCATTTGCCTCCTGAAAAAGCACCTTTGGGAGTAGCAATAGCAATAACCTTTAGACCTATATACCGCTTTACAGTGCTTTTACAGCCCTCTCTAAGTGGTTTACAGAGTCAGCATATTGGCCCCAACAATTTGGGTCCTCCCCACTTCAGAAGGATGGAAGGCTGAGTCAACCTGATGAGATTTGAACTGCCAAATTGCAGGCAGCCGGCAGTCAGCAGAAATAGCCTGCAGTAAACATTCTAACCACTGCACCACTATAGATGACATCGCAGCCCCCTGGAAAATTTGGGAATGTGAGTAAGACTCCAAATAACCATGCCTTGATTCTCTCTGGGATAAAAGTAATAGAGATTCTATTGTCGTACTATGACAATAAAGTCGAACTCCAGTAGCCCTCTTTTGGCATCCTTTTCTTGACCTGGCCTATGTCTTAGGATGGACATGTGATGGCTTGACCTCAAACCAATGACAGCTGAGCATGCTTGGACCTCATAGAATTTGTTGTTGATACATGGTTGCATTAAGATCTATGCAGATTCTCCATCATCCAGGTCATGCTTTCCCCAAAGATGCTTTTTCAAGAGACAACTAAACTTTCTTTGTTTTTACTTGAAGATGTTTCACTTCTCAGAAAGTTAGGAGCTAGGACAAAGGAAATATTGTACTGCAAACTAGGGCATATAAAACCTTTGCTAGACCAATTCTCGAATACAGCTCATCTGCCTGGAACCCGCACTGTATATCAGACATTAATACAATTGAGTGAGTCCAGAGATATTTCATGAGAAGAGTCCTCCACTCCTCTGCTCACAATAGAATACCTTATGCTACCAGGTTTGAAATTTTGGGATTAGACAATTTAGAACTACGCCGCCTTCGGTCTGACCTAAGCATAGTACAAAAAATTACCTGCTACAACGTCCTACCTGTCAATGACTACTTCAGTTTCAACTGCAACAATACACGAGCACACAATAGATACAAACCCAAGGCAAACCGCTCCAAACTGGATTGCAGAAAATACGACTTCAGCAACAGAGTGGTCAATGCCTGGAATGCATTACCTGACTCTGTGGTTTCTTCCCCAAACCCCCAAAACTTTAACCTTAAACTGTCTACTGTCAACCTCACCCCATTCCCAAGAGGTCTGTAAGGGGCGTGCATAAGCGCACCAATGTGCCTACTGTCCCTGTCCTACTGTCCCCATTTATTCGTATCCTTATCCTGTAGTCATAATCATGTCTCTACTTATATCTGTAATCTTATACGTGTTTGACAAATAAATAAATAAATAAATGGAAAATCCCAGTCAGGAGTTTAATCTCATTATATTGCAGATCCCACAATCCCATCTGTATGCATCGAGCTGTGTATACACATAGACACATGCATGTACACTCTGCTCCATTCCTCCCTCCTTGTATGCTCAAATTCCATCTTGGGAAGATAATTAGTCTTTCATAAAAGATCTATCTCCAAAGGCCCTTGTTTAATGGAACATGAGTGATTTATCACAGTAATTTCAACTTCTTTGAATGTCGAGAAATCCCAATATTCTGAACGAAGTCTATTATAATATGCATAAATTATGCACCACAATATCTGCATTCCATGCAGCTGAATTTAATGGCATTTTGTTCCATGTCTTTCTGGGGATGAATTGATGGATTCTTTTTTTTCCTTAAAGGATCTAGTGATAGAATCCTGGACTGATTAGATTTGTCCAACCTAGGTAGTAATTTAACAGATAGAAAAGTTCTCTCTCCAATGGAAAACAATTAATGGAGGTCAAGAGAGTAAAGGAAAGGCCAGTCTTAAATACAATTAGGTGATATGGCTCAACGAGTTTTGCAAATCCAACCTTTATCTTAGCAAGTTGTATGAGCCAGGCCATCATATTCAGCCATTGGAGATGGCAATAGCAGTTAGACGTATATACTGCTTAATAGTGCTTTTACAGCCCTCTCTAAGCAGTTTACAGAGTCAGCCTCTTGCCCCCAACAATCTGGGTCCTCATTTTACCCACCTTGGAAGGATGGAAGGATGAATCAACCTTGACCCATTCAGGATTGAATTGCTGGCAATTGGCAGAGTTAGCCTGCAATGCTGCATTGTAACCACTGTGCCACCATGGCCCTTCCTTCCTTCCTTCCCTCCCTCCTTCCCACTTAGCAATAGCAGTTAGACTTATATACCGCTTCACAGTGCTTCTCTAAGCGGTTTACAGAGTCAGCCTATTGCCCCCAATAATCTGGGTCCTCATTTTACCCACCTTGGAAGGATGGAAGGCTGAGTCAACCTGGAGCCGGTGAGATCCGATCTGCTGAACTTCAGCTAGCAGTCAGCTGAAGTAGCCTGCAGTACTGCACTCTAACCTCTGCGCCACCTCGGCTCAGATCTTACGTGGGGGCCCAGCATGGTCTGTGAACAAAGAAAATATTATCTGTTAATTTAAGTTTAAGATTTGCAGGTAATCCTTGACTTACAACTATAATTGAACCTGGAATTAGGGCCACAAGTCCTGCCAGCCATTAAGCAGGTTATCATGTGACTGTGCCAGATTCTATGATTTTTTGCAGTTGTCAATTAATGAATGCAGCTGTTGCAAAGTCAGCATGGTCTCATTAAGCAGATTTATTATTTGCAACGGGTGGGTTGTTGTTTTTTTTTTTGCCAAAAACTGGAAGTAATCATAAAAGGTTTTATTTCTGTTTCAATTTTTCTGAATCAATCCTCCTATCTATGCTTATATCATTATCCACAATTGTTATAATTTTGCGCTTATTTTTAATTTACTTCTGGATTATTCCTGTTTCCTGCCAGCCAGTGTTGATGTAAGTCAAAATCCATCAATTGATTAATGCAATTGGTCAATCAATCAACAAATCGACCAAACAATCAACCAATATGAATCATCTAAACGTTGGCGGAGTGTGGATGGATTTCATCAGATGTATCCGTCTATTTTTATAGACTGGTCACTGAGGCAATAAAGATTCTTTAATCTATTCTTCATCACGTCCGTGGAGAAGATAGTTCAGTCTTTTTTAGGTGCAAGCAATCAGATCCATGCATGAAGGATTCATGTCGAGTACTTTATTGTGTTCTACCTATAGTACAGGAATCTGCCCAGACTGCTTGCTTTCTCTTGGGAACAAGCAGATAAGGTCTGATGGAACTTAGAGGTGAGTCAAACTTATGCTTCTTGCACAGGGGTAAAATTTATTTATTTATTTATTTATTTATTTACTGATTTATTGATTTACTTTTTACGTATTTACTTATTTACTTACTTATTTATTTACTTATTTATTTGTTTGTTTGTCAATAAGTACAAGGAAACATGTAACAGTATAGACAGAGACATGGACACATGAAAAAAATTTGGCACAAATAAAAGGATATAAATAAGCAAAACATAGCCATAAACACATAAAATGAGTATATATAAATGGGAACAGTAGGACAGGGATGGTAGGCATGTTGGTGCACTTATGCATGCCCCCTTAGGGACCTCTTAAGAAGCGTGTAAGGTCCATGGTAGACAGGTAAGACATGGTAGACAGATCCATGGTTTAAGGTAAAAGGTATGAGGGTTAGAGAGAGTAACCACAGGATCAGGTAGAGTGTTCCAGACATTTACTACTCTATTGCAGAAGTCATATTTCCTACAATCAAGATTAGAGCGAATTACATTGAGTTTGAATCTATTGATAGCCCTTGTGTTATTACAGCTGAAGTTAAAGTACTCATTAACAGGTAGGACATTATGGTAAATAATCTTGTGTACTAAGCTTAGGTCGGAACAGCATAGTTCAAGGCTATCCAGGCCTAAAATTTCAAGCCTGGGGGTATAAGGAATTTTATTTCGAGCAGAGGATTTGAGTATTCTTCTAGTAAAATATCTCTGGACCCTCTCTATTGTATTGATGTCTGAAATGCAGTGAGGGTTCCAGGCAGGTGAGCAGTATTCAAGGATAGGTCTGGCAAAGGTTTTGTATGCCCTAGTTTGAAGTATAGCGTTGCCAGAGAGAAAACTTCATAAAATAAGGTTGACAACTCTTAATGCCTTTTTTGCAATGATGTTACACAGAAGGTCAGAACCGGGATGTGATGATGTCCCGGTTTGGGGGAGTGGAGCCTCCTGCCACTGGCGCTACTGGCTCTCCGAACCATCCGCTGCCGGTGCTACTGGCTTCCACGAACCGGATAAACCCAGCTGCATGTATTATTTATTTTTATTTTATTAGTCATATTTCTATGCTGCCCACTCTCCGAGGACTCTGGATGGCTTACACCAAAGACAGTATACTAAATAGCATATTGTCCCCAACAATCTGGGTCCTCATTTTACCCACCTCGGAAGGATGGAAGGCTGAGTCAACCTTGAGCCGGTGAGATTTGATCCGCTGATCTGCTGAACTAGCAGTCAGCTGAAGTAGCTGCAGTACTGCACTCTAACCACTGCGCCACCTCGGCTCTTCATCCCTGTTCTTGCAGCTGCGCAAAGAATCAAGGCTAATTCCCTACTTGATCCCTCCTCTTTGCGTGTTTGGCATTTTCCCAACAATAATTTAATCCACTACAGAATTCCTCTTGAAAAGGTGACTTAAAGGCTTCCTCTGAAAAAAAAAGTTCCCTTTATTCCAGCAGAGTCGTAAAGCGGAGTAGCAAGCAAGCCACCCATTTTAACTTTGGATTGTCTTCCTTTTTTAAAAAAATAGGAGTTATAGAGAAGCAACAAAATGAATATAGATTGTGTCATTCCAGCTGCCTTCCTTCACCTCCAAGCAACAATCACAATAATTTTGTAGCTCAAAGTAATTTTCAAGCTTTTCTGCTCAACTTCATCTCCATGACTAATGTTTTAAGGGAATATTTTGGAGACGGAGAGAGAGGCATCTCCGATGCAGCGGGGGTGAGGATAAGTCAGATAAATTTAGCACACTCCTTCTTTTTTTTTTTTTCTTCCAGCAGCACACACATTTCGCTCCGCACACTGAGGCTCTTAACAATAACAATCACTCCAGGCTGTCATGCGAAAAAGAGAAGTGTTCTGTAGGCATATGTGGATGGCATCTGTATGCCGAAAGGAGGGCCCTGTCTAAAGTGGGCTACAAATCTAGGTTAGTGGATTAAACAGAAGTGATCTGGAGGTTTACCAGAACAGAATACAGCAGTCCTTAAATGAACACAAGGGATCATAAAGTCCCAAGGGAGATTTTTCAGTATGTGTCATAATTATGGATAAACAACATTTCTTAACAGGGGACAGTTCCCCCTCTAAAGTATAGGCTGATCATTCTAAGGTGGGCTGCCATTTTTTTTCCCTTCTGTAATTCAAGTCAATCAAATTGTTTAGTTTTGCTGTTGGCTTATATATTCCTGGCCTCCAAGATCACCACAGATGGAGACTGCAGCCAAGAAATTAAAAGACGCTTGCTCCTGGGGAAGAAAGCTATGGCAAATCTAGATAGCATACTAAAAAGTGGAGACACCACCCTGTCAACAAAAGTGTGTATAGTCAAGGCTATGGTTTTACCAGTTGCAATGTATGGCTGTGAAAGTTGGACCATAAGGAAGGCTGAGCGCCAAAGAATGGAGGCCTTTGAACTATGGTGCTGGAGAAGACTCCTGCGATGTCCCTTGGACTGCAAGGCAATCAAATCTTGCCTTGTACCTTGCCACAACAAGAGAAGTTGCTGCCTGAGGAATGTAGAGTCTAAACATCTGGCATTGAGGAGAAGACAAAGGGGAAAGAGGAAAATAAAAGCTGAAGAGAATGGGAAGAACAAAAATGCATCCATGGACCGATGCATTTGGGTTTTTTTAAAAAAATTAATGATAGACTAGAAATGAATGATGTCAATTTTCTAGAGAATTCAGCCAGGTGCAGATTTTCTGTTCCAAGGCCTCCTTCTCATTGTCTCCCTTAAACAATCAACTTCTTGTTTTTGTAATCTGAATATCTTGACTTTCGATTCTTTTTCACCGGGGAACAAGTTTAGAAAGTCTGTAGATGCCAACAAGAAATGTATTATCAATGTTCTACCGCTAGAAAAAAGAATAATAATATTAGCAGTAAAAAAAAAAGCCCACTGCCTTAATAAATTTTGATTTTAATTAAATTCAGATAATGGGAATGGCAATAAAGTATAAAATCTTTATCTCAAATGTGGTGTTTCTGGGGCAAAAAAAGGGAGGAAAAAATGGGGCCATGAAGCCTATAGTCTTTGAGTATTCTTCATCATTTTTGTCTGCAAGCAAATTTTCTGCAGGAAGCTTAGTTCACAGAGAGTGGTTTTTAATACCAGAAGGTAGAAGTCTGGAGTTATCAGTGGTCTGACAGCTGAGATATTGATCCAGAAAAAAAAAATACTAAGTCATTTTCCACCATCTGCCACACAGGTGTCATTCACAGGAGGTGCTGTGGAAATCTGGCCACCAACCTTATGGAAGGCAATCAAGGTTGAACATAGCTGGGAAGGGAATGACTGTGAAATGCAGAAGGACTTCAGAAGAAATTCCTCCCAAGGCAACATTTACTACATTAAAATTCCCAGAATTTTTTCTGTGTATGTCAGAAGTATGGAGGAGGAGGAGGGGGAGGAGGGGGGAGGAGGAGGAGGAAGTGGAGGAGGAAGAAGAGGAGGTGGAGGAGAAGAAGGAGAAGGAGAAGGAGAAGGAGGAGAAGGAGAAGGAGAGGAGGAGAAGGAGAAGAAGAGGAGGGGGAGGGGGAGGAGGAAGAGGAGGGGGAGAGGAAGGAAGAAGCAAGGAAGGAAGGTGTCATGCCCTCCATTGGAGTCTGAATCTGCGGGGGAAGACAAGCTGGAACCTGAGCCAACAGAAATTGAGGAGGTGGCTTCGTTGACTTCGGAGGAAAATGAGGAAGGGAAGGGCCAGTCAGGCCAGGGCCTTTCAGGATTAGAACAGCTTGTAGACAGGGAGGAACAGGGGCACGATGAACATGAGAGACAGAGCTCAGGCGAGGAGCAAGGACCACCCCCTCCTGATCTGAGAGCATGGAGAGTGGAGAAAAGGTGAGAACAGCACAGACTGAGCAGGCTACTTGGGAGAAGAGTGCCCCGCCCATTTTCACAAGGCACAACTGGGGAATGAGACTTAAGGAGATGCTGTGGGGAGGAGCATTTGTCGGGAACAAATGCTGAGTTCCTGAAGTGTTGAGTGCCGACGTTTGAACTTCCCAAGAGTCCTTGCTTTCTTTCTGACTTTCTGGACTAATTACTTGGATCCTTTGCTTCCTGAACTCCTTGATTTGCCCTGCTGGATTTATTGCTGCGTACCTTGGAATACACAGTGCTGGGCTGGATTATTTGCAGCCAGAGGCTGCTTGAGGTCTGTGTGGGAGGTTTGACATCACTTTGCTTTGGGACTGGTCATAAACATGGGAACGTTTGGGGAAATTGGAGCAATAAAGGGACGGTTTGAACTGCCAGCTGTTTGTGTTATCTCTGTGCCGTGCCCTGGGTCATCAGAGAAGGACTCAATTTCTGAAAGTCCTTTACTTCCTTTTCTGTTCGTTTTTTTCCTTTAGTTACTCAGAAGACTTGGCTTTCTTCTGCTTTATGGAATCAGCACTAGAGTGGAGAAGGCCTTCAGTCTCTACCATCCCTTATAGGTGACCTCCCAGACATCGAAACTACCCCTTATTATCCAATGAAAATGAAAAACTAGGCAAATACAAATCTGAAAAGTCTTATTACAGAGCCATAATAGAACTTTCCAAAAATAGTGAGAATCAGATGAGAAATTAGCCAAAGAGCACTTATGTCTTAGGAAGTTCAAAGAGTCCATGCAACTTTTGGGCTGTTCTGAGTGATTTAACTGGCAAAAGGCAGAAGCAGAGCCACAAGCATTGCCTATGATAGTTGAGGGTTCAAGCACCAGAGAATGTCATGAGCCACCCAAAGGTCAAGCCTAGGATTTGAATGCAGGGCCAGGAGGAGAAGCAAGAGGAGGCTGGAGGTTGAGAGGGCTTGGAGATGGCTCTTACATAGCCTCAAGCTGGTATGCTTTGATTAGGGGCACTGCTGGTTTTCTCTCAAGGAGACACAATCAGTTTTACTCAGGCCTTCATAGCTCTCATCATGTAATTAGGCTTGGTGCCCCACCAGATGCTGGCCTTCTATTATTATCTGAATTGGATTTTACCTCCATTGTCTCTTGAAGCTGCTGTAGGTATCTGATTGCCTGCTAGCACTTGAGGTGGAGGATCTGCCTAGTCTGCTTCTTCAGCCTCTGATTCAGGGGAATCAAGCAAGACCATAATATATTTATTTATTTATTTATTTATTTATTAATTAAATTTTTATACCGCCCCCTCTCCCGAAGGACTCGGGGCGGTGAACAGCCAAAATTAAAAACACACAATACAAATATTAAAATACATTAAAACAAAATTAAATTATCTTAGGCTTCTCCAATTTAAAACCCCGTTACCCATAAAATTCACCAATTAAAAATTTTTTTAACCCAGCCCGGCTTGCTGAAATAAAAAAATAAAAAACTACACTTGCCATTTTATTTGGAATAGAATAGAATATCAGAGTCAGAAGGCACCTTGGAGGTCTTCTAGTCCAACCCCCTGCTTAGGCAGGAGACCCTACACCACTTCAGACAATGTGTGCTTTGGAAGAAAGACAGAAGGAAATGCCCTGGATTAGCAATCTCTTAAGAAAAACACAGGGGCAGTAATAGATCAAAAGGAGTGTCAGAATCAATTCTTTACTCTCCATTTACACCCTACTGCCTCTTTGTGGTCAGAAGGACAGGAGATCCTGAGGAATCCCTTGCATTGGACTTGCATTGCCCACAAAAAATTACATTGCATGGGTGATATATCATGTATCAGTCATCCTGGGACTGGTCAGAACCATCATTTCCCCAAAATGTCCCCAGATAACCCAACTTTAAGATACAGAATTGACTGAAAACTGTGATGAAATTTACAAGCCGAGAGATGCAAGGAACGGGGGAGAGAAAAAACAAAACAAAACACTTAAGACTGTTAGAAAGACTAACAATATTTTCCACCTGAGTGCAGTTAGTGTTCAATTTCAGCTTGGACAATGCACTGTTGAATCGAGGCTCCCAAGAAATGTACAACAAATGTACTCTAACAATCTGAAGGTTCAGACAAAGCAAGAACGGTGCCTTTTGTGCTGAAACGTTACTGAAGATACCTCCACATTAGGTAAACCAGCAGGGCATAAAACCTTTGCTTTCAAGAGCTAAGTAGGAGGTGACCTCAGCAGCCTCGTCTTCTAAATGATAGACCATGGTTGTCAGGGAACTTGTTAGCAAAAGCCATTTATAACCTTGAGCAAATTCAGATCCACCCTTCACTCCTGTCACTTCCTCTGTCAAGTGCTACATCTATTAACTCTCTTCCATTGCTCAGATATGGAGAGAGAGAACAATTCCTTGTGCAGGTTCAGTCACATTCTTTTAAACAAAAGATTCCGGTGTGATACAATTGTGAGAAAGGCTGCTCAGCACTGCAGATACCTGCCAAGGATAATCCATCCAAAGGCAAACCTTTCATATCCTTCTCCGTCAATCTTCTCCTTTTCCTTGATGCTTATTTCTTGTTGAGTAACCTTGAGTAACCTGAGAAAAAATGAGTGAACTGGCTCAATTATAGAAGAAGAAGAAGAAGAAGAAGAAGAAGAAGAAGAAGAAGAAGAAGAAGAAGAAGAAGAAGAAGAAGAAGAGGAAGAGGAAGAGGAAGAGGAAGAGGAAGAGGAAGAGGAAGAGGAAGAGGAAGAGGAAGAAGAAGAAGAAGAAGAAGCAACTTTCGCTCAACAGCTTCCAAAAAGCTGAAGGTGGACAGATATATCTGTTGCAGATACCTGTTCTCAATTCACAGGGTGGAAAGAGAGGACTATTAAAACAGCACCTGTATAGGGAACTCCTGGGGAGGGTTATTCTTTTTCTTATTGTTGTTGAGTGCCATACGATGAGTACCAGTGGCATTCGTACTTGCAGGAAGGAATAAATCTAAAGATCTACTTTCACTCTCCAGAATCTCCAGGGAAGGTTGAGAACCTTGAAAGAGTTGGTGATAATTGATACCTGAGGGCTAGCTTTCGTTGAGCTAAAGAAATATGGGAGTTGAAGTCCCAATATATCTACCAGGGAGAATCCTGGAGGAAGATCGATCCATTTGGAGAGTCAATACATTGATCGCTTTCCAGACTTTCAGACAAGCTTCTTTTCTCCCCATGCCAAAGATTGACCTGTGACACAAAGCTGCAACATTACCGAGATGGGAAATCACTGGCAGTCAATATCATTATGATGATCTTAAATTCTAACTGAAGAGATGCAGAGAGAATACAAACACATTCTTCTCTCCGGGTTCTCTATTTCACTTCATTTCATTTGCATCTGCTTTCCATATATTTTATTTTTCCTCCTCCAAGAAACCAAATAAATGATTTCTCCCTCTTTTAAATACGTCAGGAGGCATTAACAAAAAAGGTACAAACATGAGGGAAAAAAAACATCCTTGTGTTTGGCAGCTAAGGAAAAGTAAAGCACCCTGTTATTAAATCCACTGATGTTTTTTTTTTCCCCGGCAGACTGTTGTTTTTTCTCCATCAAGATATTCGTTATTTGCTGATGGCTTATTTAATTCTCTGACATATATAACGATAGTTATGTACATGTTGTTTTAAGGCCGCAAGCAGGCTTCACATCTCCGAGGGGATCGTCTAATAATTTGCGTTATATTTCAAGATGAGTTTACACTGGGAAGCTGCAAGCTACCAAGGTCCAGAGTGGCGGTGTGGGGGTGGGGGGTGGGAGTGCAAGAATATGGGTCAAATACTCCAAATAGATTTGAACTCCTTCTTGTTCAATTTTGAGATTAATTGAATCTAGCCACCGAATGCTCTTCCTTCCTCTTATTCCCTCTTTGGAGGTAGGGAATGGCCTTGGAGGACAGCGAAAAGAACCATTATCAAGGCAACGATTAGATAACTGGGCCTTGACCCCATTCGAAGAAACTAATTTGAGCAAACACTCAGAAAAGCCACCCCTAATTTATTTATTTATTTATTTATTTATTTATTTATTTATTTATTTATTTATTTATTAGTTCGATTTATATGCTGCCCTTTTCCGGAGACTCAGGGCGGCTTACAATGCATTAAGCAATAGCCTTCATACTTTTTGTATATACCTGCTTAGTAGGGCTTCCCCCCCCCCAAAGCGGTGTTCTTTTTTATACAAAGTCAGCTTATTGCTCCCACAATCCGGGTCCTCATTTTACCTGCCTCAGAAGGATTGGAAGGCTGAGTCAACCTTGAGCCTGGTGAGATTTGAACTCACAGTAATTGCAGGCAGCTGGCAGCTAAGTACTACTTTAACAGCACTTAGGCTCATTGGTGATGATGAAATTGACACAAAGACATTCAGAGTTGCATGATTCTGTTATTGTAGCTGCTACATTAAAAGTAGTCCTGGTTTATATGACACTGGTTTCTTAGTCTTGTCTTAGTCTGGGCTCCTGGTTGAGGGGGAGAGGTTTACAATTAGCAAAATCCAAGTTGAATAGCATAGCATAGCATAGCATAGCATAGCATAGCATAGCATAGCATAGCATAGCATAGCATAGCATAGCATAGCATAGCATAGCATAGCATAAATAGAATAGGATAGGATAGGATAGGATAGGATAGGATAGGATAGGATAGGATAGGATAGGATAGGATAGGATAGGATAGAATAGAATAGAATAGAATAGAATAGAATAGAATAGAATAGAATAGAATAGAATAGAATTCTTTTATTGGCCAAATGTGATAGGACGCACAAGGAATTTGTCCTTGGTGCATATGCTCTCAGTGTACATAAAGAAAAAATCAAATATATTCATCAAGAATCATAAAATACAATACTTAGTGATGGTCATAGGACACTAATAAGAAATCAAACCATACTAGGAAACAATAAAAACAATGCAAGCTGTAAAGATACAAGCAACATGAATATAGCCATAAGTGGGAAGAGATAGGTACTAGTAAGGATGAGAAGAACTAGTCTTAGTAGTTAATTTGACAGTGTTGTGGGAATTAGTTGTTTAGCAGAGTGATGGCATTTGGGAAAAAACAGTTCTTGTGTCTAGTTGTTCTGGTGTGCAGTGCCCTATAGCTTTGTTTTGACGGTAGGAGTTGAAACAATTTATGTCCAGGATGTGAGGGGTCTGTAGATATTTTCACAGCCCTCACATTTTGGCCTCGTGAGACTCCTGTTGTCTTAGGAGAGATCTCCAGAGCTTTACTCCTGAAGTGTCAAGTCCCACGTAGCTAGCAAAATGCCGGAAACAAAAGTAACACCAATTTCAAGATAGTTGTCAAGCGCTAGGAAAATCAGAAAATCCAGGCAGTTCAAATGGGAATAAAGACTTATGGCAAACTTAAGCTCTCTACAAAAATCTGAACTACTAACCGTCCAAGCAAATTGGCGGTAGATAAGAATAAATGGCCATCGGAGGATCAATTGCCATCGGAGCAGCAAATAATGCAAAAAATCTACACATGTGCAGAAATGGATAGACTAACGTTGAAATTGAAAGATAAGGAAGACTCAAAGTATTTTAAGATATGGGACAGTTGGTATGAGTGGATAAACCAATGGAAAAGACAGTAGCATCAAAATTTAGTATGGATTTAAAAGTAATAATTATACACCGTCATTAAGGGAAAATAAAGGGAAAAATAGTTTCGTATATATGTATACCTATATACATTATATATACTTTGTTGTTTGTTGATATTGTTGTTGCTATTTTAAGGTTGTGAATGTTTTGTACAATTTTATTATTTTTTAAATTTAATAAAGTTTGTAAAAAAAAAGAATAAATGGCACTCAAGATGAATTGGACTTAGATGTCTTGTGGGGATGAAGGAACTCGAGACTGATGATGCGTTTGACCTCTCCCTCCCTCCCTCAGGCTCAGCCCGGTCATCTCCTACAAAAGTATTTTTAATGCCAGTCTTAACTACAGAATCTTGAAAAACTGTAATAATGCTTTTCCAGCTATAATTTATTTATTTGTTTGTTTCTCACATTCCAATGGGCTGTCCATCTCACAAAAAGTGACTCTGGGTGGCATAGGATTGAACGAGTTAATTAATGCGTTAAGGAGCAATGAGTTAATTAAGACAGAGTCACTTTCTCCCACATCTCTCAACACCTGGATTGAATTACCTTTTTGGAAGATAAACATTCCACTGGCTGGCAAGTAGCATGAGCACCCTCTCTCATCAATTTGCAGAAAAATCCTTCCCTGACATTATAATTGATAGCTGAGATATGAATTAGCCCTTGGCAGGATAAATGGCAAGGGATACAAACTCAGCTGAAGTCCAGACAAAGGGGAAAACCCATGTAACTCCTCGTAAGTAATGTGCTACTTTTGAATCAGGTTGTCTTTGTGGATAGCAGCCACACAATGATTTATTAGCAGTCCTGTACCCGAGTGCCAATATAGATCAAACGCAACCTATCAGATTTAAAGTTCGAAAAGGCAAGACTTTGGCTCCTCTGCTACCACTATCTAACCAGATGGTCATAAATCTGTCAAACAGATTGTGCTTAATGGTCTGGACTTTGTACAACTTTCATTTTCAGCGGCATGGGGTGGCCTACAAATATTGTGACCCATTTAAAGATCTGCCTACAGAGTAGAGTTTTGACCCAAGAGGTACAATTAGAAGATTTCCAAAGCAACATAAAAAGAGATCAAGATTGTGTAATTTTAAGTTACTGTTGTCATTATGCAAGTAGCTGGCCTTTAGAGTTGATCCCTCTCTCCCTCCCTCCCTCCCTTTCTTTCTTTCTATTAAAATATGATGATGATGATGATGATGATGATGATGATGATGATGATGAAGAAGAAGAAGAAGAAGAAGAAGAAGAAGAAGAAGAAGAAGAAGAAGAAGAAGAAGAAGAAGAAGAAGTAGTAGTAGTAGTAGTAGTAGTAGTAGTAGTAGTAGTAGTAGTATGGAAGCCCTAGGTTCAAAATATCTGCAGGATATTAAATTGCATAACCCTGGTTCTAAACTCAAAATATGTACCACCATCTAAATGTGTAAATCTGGAGGAGAGGACTTTTTACACACTGACTCCTTCCCTTTTACCACATGTTATGTCTTTTAAAAAAACAGTACATTTTCTACTTCATTTTATTCTCATTAGCTCCAAATTAGGGCAAGGACCTTGATGCACTGAATACGAGAGATTGGTTGATGTTGTTAATGAACTCAAGTCTTGAAAATTGTGAGGGCTGGGATGAAGGTTACTGAATAGAGATGAGGCAGATCTCCCAGAGGGGCAGACTATTAGTCTCTGAGCAATCTGTAAGTAGCCAGAATTATGGATTGACAAGCTTCTGTAATTAGTTCTGACAGTGCGGGTTTTTTCATATATATATATAGAAAAAGTTTATCCCACTAGATCCAAATGGGCTATTGGCCAGGAATATTTCAGCACTGTTTTTCATATATATATGAAAAATATCAGAGGTGGTATTCAGCAGGTTCTGACCAGTTTTTGTTTTTTTTAATTCGATTTATATGCCGCCCTTCTCCGGAGACTCAGGGCGGCTTACAATGCGTTAAGCAATAGCCTTCATACTTTTGTATATTTATACAAAGTCAGCTTATTGCCCCCACAAACTGGGTCCTCAATTTACCTACCTTAGAAAGGATGGAAGGCTGAGTCAACTTTGAGCCTGGCGAGATTCGAACTTACAGTAATTGCAGACAGTTGGTGTTAATCACGATGCTATCAGTCTGCTGAGCCACCAGGCTCAGTTCTGGAGAACCAGTAGCGGAAATTTTGAGTAGCTTGGAGAACCGGTAAATACCACCTCTGACTGGCCCCGCCCCCATCTATTCTCTGCCTGAGTGGTGAAATGTAAAATTTGTTACTACCAGTTCTGTGGGCGTGGTTTGGTGATGGTGGGGTTTAATGTGACTGGGTGGGCGTGGCCAACTTTTTTTTTTTTTTTTTTTACTTTTAAAAGTATTTTTTCTACAACCTCTTCGGCCGAAGAGGTTGTTTAAAAAAAATGCTTTTAAAAGGCTCTAACGATCCCAAATGAGCCGCGCAATCATCAGAGGCTTTTTTTTTTTTTACTTTTAAAAGCATTTTTTCTTCGGCTGAAAAAATGCTTTTAAAAGTAAAAAAAAAAAGGCCTCTGATGATCGCGTGGCTCAGCTGGGCATGGGGGGTGGGCAGGGATTTTTGCTACCGGTTCTCCGAACCACCCTCCATCATTGCTACCGGATCAGGCGATCCGGTCCAAACTGGGAGCATTTCATCCCTGCTCTGCCTCCCGAGTCCCAGCTGATCGGGAGGAAATGGGGATTTTGCAGTAACCTTCCCCTGGAGTGGGGAGGGAATGGAGATTTTATAGTATCCTTCCCCTGGCACGCCCACCAAGCCATGCCACACCCACCAAGCCACACGCATAGAACCGGTAGTAAAAAAAATTGAAATCCACCACTGAAAAATATATATGAAATATTCCTGGCCATTCAGAGCTAGTGGGACGACCTTTTTCAGTCCGAGATCTTCTGGTTAACAGTGAGGACCTAGTTGATGGGTTAAGTCTTTCTGTTCAACAAAAGCCTGGTTTATCTAACAGGCAAAACCACAAGCTATGTCTAAAAAGAACTTCAGTGGATGGATTCATGGATCATTGTAAGATGTAATGTGATTTGCTTGGCTGAGGGTTAGTGAGCTTGTTGTGCAAACCCCACCATTATGATTTCAAACTATAATTGATGGCTTCTGTGTTGTCCGAATGCGGTCAATTGTGGCTGATTGAATAAATCCTGGATAAACAAGCAGAGCCTTAGCACCGAGTTATGCAACCTCATTTGGCACTTGCCCTTGTATGGCTGTATTCCAAAGCTCTGCGACAAAATGCTGTGCTATCTTGTACTTAGAAAATTAAATGGGAGGCAGTTATTCAATATGGAGGAGCAGCTACATATAGTAAACAAAGAGGCAAATCCTTACTGTCTCAGTTGCTCAGTGCTTGTAAACTAAGCAATTTTCCAAGGATGGTGGTTTAGATGACGATGACAAGGTAGAAGGAAGGAAGGAAGGAAGGAAGGAAGGAAGGAAGGAAGGAAGGAAGGAAGACGGAAGGAGGGAGGGAGGAGGGAGGGAGAGAGGGAAGAAGGAAGGAAGGAAGGAAGACGGAAGGAGGGAGAGAGGGAAGAAGGAAGGAAGGAAGACGGAAGGAGGGAGGGAGAGAGAGGGAAGAAGAAAGGAAGGAAGGAGGAAGGAAGGAAGGAAGGAAGGAGGGAGGGAGGGAGGGAGGGAGAGAGGGAAGAAGGAAGGAAGGAAGGCAGGCAGGAAGGAAGGAAGACAGAAGGAGGGAGGGAGGAGGGAGGGAAGGAGAGAGGGAGGATGGAGGGAATGAGAGAGGGAAGAAGGAAGAAAGGAAGGAGGAAGGAAGGAGTGAGAAAGAGAGGGAAGAAGGAAGGAAGGAAGGAAGGAAGGAGGAAGGAAGGAAGGAAGGAAGGAAGGAAGGAAGGAAGGAAGGAAAATAGCTTCTGCAATTATGTCAGGAATTTAATTTGCACTTCATTTCTGAGAAGAAAATTGAATGTAAAGCCAAATCAGAATTGCTATTTTTATTCTGACACAAAGTTTTGTTGAAGTTATGCGGTGCCAGGGAGATTGCATGTTTTCAATGGCAATAGGTGTTCATTTTCTCTTCCTTTGCATGTCAGAATAAAGTCAGGTTGTTGTTGTTGTTTTAAAAAAAGACATTCTGTTGTCAAATTGATTTTTTTTAAAAAAATCTTGAGCAATACTTCCTTCAGCCATGGAGAGAGAGAGAGAGAGAGGGGGGGGAAGAGGGGGGAGAGGGAGAGGGGGAGAGAGAGAGAAAGCAAGAAAGATAGAGGGAGAGGGGAGTGCCACCTTATATGTGCATCTGAATTTTTCTCTCTTGAAATAATATTATAGAATGCAAACTAAAAATGCATACCTATTCATTACTTTTGGCAATGTTGGGCATGAGACGTAGAAGATGTTTTCCTTCGAAATAAACCAAATGGAAAATTGAAAGATGCTCAGCCCCAGCTCCTCCAGTGATCTTGCGAAGCTTCTTCTCCGGTAACATTGTACTGCTAACTAGGGCATACAAAACCTTTGCCAAACCAATTCATAGCTGATTGTCAGAACCTTTTTTTTACTTTTTTAAAGCATTTTTTTATTACCTATTACCCGAACTGGTAGTAAAAAAAATGCTAAAAAAAAGTTTTAAAAAAGTTCCGAGGATCAACTGTGCCACGCGATCGTGAGAACTTTTTTTTACTTTTTAAAGCATTTTTTTTACTACCGGTTCGGGCAAACCAGTAGCATTTTCACTACTGATTCAGGGAAACCACCCCGAACCGGTAGCATTTCACCCCTGGTTGAATCTCTCCTTATTCAGTTTCCATCCGTTATTCCTTGTCTGGCCTTCGGGTGCCTTGGAAAATAGCTTGACCCCCTCCTCTCTGTGGCAGCCCCTCAAATACTGGAACTCTGCTATCATGTCCCCCCTGGTCCTTTTCTTCACTAGCCTAGCCATGCCCAGTTTCCTGTAACCGTCCATCGTATGTTTTAGTCTCCAGTCCCTTAATTTTGGTCAATACATTTTTGTCAAGGCCAGGCAAGTTTGGAGACTGAAATCTCACCAAATGTATCCTTTTTCCAAGTAGTTTTGTCTGTTGTAGGCAACACTAGAAGAACAGAGATTGAGGGAGAGAGAACCGTAATTAAACCTACCCTTTATCGAAGCCTTCGGATTTTCTCAGAAGGCTTTTATGCCTTGAGTAGGTCAAGCCACTTGTTTCTGGGAACCCCAGAAGCTTAAGTTTGCTTGATGGGTAAAATTGCTTTGAAGTTTCATTTATATTTCAGAACTGTCATGGTGTCAGTTTTGCAATGCTGGAGCTCAATATGACCTCAGCAGAGGGAGAAGAGTATTTCTGACATTTCTTCCCTTAGATGAAGCCTTCTCCTTTGAGGTTACGTTCTTTCTCCTGCCTCTCTTCCCTACATCTCTTCTTTGCTCTGAGCAACGTTTGCCATGAGCTGCGATAGAATTTCATCTTTTTTCTCCTGCGTATTAACTGGGCTTCTTCCAGATTCAGCCAGCAGGGTTTTTTCCTATGTAGATCAAGTTGTTTACATGGCCATAGTGGGGTGATATCTCAAATCACCACTTTCAGGCTTTGTCAGACATCTTGTGTTGTTTGTTCTGAGACTTATGGGAGACTGGGATAGCACTATTTCTGTCTTTTTGGACTTCATCGGCCAGCCACACCCATATTTTATGACTCCTCCCTGTAAAGGTCAAATATTTATTCTTTGAATTAAAATGAAGTCCAAAAAGACAGAAATAGTGCTATATATATATATAGTGGCTGCTAAAATAGAACTTTCAGTAAACCTAGCCAGCATTTATTTAGATTGTATGTAAGATGTGGGAGAATGAATTGGCGTACTAAAAATTCCAAACCAGGAATGATCTAGTGCAGTGATGTCATCGCGTGCTGAAAGCATGCACGCATGTCGGCACCCATAATGCAATGCCTGTACAACACCCCCCATCTGCCCCGACCCCCTGCTCATACACGCATGACCCCCTCCCCTCACGCATGCAAGCATGTCCCCCCAACACATGTGTGCGTGTCTCCAGCATGCACCCCACCCACCACGCATGTGCGGCAGAGACCCAAAAATCAGCTGACCGGCAGGAGGTGCACACGCATGCACAGTGGAGCTGAGCTGGGTGATGGCTCGCATGTCTGCAGAGAGGACTCTGCATGCCAGTTGTGGCACATGTGCCATAGGTTCACCATCACGGATCTAATGGATAAAATTAGGCTAAAATAGGGCACTGGGTCAGGAGTAGCAAAGTAAAGCAAAAGCAACTGTTGACTTCTCACCACTGTTCTTATTACCTCATTAAAACGACAGGTTTCCCCTGTCCAATCGTGACTCTAGGGGCTACTACTTGTCTCCATTTCTTAGCAAAGGGAACCAGCATCGTCTGAAGACACTTCCATAGTCAAATGGCCAGCATGCCTACACGCCAAAGGTGCACAGGATGCTATCACCTTCCCACCAAAGTGGTACCTATTTATCTACTCTCATTTGCATGCTTTCAAACTGCTAGCTGGGCAGGAGCTGGTGCAAGGAACGGGAGCTCATCCTGTTGTGTGGTGTTTGAGTCCTGAATTTGGACTGCCAGCTTTTAACCATCGTTAAGCCATCATCCCCCCCTCCCCCAATGACCTCATAGTTCTACCCTAACTACTTCATCAACCACATGAGCTGCCACTCTATTTATTCAAACATCTTCTTGTTGTATCCTACCAAATGCATTTGCATATTCTAATTTGCAAAACTCTACATAGAGGGTTTTGCGACATGCCTTTTCCCTTTTTTTTAAGGTTAGTCTCAGTGCCCCCAGTACCGTAAATAAACAAACTGTGGTTCTGTGGAATTGTGTGCTGTTCTGCATTTCAAAATGAATGGAAATTAATTCTGCATTTTAAAATTAATGGGAATTAATTCTGCATTTTAAAATTAATGGGAATTAATTCTGCATTTCAAAATTAATGGGAATTAATTCCTGCATTTCAAAATTAATGCAAATTAATTCTGCATTTCAAAATTAATGCAAATTCTGCATTTCAAAATGAATAGAAATTAATTCTGCATTTCAAAATGAATGGAAATTAATTCTGCATTTCAAAATTAATGCAAATTAATTCAGCATTTCAAAATTAATGCAAATTAGTTCAGCATTTCAAAATTAATGCAAAAATTCCTTGGGGAAATTTTGGGAGGAATTTCTCCTATTGTAGCTCCTATTCCTAGTCTCATTATGCTGCCCAGAAAACTCTATGGTTCAATTCAAGAAGAATAAACTGTGGCAAGAAAGGTCATAAAATGAGGGAAAAACTCACTTAACAAATGTCTCATTTAACAACAGAAATTTTGGGTCGAATTGTAACCGTAAATCAAGGACTAGCTGTACACCACTATGACAAAGTTCTACCGAAGAGAAATATTCAGTAAGATTCTTATTTAGTTTCATTACCAATTGGTAGATAAATCATTATGTTGAAATGGCTCGGTGCCATCAGAATAATGTAGGAAAAATGAGCAAAACAAGGGAGTATTTCCCATCCTGAGTTTCTCTGCCATAAACCAAAATGTGCTGAATTTACTAGAATTTGTTTCTGTTCTCCATAGAGTCCTCCATTTTGCCGTTCTGCCACTAAATAATGGAAAATACAAATTACCTGCAACATTTATGTGAACATTATCAATCCTCCTGGCCTCCCAGAAATGTTCTTTTTTCTCCTCCTAAGAACCTATATTTTTACAGATGTCATTAAAAAAAAAACCCACACAAAACCTACCGAATCCACCCTTATTCCTGCGAGACCTTGAGTTCATTAGTGGAAGCTACCGAGCCTTGCTGAGATGCAACTAATTGTCAAATGGGAAATGAACAGCAGGATAAATTCCCCAGCAAAGTTAGTCATTAACATTTGCCGTCTGCATCCAGAAAAACCTGGTAAATCAAAAATGCAATGACGTAGGGAGACAAAATATCTTTACTAATTGGGATTAATTTGCTGCAGAGGGATTGCCGACCTTTACGGGAGAGCATGGAGGCTACTTGTTAACGTTCATTTTTTAATTGCGCTGGGAAAGAAATAAAAGGTGCGTTTGGAAGGATGAAGAGGATCCATATTGATTGTTATAAGCCTTGCAGTTTGTTTTTCAAATATTGGCAGGGCGGCGTTTATACTGTGGTCGTGTGAATTACAAGCGAGAGAGAAATACCGCGTCCTGACAAGCGAGGTGGCTAACTTTGAGACAAAGTAAAAATTAGAGTGGATTTGCGCGACTAGGCTGCTGCAAAAGATTGCCCTTGATGTCTGGGAAATTACAGAACATTTGCAGCACAAAAATAGGATAAGACCAAACCGTATGAGTTAATATTGCCATGTTTGAGTTGCATTTCCAACATTAGAACGACTGCAACGAACATTAAAGTTTGCTTTGAAGCAATTATTGTTGATGCATTTTATCTCAGTTTATGTCCATAGCAAATTCCATGTTGGTTAAAGTGATCCTCCATTGGTTATTCAATCTCGTTACCCAAAAGTTGAGTATATAACTGACATTAATTTCATCAACATTTTGCGCTCATTTTGGGTTGAAAGGATTAGCCAGTGATATCACCGTTGCTCAGGGGATACCCAGTTGGGGGGCCCTTTCATGTCCCCAGCAGGAGCTGGAGTGAAGGATGGGAACTCAACCCTGCCCCATGGCAGCTCTCGGGTCTCAAAGATGGGCTTGCTAACCTCCTGCCCAGTGTTCCAACCCCTCAAACCACTATGGTTGAATTTTATCAACTGAATCAGACAGACAGTTTGCATGTCTATATGCAATTTTTATATTGTATTGCTTGACACCTATCTTATGCCAACTGCCCTAGTTAGGGCTTTCCCCCCCCCTGGGATAAGATCAAAAAATCAGGGATTCTTGTCAACTTGCAAAGCTTTCAAGTTGCCATGAGCAGGAGGGAGGGAGAACTGAAGTGAATTCCATACATTCTTCCTGACCGCAATCAGAAGGAGGGTGTTAGGTTTCACAGCCAGCCAAAGTGGTTAATTGGAGAATGTGATTTGGCCTCTCTGACGTGGCCAGAGAGGAGGGGAGAGACAGGGTCATAGGGGAATGTAAATCTACGCAGGATCAGTCCTAACTGCATCCGAGTATTGCGGAATGGTGCTCCTAATAAATGAATATATTTCCTTCGAGGTTTGGATCATGGCTCATGAATTAATTAGGGCATCTTTCGGAAACTTGACATTCTATTCTAGCCTACGCTGTTGGAATTGGACTACTATCTGTGTAGTAATCAAGTTGGATACTAATCAGTTTTTCAAAATTATCCAACCTGATTCGATTGTGGTGTAATCAGATATGGAGCTGCTTTCTACGCTGTACTCTGGAGAAAAGTCTATAGGTTTTAATGCAGGAGATTAATGCCATTTGGATTGAACGATTCAATTCACTTTTAGGAGTTTTAATCATTCTAATGAAAGGAAAAGTAGCACTGTAAAGATGAGCTGAGTGGAAAACGCAATAAATCCTACCCCCCCCCCCTTTCCTTGATATTTGGAGGTTGGTTTTACTTCTATTTTCTCCAACACAGACATGTTTTTACAGACAAGTAATTGCTTATTGGCAGCTTATGGTACAGTAACAATGATGGTGCTGTCTAATTTGAACAGTTACACAGAAAAGCAGGACAACGCTCTATAAATAATTAAGAGAAAGATACTTAGCTTATTTTTAGCTTTGGGAGATAGGTTCCTATTACAGTTTCTGCAGTGCCCCAAGGCAAGATAATCATTCAAGGTCACTAGGAAGATTGCAAAGAGATAACCATTGCATTTCTGTCCCGGGACCCAATTTTACCCCAAGGCAGACCAGGATGAATCAAAATCAAAAGACATTTTCTTCATATGCCAATGCAAAGTGTGATCCATGGGTCATTTAAAAATAGATGGCAGGGAATATAATCAAGGCAATCAACGGGCCAAAGCTTGTCCGTAGATCAGAAGATGGTATGAATAGAATAGAATAGAATAGAATAGAATAGAATAGAATAGAATAGAATAGAATAGAATAGAATAGAATAGAATAGAATAGAATAGAATATATGGAAGGGAAGGGAAAGGAAAGGAAGGGAAGAGAAGGGAAGGGAAGGGAAGGGAAGGGAAGAGGAGAGGAGAGGAGAGGAGAGGAGAGGAGAGGAGAGGAGAGGAGAGGAGAGGAGAGGAGAGGAGAGGAGAATATATGGAATGGAATGGAATGGAATGGAATGGAATGGAATAGAATAGAATAGAATAGAATAGAATAGAATAGAATAGAATAGAATAGAAAATATGGAATGGAATGGAATGGAATGGAATGGAATGGAATGGAATGGAATGGAATGGATTTTTTTTTTAATTTGATTTATATGCCGCCCTTCTCCGGAGACTCAGGGCGGCTTACAATGCGTGGAATAGAATAGAATAGAATAGAATAGAATAGAATAGAATAGAATAGAATAGAATAGAATAGAATAGAATAGAATTCTTTATTGGCCAAGTGTGATTGGACACACAAGGAATTTGTCTTTGTTGTATATGCTCTCAGTGTACATAAGGAGAATACATTCATCAAGAATAAAAAGATACAACACTTAATGATAGTCAAGGTTACTAATAAGCTATCAAATCCTACCAGGAAACAAATAAAAACAATATAAATTGAAAGTTTCAAGCAACATGCTTATAGTAATAAGTGGGAAGAGATGGATACTAGTAAGGAAGAGAAGAATAAGAATAAATTATTTGACAATGTTGTGGGACAGTGTTGTTTCAGGAATGTCTACATTATGAACCAAAATAGTGGCATGGAATCCATATTAAGCAAACATTTTCTTTTTAAAAAAACTCTTTTTTTTTTGCTATTTGATATTTGAGGAGCACCTACAATTGTACATTTTATGGGTCTGCTTTAATAATATCTGTGAAGGACCTTGGGAGACAGAAGGAAGAGCTGCCTGCAACCCAAGCTATGGTTTGATGATGATGATGTTGTTGTTGATGATGATGACTTATTTATTAATTTATCTCATTTCAAAGTGACTCTGAGTGGCTCACAACCTAAAAAAAACACACATTAAAAGTATAAAAAGACAATACAAACAAAATAAAGTCATTGACACCAGTGGTAAAATACAATTTACCACTGGGGTGTGTTCTGTCCCCAACCACACGCACACACACCAACAGACGTTCAAGAGTTAAAGACCAAACCAGCTGGCAAAATCCTTTTCCTTATGATAACGGAACTTGGCAACAACCTAGTGGCTGCCTGCCAAGAGTTTATTATTTACGAAGATGAGAGATAACTTCTCCCCACTCCTGGTACATCAAAAGAAACAGCTCAATGATTACGGAGTCAATCAAGTCCAGAGATAATCCAGCAAAGTCTATAGCAAAAAGTCTGGCAATGCAGAATGGCGTGGAAGCTTTCAGCTTTGTTCATCACAAGGTTTGACTGGCCATCACGCTCCCTTTTATATCCTGTGGGGTATGGTCCAGTGACTCAGCCTAATCTCGGGCACACCTTTTCTTTTGTTGCGCGCGCTTATCTCTGCGACGCTGGCGTGGATCCAGCCAAGACTCATTACCCTCATCACTGTCCATCTGTGGCTGTGTGGACGTGCTTGGCCACAGCCCTATCTCTTGCCCTTCGGCGGCACTGACGGCATTGCCAGAGAGGAGGGTCCTGGAGAGGGAGGCCTTGCCAACTCCTCTCCTTCACTCTCGGAGTCCTCTCCTGCCGATGACACAGGCTCAGGTAACGGAGGCACAACAGGGTGATGGCTCGTGTACCCGCAGAGAGGGCTCTGCATGCGTGCCATAGGTTTGCCATCATGGGTATAGGGTTTCCTGTTTGAGCAGGGGCTTGGATTAGAAGACCTGGAAAACTCAAGATTTCCAGAAGCAAGATTTACTAAGCTTTTTCCGCTGTGCTCTTAAGACCCTGCTCTTCCAACAGGCAGGGCTAGCTTCATAAATTGAGTTTTAAATTTGGAATTCTTCAATTTTTGGGGTTTTTTTTAGTTAATTGGCCTTAAATGTAATACTTTTAATAATTTTTAAATTTAAATTGTGATATTTGTATTGTGTTTTTACCTGGCTGTACACCGCCCCGAGTCCTTCGGGAGAGGGGCCGTATAGAAATAAAATTATCCTTATCCTTATCCTTATCCTTTTCATCAAGAATGGCAGAGACTGTTTCCTACCCCTTTGAGGAAGTAACCTGCATTGTTAAATCTAGCTCATTAATGTCAGCTTCAGATAATAGCATTCAATTTATTTAAGCACCTCCGTTTTTTTCTTTTTCTTTCTCATTTTTTAGGGGTAAGAAAAATGCTGCTGTCATTCCTGTTCAGATCTGCCTGTTCTGAAGCACAACAAAGGAGCAACAGGCGAGTTAACAAGCATGAAAATTGCACCAATCAAATGACTATTTTACAATATGTTCTCAAAACACATCATTTTTTTTCCATTGCTTGTAAACCCTGATAATGAATATATAACTCCTTTTGAAACTGAAATCCTCTGTCTGAGATAAAGTTTCTATAGGCAAGGTGAAATTTTACCCATTTTGAAGAAGCAGTTGGTGTTAAGAAAATATTCAAAATTATCATTAGTTGTGATCGATGAAAACGTATCTGATTTCTCTTCTCTTCCCACTTCTCAAGCTATAAAGAATTATGATTAGCATTCATACATTGCTTTAAGCCATGGTTTGTTTTCACCATGTTATGTTGAAACAGCCAGACTGGCTTTGTTCATATATAACGCTAAAACATGTATGAAATGGCCACTTAACTTATGCCAACACCAGGCACCAAAACAGACAAGGATTAGAAATTGAGACGACACTTATGTTGATGGAATTTGAATGCAAATTTATCCAGTTTTGCCTTTTAAATGAATACATAAACCAGGACTTAACTTCCATTTGGAATCTGAAATTCTCTGAACTTTGCCCTTAAATTCCATATTTTAAAAAGTTTACCTGAGGGAAACTCAGGTACAGTTCAATGTGCATTGAACTGTATATCTTAATGAAAATAGTCTAGAAAATTGCTTTATTTTTAATATATTTCATCATCTTGTGGGGCCTCATTATTAGCTGTTCAGAGAGCTGCATGCAGCTCTTGCGTCAAATGCTGGGCATACCTGGTATACATTGTGCAAAACTGAAAGAGGCACATGTTTGGAAATGGGTATGTTAAAAATTACGCATTTGTAAAACATCAAGTTAAGGTGGGCAGATTTTACAAAAATAAAAATCCAACATTGAATGAACATATTTTTACCACCCCTTGGTAGTTGATGCTACCTCACTGGTATAGTAGTAGCCTGAAGTACTGTACTTTTCGGAGTATAAGGCGCACTTCCTCCCCCTAAAAGTGGGTGAAAATCGGGGTGCGTCTTATACACTGAATGTTGCTGAAGCCCTGCCCGCCCACCGGCCCCCATCCTTCGGCCATTTTTGGCTTCTGCGCATCGTGTTTTCGGCCTCTGTACGCCCCATTTTAGACCTGTTCCAGGCTGTGGGGATCACCACAGAACATTGCCGCCGATCATCGTCTCAAGTTTTCATGTCAAGTTTTTGGCCTCCGCGAGTCACATTTTTAGCCTCCGCATGCCCCGTTTTTGGCCTCCATGCATCACATTTTCGGCCGGTTCCAGGCGGTGGGGATCGGCAGTGGTGGGCATCCCTGCCACCTGGAACCAGCCAAAAATGTGATGCCTTGAGGCCAAAAACGGGGTGTGCAGAGTCCGAAAATGCGACACACGGAGGCAGCAATGGGCAGTGATGTGCTGTGATGATCCCTGCAGCCTGGAACAGCTGATTGATGGTATTCCAGAAGGCCGATCCAACTGCCAATCAGCTGTTGGTACTAAATCAGGCTGCGATAATGTGCTGAAGCTTACCAGGCTGTTTGCTGTTTGCTGCAAGGACGCTAGCCAGATGAATACCGATGGATGCTGGTAGGCAGAGGCAGATTTTTTTTTCTTGTTTTCCTCCCCAAAAACTAATGTGTGTCTTATACTCCGGAGCGTCTTATACTCTGAAAAATACGGTATATTCAAAAGGACTCAGAGCTGCTAGAGTTTTCTGCTCATGTTTCATCTGCTACCTCCTCCATTGAGATTGAAGTTATTGGTCAAGCAGAATGGATTCTCTTTCACAACATTTCATCTTTACCTTCTGCCCAATCTAACTTTCTTCTCCATTCAGCACAGATCTTAGCCAACATTCTTCATGACAAGTCTCTCTCTCTCTCTTTTTTAAATTTCTTTGTTACCTACTATGAGTTTTTCTACAAGCAGATTTACCAGTCACCTGATTCTTCATGGCATCCATACTCCATCTGTTGGTTGTCTTTTTCTTACCCATCCATAGGATATTCAATCCATATCAATTAATAAACTCATTCATTGAATATCTAGAGAATGGAACATACACAGATGTTTACTGATGAAGATACAGCCTCAGTTTAATGCAACCTGTCTCCTTGGATGTTCACAAGGCTTTAACTCTCACAACTCCATCGCTGTGTTTCTGCTTTTTCCGATCTTCCAACTAGGTGCACCAGCTGAATAAAACCCAGGACTGCAGCCAAATAAGACAAAGAAATTACTACTGCCTACTTGTTGTGGCTCCGTTACCTGAGCCTGTGTCATCGACAGGAGAGAACTCCGAGAGTGAGGGAGAGGAGTTGGCAAGGCCTCCCTTTCCAGGACCCTCCTCTCTGGTAATGCCTTCGGTGTCCGCCGAAGGGCAAGAGATAGGGCCGGGGACAAGCACATCCACGCAGCCACAGATGGACAGTGATGAAGGTAATGAGTCTTGGCTGGATCCACGCCAGCGTCGCAGAGATAAGCACGTGCAACAGAAGAAAAGGCGTGCCCGAGATTAGGCTGAGTCACTGGACCACACCCCACAGGATACAAAAGGGAGCGTGGTGGCCAGTCAAACCTTGTGATGAACAAAGCTGAAAGCTTCCACGCCATTCTGCATTGCTGGACTTTTTGCTATAGACTTTGCTGGATTATCTCTGGACTTGATTGACTCCGTAATTATTGAGCTGTTTCTTTTGATGTACCAGGAGTGGGGAGAAGTTATCTCTCCTCTCTGTAAATAATAAACTCTTGGCAGGCAGCCACTAGGTTGTTGCCAAGTTCCGTTATCATAAGGAAAAGGATTTTGCCAGCTGGTTTGATCTTTAACTCTTGAACGTCTGTTGGTGTGTGTGCGTGTGGTTGGGGACAGAACACTATTAATCCTACCTGTACTTATTACCTGTGATGGCTGTCTGTCTAAAACAAGGCCAGCTTTTGATTAGATTGTGAGAGGTTCCATGTCTATTGCCGATTTGCTTCTGGGTGCAATTCAAGGTGCTGGTTTAAAGCCCTTCATGGTTTGGGACCAGGTTATCCGAGGGACTATCTCTTGCTGGTCATATCCATCTGACTCATCAAAGTGGGAACACAAGGAATGTCCCAGTGCCTAAGAAGGTACATCTGGCAGGACCCAGAAGAAGGTCCTTCTCAGTGGTGGCTCCCTCCCTCTGGAACATCATCCCTCCAGTAATTAGACTGGTCCCCACTCTGACACTCTATTGGAAGACACTGAAGATGTGATTTTGCCAGCGGGCCTGGGGAACCCAGAGTGGGATGGACCTCATTAAAAGGCTAATATGAATGTGCATAGGGTGGTGGTGGGTTATTATTTTATTATTATTTTATTATTTTTATTCCTTTTACAATTGTGTTTTTATTTTCTGTAAGGCACCTAGAGTCACCATGAGCGAGTAGGCAGCTATATAAATTTTCCAAAATAAATAAATATATGGTAGGAGGGTGGTGCAGTGGCCTAGAGGTGGAGCTCTCGCCTCACAATCAGGAGGCTGTGAGTTCGATCCTAGGTAGAGGCAGATATTTCTCTCTCTGGGCACGATGAGTAGTATCTATCTGCTGAATATAACTCCGCATTGGCGACAGGAAGGGCATCCGGCCAGTAACCACTCAGCTCCATTCAGTTGCCCAGACTCACCCCGCAAGGGATTATGGGGTCATTAAAATATGATGATGAAATAAATATATGGTAGGAATGAGAGATCCATGAATCCTTTTTTTGTGTGTGTGTGTATGGGGGGGCAAGCTTCAGAATCCCACAATATCCAGAGTTACAAGTGGTTTTTCTCATTATTTGCAGGCCAAATAAGAATAAAATAAAAACATTCAGTTTCTGATAGGAAGCATCTGATTTATTCATCAATCCCTCCCACACACGCAAACACAGAGCCAAAAATACTTCTCCACTTCTTACCAAGATGACATCTGTCTAATTCCAGGCACTTCTGCTCTTACCTACCACAAATAAAAGGCACACCCACACTGTGGGTGAAATCCAGCAGGTTCTGACAGGTTCTGGAGAACCGGTAGCAGAAATTTTGAGTAGTTTGGAGAACCGGCAAATGCCAGCTCTGGCTGGCCCCAGAGTGGGGTGGGAATGGAGATTTTGCAATATCCTTCCCCCAGGAGTGGGGTGGGAATGGAGATTTTGCAATATCCCTCTCCCAGGAGTGGGGTGGGAATGGAGATTTTGCAGTAGCCTTCCCCTGCCATGCCCACCAAGCCACGCCCATCAAGCCACATCACGCCCACCTAGCCATGCTCACAGAACAGGTAGTAAAAAAATTTGGATTTCACCACTGACCCACAGGCGCCCAAACGATGCTCACCCAGATCTCAGCATTGGCCCAAACCCCGTTGAATATTTTTGTTTTAAAATGTCAATCAGTATAAAGCATTTGAACACTATATTAAGCTGGTTTATGACTGTAATAAAGATGGATTTGCTTCGAATAGTAGGTTGTTGATACCACAATTCTGATTATTTCTCTCCATTCACGCACGGTTACTCCCTATTCTAATCAGGCTTTCTATCAACATTTTCATTTTCTTTATTTCCTTTTCTTCCAAACGCCAATGAAGAAAGAGTTCAAATTATAATCACGGCTCTGAAATGGGGTCTATTTTCATATATTGTGGCAAAGCATTTCTGACCATTTTCTCTGCACTTGGAGAGAGAGCTGATATTGTCAGCTAGAGTAGATCACTTAGAGTATAAATTGCTTTTACAAATAGACTTTTAACATTGCACAATATAAGGAAAACTGTGTCCATTATATTCGTTTAAGAGCCACAGATTTTTTTTTTTAAAAAAACCCATCAGTTCATTAAATAAATGCCTAGTATTTGATAAAGGGCAAAGTCAAAGATTTTAAAAAACAAAGTGGGGGTTTTTTTGGTCACAATATGCTTTGTGGCCAGATATAACCTTCCATTAATATTAGTTTCTTCATTGCTCAGGGGATAACACTGCCTCCTTTCTTCAATCCTAGAGGTTTTTATTTATTGGATTTTCTATCCGTTGTTTTGTTTTTCCTATCTATTGTTATTAAAATATAAATTTGTTTAACTTATTTTGAGTTCCTGAGGTTTGTCGCAATTCCGTGTCCTGCAAAACTAAGTAAATTCTTGTATGGACATCTCTTAGCTGATGCCTGCCAGATGTATTGGACTACCCTTCTTATCCCTGCCACCATGATCCTTCTGGGAAGGGATGATGGGAATTGTAGTCCAACAGAAATGGACCGTGCCAATTTGGAGAATGCTGCCCTGGCAGCATATTTGAGCCAGTGGTGAAATCCAATTTTTTTTACTACGGGTTCGGTGGGCATGGCTTGGTGGGTGTGGTGTGGCTTGGTGGGCGTGGCAGGAGAAGGATACTGCAAAATCTCCATTCCCACCCCACTCCAGGGGAAGGATACTGCAAAATCTCCATTCCCACCCCACTCTGGGGCCAGCCAGAAGTGGTATTTGCCGGTTCTCCGGACTACTCAAAATTTCCACTACCGGTTCTCCAGAACCTGTCAGAACCTGCTGGATTTCACCCCTGATCTGAGCCTAATAAGGGTTTCATTGTATAATAATTCCTTTTTGTAGAGTTTATGTCAGTATTACATCATTAGGAGTTGGGTATGTCTAGTATAATGAAAAGAAGGACTAGAGGTCTAATGCTAGCAGTGTTCTAATATTTGAGGGGCTGCCACAAAGAAGAGGGAGTCAAGCTATTCTCCAAAGCACCTGAGGGCAGGACAAGAAGCAATGGGTGGAAACTAATCAAAGAGAGAAGCAACTTAGAACTAAGGAGAAATTTCCTGACAGTGAGAACAATTAGTGGAACAAAATTGTGGGTGCTCCATCACTGGAAAAGGTTTTTAAGAAGAGTTTGTTTGTCTGAAATGGTATAGGATCTCCTGCTTGAGCAGAAGGTTGGACTAGAAGACCTCCGAGGTCCCATCCATCTCTGTTATTATTCAATTCAACTTATTCTGTTATGCAGAAGCACTAGACGTATATCTACAATATGAATTTCAGAGCCATCTTATTTCAGCTACTTTTCGATTCCAGTGTCAGCCAAGATAGGTTGAAATGATGTTGACCAAAGTGAAGTGAGGTGTTTGTGCATGACTACGCATATTTTCCCACTTGCTTGCACTGGTAAGAAGGTGCGTTTAGAGCATTCAAACACTGCTGGAGTTCTAGTGCTCCTATCTGGATTTATTATGACTAACCTAACACATTTATCACCCACTTCTGTCTTCCACTTCTCTCTCTCTCCCTCTCCCTCTCCCTCTCCCTCTCCCTCTCTCTCTCTCTCTTTCTCTCTCTCTCTCCCTCCCTCCCTCCCTCCCTCCCTCTCTCCTTCCCTCCCTCCCTCCCTCCCTCCCTCTCTCCCTCTCTCTCTCCCTCCCTCCCTCCCTCCCTCCCTCCACCTCTCTGTCTCTTTCTCTCTTTCTCTTTTCAAAATGCCTCCAGCTTTAGGGAAGGTTACACAAAGAGGATGTCAAAAGTAATAGTGAAATTATGATCAAAGCTTTACCAGTGGGAGTAAAAAAACAAAAAGTAAAAGATCCCATATTTGATTACCCATGATTCCAGTTTTATTAGCATGTCTTTATTCAAAGTGACTTATTAATTTGCCACTTTGATATTAAAGGGTTCTTCTTTTTTTTAAAGCGCGTAGTTCCGTTGTCTTTGCTGAGCCAGTGCGTTATGTCCAAATTCTAAAAGAAATAGTTATTTTTACGTAACAGGCATGTTTGTATCAATGGGTGGAACCAGTGATGGGATTCAAGTAATTTAACAACCGGTTCTTTGCCCTAATGATTTCTTCCAACAACCTGTTTGCTAAACTGCTCAGAAAGTTAACAGCCGGTTCTCCCGAAGTGGTGCGAACTGGCTGAATCCCACCACTGGGTAAAACGTCTGAATCCATTTATTTATTTTATTTTATTTTATTTTATTTTATATTTTATTTTATTTTATTTTATTTTATTTTATTATTTTATTTTATTTTATTTTATTTTATTTTATTTTATTTTATTTTATTTTATTTTATTTTATTTTATTTTATTTTATTTTATTTTATTTTATTTTATTATTTTATTTTATTTTATTTCTATACTGCCCTTTTCCTGCGGGACTCAGGGCAGTGTACAGCCGAGATAAAACATTGCATATAAAATTTAAAAACAGTTTAAAAAACAATTAAATAATTTCGGCCCAGATTTAAAACAACCCAATTAAAACCGAATTCAATTAAAACTGAGAGGATGAGAGGATCAAGCCAGCCCGGCTAGATATTCATGCATAAATACCAAAAATTGAAATGTTGGTTTTTGCTTTTGGGTTCATCTCTCTGGGGATGTATGTAGTTGAGATCATGTTTTAAACAAGCTTTTGAATTCTTCCTCTCCGTGCATCCCTCTACCATCTGCAACCCTAGCTGTTGTCTGATCTATATGGTATATAGAATAGAATAGAATAACAGAATAGAGAATATATTCTGTTATTCTATAATATATTCTATATTATGGAATATATATTCTAGATATAGAATATATATTTTATATTATAAAATAGAATAATAGAATAGAGTTGGAAGGGACCTTGGAGGTCTTCTAGTCCAACTCCCTGCTTAGGCAGGAAACCCTATACCATTTCAGACAAATTGTTATCCAATCTCTTCTTTAAAACGTCCAGTGTTGGAGCATTCACAGCTTCTGGAGGCAAGTTGTTCCACTGATTAATTGTTCTCACTGTCAGGAAATTTCTCCTTAGTTCTAGGTTGCTTCTCTCCTTGATTAGTTTCCACCCGTTGCTTCTTGTCCTGCCCTCAGGTGCTTTGGAGAATAGCTTGATTCCCTCTTCTTTGGGGCAGCCCCTGATCGAGTGGATACCAAGTTGGAAACATCAGCCTGTAAACACACAACATACATACATGCACACATAAAGACATATACACCCCTCATAGAATGCACATCACTTTTTAATTGCTTCCTTGCTGTAATTTCCTTTGATGTATGTGTCTTTTCATTAGCACCGTGTCCCAATCTCACTTGCACTTAAGGTGTTGTCTCTTCCCATTTCCTCTCCTAATGAAACTCATGCTGGTACTAAAATTGTGTTATTAAAGATTTAGGTTCTCCAAAGGCTACATCAATTATTGCAAGGCTTTAAAAATCATTGCTAATGGCTGTCAGGGTGGGGAATTATGGCACCCAGCTGTTGAAGGGAGATTGTAGGCAGGCCATGTGTCCAATCTGCTGCCTGGTTTATTTTGAGAACTGGAGGTTCTACCTACAGTACCTATTCCTAAGTAAACTTGAGGATTTAAGAAGGAATCGTGATGTTTGCTTTGTTGTCCGCGTTCCAGAAAACCCCAAGTCCAATTAAAAGCTCCGAGGCAAGCGTTTTCTCAAAGTTCCATTTATTAGAGTAGGTATACTGGCACATCTGGGAAAACCCGAATCTGAGAGTTCCAGGTTTTCCCTCAGTAAAGCAAAACCCCCCAAACCATCCCCTCACTCATCAGTCCATCACATGCTCCAATCACCATCCGTCCCATGTCAAGACATCACTCCAACCACTCCTTCTCCAGATGCAGGATTGTCCTGACCTTGACCGAAAGGAAGGATACTATTTTATCTAACTACATTCCCTCTACTAAATCCCCCCCCCCAATCCTACTTTCCCCACAGATGAGAAGGTGGCAGCATGGAAGCTTCCGGTCTAATATGGCTTCCAAAGCTGGCATTTGTTTTGTTTTGTTTAGTGTACAGTTCTAAAAACCCCTTGACAGATATGCTAGGAAGAATAGAATAGAATAGAATAGAATAGAATAGAATAGAATAGAATAGAATAGAATAGAATAGAATAGAATAACAGAGTTGGAAGGGACCTTGGAGGTCACGTTTCCATGGGGTTTGCTGCAGTGGTCGTAAGTGTGAAACATGGTCATAAGTACCTTTTTTTCCAGTGCCGTTGTCACTTCAAATGGTCACTAAATGAAACATTGTAAGTGGAGGATTAGTTGTAATATACAATTAAATTAAAAATAATACATAATATAATAAATATATTACATTTCTATGCCTTTTTTTCTGCCCTCATGCTGCAGATATAATGGAAGCCACCTTTTCCTAACGTACAAATTCTACAGGGATGCTTATTCGCAACCTGATCTCCCCTCTCCTTTCTCAGTTCCTAAACCGTCCTTGCATTATTTTTTCTTACATTATTTATTAGATAGCAAAGACGATTTCCATGCCCTTAAATGTTATCAAGTTTTGTTATATTGCGAGTAAACTCTGCCCTGCGTTGAGCTCTAACTGCTAATGTCCAAGCAATGTCTTACTATGGTGATGTTTTCCATTCTTGGCTTATGACCATAATAAAATCTATCTATCTATTCTGGTATGAAAATGTCCTCCAGAAATTTAAGATTAATGTAACGCAGAGCAAAAAGTTAATGGTTCCTTCCCTGTCTTCATCAGGGCCGTGATCTCAAAGTGCCTTTAATTTTGAGTAAAGGAATAAAGGAAAGGAACTGCTTCCAACTTCCAGTGAAATCACATTAAATTTTACTTGGCCGTAATTTACAAATAGCAACGTGGCAGCTCCAGCTGTATGAATTTGCCTGATTCCTTGATCTCAGATTTTTTTTTTTTAATAAAGTCACAATTAATACCGGTTTAATTTCTCCAAAACACACCAAACGCAGCTCATAACTGTTTACATTCATTTTACAGCCTGTTGATTGACTGAGACTGAATTAATTGAAGTCATTATGATGAAACAATTTGCAAACTGTGAAAACAACAGCCAAGGAACGAAAAATCAGAAGAAGGAAGATCCACAGTTGTGCAATTTAAGCAAGTTGTGTGAACGAAGCCGTAAAAGGACATTAGAAGCATCATCCCCCTGAAATGGTTTTGCTTTTCTTCACTGTAGTTTGAAAAGAAATGTAAACAGAGATGGGCCGGTTGGATTCTGGATTCTGAATTGCCACTTACATTTCTCCAGGTCAAAGGCCTTCTTATTAAACCTAATAGATGATGTACTACATTTTGCCCTAGAACAGACTAGCGACGTTCAAAATAAAGCTTGCTGAAAAGGAGAATTAATCTCTTCGCTATGAATTGGTCTCTTGTGTTTTCCATTTACCTTTTCACTCAACGGCTTTGAAAATAGTTCTGAATCAACCTGCAATGCTCGCCCGAGATTCTTTTCTTGAACAGTATCCTAATTTTGTAACCTTAACAGAGAATTCCAAACGTTCAGCCGATTAGAAAATAATAAATCCAGAAAAGAATGTGGGAAGACTTTTTTTTTAAAAAAAAAAAACAAAACATAACGCACAATTAAACGATAACTATTATTGCCGTCTGGTGTGGTAATGGATATCAGGGTGGTTGATGATGTGGGAAGATTCATGAGAAAAGGGGCCTCTCTGGTCCCTAAAGTTCCACAATCAAGATCAAGTGAGGTACTACTACCACTCTATAAAGCTCTAGTAAGACCACACCTAGAGTACTGCATCCAGTTTTGGTCACCACACTATAAAAAAAGACATTGAGGCTCTAGAAAAAGTGCAGAGAAGAGCAACAAGGATGATTAGGGACAACCATATGTGCATTTCATCAACCGGGAAGCATAATTTAAGTATGCTAGTTAATGAGATCACGAGTGAAAGAGTACAAGCCAGTGGTGAAATTCAAATTTTTTTTTACTACAGGTTCTGTAGGCATGGTGTGGCTTGGTGGGAGTGGCTTGGTGGGAGTGGCAGGGGAAGGATACTGCAAAATTCCCATTTCCTCCCCACTCCTGGGGAAAGGATATTGCAAAATCTCCATTCCCACCCCACTCCCAGGGGAAGGATACTGCAAGATCCCCATTCCCTCCCCACTCCTGGGGGAAGGATATTGCAAGATCCCCATTCCCACCCCACTCTGGGGCCAGCCAGAGGTGGTATTTGCCGGTTCTCCAAACTACTCAAAATTTCCGCTACCGGTTCTCCAGAACCTGTCAGAACCTGCTGGATTTAACCCCTGGTGCAATCCTCTGTCTATCTGTCTGTCATCCACCTGCCTCTAGGACAGACAGACAAATAGATGGTCAGATAGACAGAGTAAAGAAAAAGATTTTCAATCCTAGTAAATATATGTGTGTGTGTATGTGACTTAATGACTGAACAACAACAGCTGATCATTCTGCCAAAATCTTCATGGATGTCTCCTATGAAGTTCCACTTAAGGACCACTGTACCTCTTGGGAAGATGCTCCAATGTGCAGTAACGAGAGCTCTCCACACAGGGCATCAGCTGTACGTAGAATATTCTGTCCCCGTCCCCCCACACACACAAACAGCCAGCCGGGGGTTAAAGAAGTACTCGGCACACACAAGGTTCGTTATCAGGAACTTGGCAGCAATACGATAACCGTCTGCCAAGTGCTTTACTACAAGAAGAGGGAGTGTTCCTCCACCAGATAACACCAACTAATACACACAGTTTTCAAAACAGTCCAGCTCAAACATGAAACCTTCAGCAGATCAGGCGTTGTACAAAGTGATTAGCCAGAAGTTAGCTTTGTCCGTCACAGAGTCTAAATGGCCACCACACTCTCTTATATAGCCTGTGGGGTGTGGTCCAGTGACTCAGCTTAATCCCTGGCACGCCTCCTCATCTGCTGCAAACGTTTATCTTGCCTTCGTTGGCGTGGATCCAGGAACGACTTATCACCCTCCTCGCTGTCATCGGAGACACCTGGCTCCTGGTCAATCTCCTCTCCCTCGGCAGACACCTGAGGCATTGCCAGAGAGGAGGGGCCTGGAGAGGGAGGCCTGGCTGGCTCCTCTCCTTCATGTTCGGAGCCTTCTTCCTCCGATAAGATGGGCTCGGGGGTCGGAGCCACAACATAGAACAAAAAAAGTTCCAACTGTTTGACCAACTGCAGGGAACGATCACTCGTTGGCTTTCAATTAAGGTGATTGCAGGCAAGAAGCAGGATGAAAGGGAGCTGTCATTTGTCACGTAATAAATTGTCCTGAAGTCTCCATTAAACTCTGCTGCACACCTCTTGACCCTTGGTTATTAAGACTTACTAAATTTTCAGCTGGCCAGTCACAGAATTATAAAACCCAGCCAACGTCTTCCTTTGTTCCAGCAGGGTGGATAATTTAGCTCTCTGTAGAAAACAGTCAGATAATATAACGTTTCGATAATAAAGCATCTGACCCTTTTAGCTTCACTTTAGTTTATAACTCCAATCTTAAATATATAGACACCCATTTTAACAACATGCATTAAACGTGCAAAGATTAATGCCTTTAATTCTCCTAATTGCAGTTCAAATCAGCGTTTCAATTAGTGTATTTTTAGTATTAATAAACTGCCAAAATCTACCAAGGTTGTAAGGGAGGGCAAAAAGGAAGTTGCCGCAGAAAGAATTTTTCAAGGCTGAAAGAGGGAGGTGATACTAGTTCATGGGATTAGATTATTTTAATCTTGATAATGATGATGATATTGGCAGGTTAAAAAGAAAACTGCTGGCCTCTAACATAATTTTGATTTCCAGAAGGCTTCTAAACTTCTAATGGATGTAATCAACCTTTTTTGGAAAACAAACATGGAGGCAGATATGAAATCAATTTAAACAAAAATGCACTCGGAAACGGGATGATACGCCATCAGAGGAAAAAATAATACAAAAAACAATGGAATGTGCGGAAATGGACAAACTTACCAAAGAAATACAGGGAAAAGAAGACTCAGATTACTAACTTGGCAAAAATGGTACAATTGGTTAGATAAAAAGAACACGAAATAAGGGAATACCACCCAAGGATACAAAAATAAGGAAATAAAATGAAATATTGTTATATAAACATCGTTACATGATGAAGGATATATATACATAGATACATAGATATATGAATTACCGAAGTAGCTCTATTTTCAAAGCTCAAGCTGTATGACTTGATTTTACTGTATAGTTAGTTTATGTATAGTTTGTTTAAATGTGTATGTCTGTATATGTATGTTTGTTTATATATAAATATATATATATTTATATATATTTATATATATAAATATATATATATATATTATATATATATATATATATATATATATATATATATATATATATATATATATATATATATATATATGTTTTCTCAGGTTTTCGCGGGTGTTTGTATGTAGGTCTTTGGTTATTCGGGTCTTCTCCCATGTAGAATTGGAAGTGTCTTGGCGACGTTTCGACGAAGTCTCATTCGTCATCTTCAGGCTGGTGTTCTCAGCTTCGTGCTTCCAGGAGCAATTGCTCCTGGAAGCACGAAGCCGAGAACACCAGCCTGAAGATGACGAATGAGACTTCGTCGAAACGTCGCCAAGACACTTCCAATTCTACGTGGGAGAAGACCCGAATAACCAAAGACATATATATATATATATATATATATATATATATATATATAAAACAAAAATGCACTCACTCGTCTAAAAAGGAGAGCAAAAAAGAAAACCCAAGATAATAATTTAGCAGAAATGAGGGTAAACATCACTGGGAAATGAATAATTTGTGACAAACCAGCACAGCCGGGATTTTGTGAGATATATTTTGTGAACATATATGTAGTATATGTTCTCGACATTCCAGATGTATCCATCAATGCTCAAAGTTACTTAACTTTTTATAAGTGGTGTAGTTTAAAAGTTTGACTCTTTGAGATAACACCTCTTCCTCTAAAGTATGACAATGATGATGATGATGATGATGATGATATCCATTCAGTGTCAGGTTCCGATGTCATCTCATATAATTTGCATTCCCAAACAATTAATCTTTGCTGAAATCTTCCATTTATTGAATACGACAATCTGGCCCCGACTTCGTCGTAGCCGATACTAACCCTCTGACCCCAAACCCTTCCCTTTCCGTTCCCCAATTCTTCCCCAATTCTCAGCATCTCATTGGCCATCTTCCAAGTCAGTCTCCCCATCTCCTGACTTCAATCCACAGGAATGTTCCCCCCTCCCATCCCATCTCCTAGGGGATATTATCTACAGAGAAAATAAGTAAGTGAAAAGTCAAGCCTCGTCTTCTCCTCTTTATGGCAGCATTAGAATGCTGACATTCAGTTGTGGCAATTCTATGGGCCTGATCCAGTGGTGAAATCCTCTGCAATTTGCCACTGGTTTGCTGCCCGTGCAAGTGTGGTGTGCACCAAATGCACGCTGTGTGCACATCGGTGAGCAAACTGGTGGCAAATTGCAGAGGATTTCACTACTGGATCAGGCCCATAGAATTGCCACAACTGAATGGATATCATTATCATCATGCACACTGCATGCATGTGCATGCACAGTGCGTGCCAAATGCACGCTGCATGCGTATGCTCAGTGTGCACCAAATGCATCCTGAACACGCATGCATGCGCAATGCACACCAAATGCGCGCTTCGCACAGAAAAAGGACACTTAACAAGGTAGCTTTTTTTTACTACCGGTTCGCTGAATCAGTAGTTTTTATCACTACCGGTTCACCTGAACCAGTGCGAACCGGTAGGATTTCACCACTGGCCTGATCTCTCCACATCTTCTAATCTTGCACTACTTCTTTAAGTTGTTCGATTGTCTGGCTGGTGTCAGATTTGATGATGTCCAGCCATCATGTTCTTTGGTGGCCTGGTTTCCTTTTACAGCTAACTCTTCTGAATATAATTGCTTTCTCCAGTGAATTCCCAGATTGTGGCATGGCCAAAGTAAGTGAGACACAGTTTTGTGATTTTGCCTTCTAGTGATTGGTGTCACTGATGTCTGGTGTTATGTCCTCCAGTCCTTGCTTGTTAGGCATCTTTGCTGTCCATGGAATGGCAATGATACTGGTACTCAATCTGGGATTCTCCTTCTGAACTCTGTCTGTCTATCCTCTTCTTCTTCTTCTTCTTCTTCTTCTTCTTCTTCTTCTTCTTCTTCTTCTTCTTCTTCTTCTTCTTCTTCTTCTTCTTCTTCTTCTTCTTCTTCTTCTTCTTCTTCTTCTTCTTCTCCTCCTCCTCCTCCTCCTCCTCCTCCTCCTCCTCCTTCTCTACCATCATCTATCTATCTATCTATCTATCTATCTATCTATCTATCTATCTATCTATCTATCTATCTATATCTATATGTATCTCAACTCGTGTGTGTGTGTGTGCGTGCATATATAAAATTTGCCAGTTCACTGGATAAAGATGGGGCATCTTCTTATGACCAATGAGTGGGGGGGAGGGATCACATTATTAATCTGTAATGCTTTCTTTATAAATCATTCATCAATATGCACCTGTGATTCATGCTTTCCCTTGCTAAGTGCTTTATGAAAGAATATAAAATAAATGCAATTTAATGGATCCTGATATCAGTAGCGCTTCAGTTTCGCGACAAAGAGAAGTGCTACACTAAACCTTGGTTCCCATCTGCTAATTAAAACATTTGGCCTGCTTCCTCTCTTAACATCCTCTCCACCTGCTAGAGTGATAATTGGCCCCTGGGAAGCTAATAATGAAACGGGAAGACAGAGTATGTCTCTATGCATGCATGTATCTGTGTCATTGTTAGGGTATCTGATTTTGCAGAAGATATTGAATTGAATGCATGGAAAGATCTCCAAAGCTTCCATCTTGGAACTGATTTTGAGTGTCAAGGCTCACTCTGGAACCTAGGCTTAATTTTTAACTGTTTGGTTCCTTGCCTTAAGTCCGTTTTTTCATAATTTTGTTCCAAATGAAGAATTTCAGAAGCTTGAGCTCTCTTAATAAAGACGTCACCCAACTATGGACCAAGTTCAAGTTGAGAAGGAGAAGAAAACATCTTACCTTTTCTCTGTTCGGCAACATCTGGGATGTAAACATGGAACTGAGCAGCAGGCTCACAAATCATTTGGAAATGATGAAGGGTACGTCTATTTAAAATTCCAATAATTCTGCATTTTAATAAATTAGTACATGCACATACATGTAAATACAGTAGCAGCCAAAATTGTGGAGACCTTTTGGGAAGAGTGTATTTTCTAAAACTAGCTAATAACACCACTTTTTTTTTTTTTTTGGAGTGGTACCATAAAATTATATATCAATGGAAAAATAATTTAATCAGGAATGTAATGCCATAACTTTTATGAAGGATTTGCTATTACTATTACAATAGCAGTTGCAGTATAAAGAAGAAAAGTGAAACACGTAGAAATACAAGATATACAAAAATTATCACTATAGAAAAAACGAGACATACAAAAATTATCAGCATGTCAGTTAATATTTAGTTGGGTAACCTTTAGCCTTACAACGTCTTCCCATGGAGTGAACCAAGTCTTTTAGTTATGCAGCTGTCATATTGTGAAACCAAGATTAAATAATTGCTTCTATTAACTGGGTTTGATTGCTGGGTCGTTTCTGACTATCAAGTTTCTTTAGTCAGCTCCATAGATTTTCAATTGGGTTAAGGTCTAGGCTATTCCCAGGCCATTCCAGCAGTGGAGTATGATTATCTTGAAACTCCAAAAAAAAAAAAAAAAGTGGTGTTATTAGCCATCAAACCTCAAAAATACACTTTTCCCAAAAGGTTTCCACAATTTTGGCCACTACTATAATTTCTCCTTTAGAGAGTCTTTCCTCTCTTTTTTTGGAAGGGGGTAATGCATTTGCTTGCCAAATGTGCCTGGAGCTAAGATTTAAAAAGAATGTATACAGAAGAACTTTGAGACAGTAGTAAAATTCAATTTTTTTTTTTACTACCGATTCTGTGGGCATGGCTTGGTGGGTGTGGCAGGGGAAGGATACTGCAAAATCCCCATTCTCTCCCCACTCCAGGGGAAGGATACTGCAAAATCTCCACTCCCACCTCACTCTGGGACCAGCCAGAGGTGGTATTTGCCAGTTCGCCGAACTACTCAAAATTTCCGCTACCGGTTCTCCAGAACCTGTCAGAACTTGCTGGATTTCACCCCTGCTTTGAGACCTGTTTCCCCTCCTTCTCAGTTCTTTAATCTTTGCAAAACTGCATTTCTTTTCCTATTTTCAAATTGGAGGAGATAAGCTACATTTGAGTTTGCAGCCGTCCAGAACTCTGTGCCTTGCAGAGCTTCCTGGAATGCCCCTGTAACACATTACATGCTCATTCCAGGAAGATCTTTGGAGTCAGAGCTACAAATGTGGATATTGAAATTATATTAAAAAGCAGGACTAAAAATCCTGCCATTTGGCTGCCTTAATCAAAGAGATTCCTTGTCCCCTTTTTGGAAATATCAGCCCAAATCTTCCCTTTTCTTGTCTCAATATTTGTTTTCATTTGGTTCAAAAAAAAAAAAAGAGTTTGCCAACAACAAATAAACCTTCATTTAAAATTTCCCTGCTGCTTTTCTGTAATGGCTGACAGCCAAATGAAAACAACCAGGAATTAAAATTCCAAGCAACTGGGACGGCTAAGATCAGCAGCTGCAGGACAATGTTGAAATAATGAGCAACTCAAGTGTGTATTGCAAACATTGGAGCCAATAAAACTTTTTTAACACGATGAAAAGAAAACTGGTCGCTGGGCAGCAGTCCAACCTACCTCTTAAGGTTGTTGTTGAAGGGAAAAAATAGGAGGGGGAGTACCTAGAATTTTGCTGCTTTAGTCAGTAGGATGAGCCAAGGTGGCACAGTGGTTAGAGTGCAGTACTGCAGGCTACTTCAGCTGACTGCTAGCTGCAGTTCGGCAGTTCAAATCTCACTGGCTCAAGGTTGACTCAGCCTTCCATCCTTCCGAGATGGGTAAAATGAGGACCTAGATTGTTGGGGGCAAGAGGCTGATGCTGTAAACTGCTTAGAGAGCAGTTTAAAAGCACTGTGAAGTAGCTATATCTGTCTGTCTGTCTGTCTGTCTGTCTGTCTGTCTGCCTGCCTGCCTGCCTGCCTGCCTGCCTGCCATCTGTCTGTCTGTCTGTCTGTCCGTCCATCCATCCATCCATCCATCCATCCATCCATCCATCCATCCATCCATCCATCTATCTATCTATCTATCTATCTATCTATCTATCTATCTATCTATCTATCTATCTATCTATCTATCATCTATCTAATATATCCCTCCCTCCCTCCAGCTATCCACCTACCTACCTACCTACCTACCTACCTACCTACCTACCTACCCATCCATCCATGCATCCATCCATGCATCCATCCATCCATCCATCCATCCATCCATCATCTATAAGAACCGAGGTGGCACAGTGGTTAGAGTGCAGCACTGCAGGCTACTTCTGCTGACTGCTAGCTGCAGTTCGGCAGTTCAAATCTCAGCGGCTCAAGGTTGACTCAGCCTTCCATCCTTCCAAGGTGGGTAAAATGAGATTGTTGGGGGCAAGAGGCTGACTCTGTAAACCACTTAGAGAGGGCTGTAAAAGCCCTGTGAAGTGGTATATAAGTATATAAGTCTAAGTGCTATTGCTATTGCTACGAGTGCAATTTTACATCATTGAACGAAAGAGAAAGAGTTTGCAACACAACTATTTGGTGCTATTTGGTCTGTTTATTTAAAAACAACCATCCGACTGTCAACATCCTGCCTTTTATTCACATATTTCTTTAATCCAAATTGAAGTTTGGGTCTTCTTCTAATCAAATTGGTGACCTTAATTTCGCACTAATTTATATTTGTACCTTTGGTTTTTTTACGTGTTGATTGTTGTACTATTAAGGAAATAATAAATCATTTCTAAAATCTGTCTGGGCATAAAGCAACCTGCATATAACTTGCTGTGTGTTTTAATTAGATGGAAGAGTCTGAAAATAAACATCATTATCAGCTGTAGTGTCCTTTGTCTGGATCAGCCTAGATAAGAAGTGCAACCAGCGCTGGCTTTAACTTTATTAGAAGATTATATTAATAGAAACTTGCAAGTCTGAAAGAACATCTCTCCTCCCTTTAGAGTCCATGTAACTAGGGAGAGTCCTTCAGAGATGTTTACCAGATGTTTATCTTCAGAGATGTAATCCAGGGTTGGGATTCAAAAATTTCAGCAACCAGTTCTCTGCCTGGTTGCTGGGTGGGTGTGGCCATGGTGGGCATGGCCTATTCAGCATCCTGAACTATGGCAGAGGGAGGGGCATTTTCACCCTCCCCAGGCTTTGGAGGCTTTCCTTGAGTCTCTGGGAGGGTGAAAAGGGCCTTCCCAGGCTCCGGAGGCCATCCAGACGCCAGAAACAGGCCCATTTCTGGAACTTCTAGGAGGCCTGTTTTTCGCCCTCCCAGAGCCTCTGCGCAGGCCCTGCACTTACCTGGCATCCAAAACAGACCATGTAGAGACTCCTGGGAGGAGAGGGGTGGGCAGGGCGGGGCAGGGCTAGTCAGTCCTTGCAACTACCGGTTCGGCGAACCAGATGTAAAATTAGCATCCAGTTCGCCCGAACTGTTCCGAACCAGCTGAATTCTCCTCCTGCTATAATCCAGTTCTTTCTGTGAACTCAACTGTCTCTTATTTGACAGTTGCCTAATCTGTGAACTCTTCTTTCTGTCTCCCAAGGTCATTAAAGAGAATAACTGAGTTGGAAGGGACCTTGGAGGTCTTCTATTCCAACACTCTGCTCAAGTAATAGACTGTATCATTTTAGACAATGGCTGTCCAATCTCTTCTTAAAAACCTCCAGTGTTGGAGCACCACAACCTCTGTAGGCAAGCTGTTCCATGGATTAATTGTTCTAACTGTCACGAAATTTCTCCTTTGTTCTAGGTTGGTTCTCTCCTTGATTAGTTTCCATCCGTTGCTTCTTGTTCTGCTTTCAGGCCCTATCCTATAGCAATAGCACTTAAACTTATATAATACAAATTCACTGTGCTTTACAGCTCCCGCTAAGCCAGGGATGTCAAACTGAAGGCCTGGATCTGTCCCATGGGGTGCTTAGGGGGCTAGATCCATTCCATGGGGTGCTTAGATCTGGCCTGTGAGGCCACCCTGGAAACAGAGAAGGACCTGCCTGCAGTGCCCCTGCCATCAGAAATGGAGCTAGCCATCAGCCTTTCATCCTTCCAAGGTTGGTAAAATGAGGACCCAGATTGTTGGGGAGCAATAGTCTGACTCTGTAAACTGCTTAGAGAGGGCTGTGAAGCCATGTGAAGCGGTATATAAGTCTAAATGCTATTGCTATTGCTAAATGTTGTTTGTGGAGATTTTGTCAATGCTGATGATGCTCCTGGTTTTTAGGATTGCACCCAAGGCACCTATTACTGTTGGTCCTACCTTTGCTTTCTTTTGTCATAATTGTTCTTTTTTTATTTGCAGGTTTTTGTGTTTTGTTATCTTCTCCGGTTCTCTTTCATCTCTTCTGTTCACAACCATGTGACATCACAGCTGCCAGTTCTTTATCTGGTGTTGGCCTTCATAAGCATCACGTCCTTCCCAAGAACCTAGGATGTCGTAATGTGTCGGCACAGTTGATGTGGGGATCAAAACTGGGTGGCCTTTTGCAACAGACAAATGGAAATCTTGTCAATTGCACAGATTATTATTATTATTAACAACCTTGCCTGCTAATAAATAAAAGACAATTGTGACTTTCCTTGTAAATGTTGAACACAATCTGTTTTTGCGGGAGATAATTTTCCATTGGCAATTCGTGTTGGCTCTGCACAATTTATTATTTGTGGGATGTTGAGTGCTACAATTAAATGATTTTGTTGAAGATGATCAGTCGCCTTTTGTTGCCAACTTTTATTTTTAATTTGTTTTTGTTTGTTTGCTGTTGCTGTTTTGAGGAGGAATTAATAGAATGTCTGATATTTGCACTGTAAATATGGGAAGGTGGCAAAGAAAGGACCATCAATCCTTTAATTCTATGTATTTGGAGCTTGGGGTATTTTACATCCTATTAAAGAGATAAAAGTTTGTGGAATGGAAAGTAGCCAACTGAACCTGCCACAATGCAATTAATAACCAAGATCAAATGGGGTTATAAAACAACTTCTGTGTGTGATTAACATGCAACAGAGTGGATGCTGCCCAAATAACTGCTTTTTGTTTAATGGGACTGTGTGTACATGCACAAAAGATTGCGGTTCAATGTCTTTCATGTTATGTGTTTCCTCTTTTTTAAATTAATGTGACATAAGGCATTCTTTATGCTAATGTTATAGCTCCTTGGTTAGTTTAAAACCATTATCTCTCTTAATGAATAATTCATCCCCCATTGAAAACTTAACTATATCATTTTTGCAGTGTGTAAATGAAATGTTGAATTGCAATTTGACTTTAAAGGACTTCCTGTTGGGGAGAATCCACATAAAACACCCCAAAACCACTGCATTGGCATTCTTACCTCTTAGTAAAATGTAATTACTTGATATGAGGTCAATTAAGAGGGTGTTTCTGCTTTTAATTCTGTTTCTTACACTGAAAGGAGGAGGATTGTCCTGTTATCGTTTGTCTTTTTCTTTCCTTTTTAAAATGCTTTCCGCTCCCTTTCATTCCTTTTTTTTCCCTGAGTCAATATATTATTACAATTAAAAGCTTTTCACTGCTGCATGAGTTACCACCTCATTGCTGCATGAAGACACTTCCTCTGTTATTTTTAATCCACTTCAGTTTCACTTCCTCGGTATTTATTCCAAAGCTCTTTCTATTTCATTTCTGCATCCATCTGTAATTTAAAGGAGAAACTATTGTGGTATTAATGCTTAACCTAGAACTCATAATTTAACCTACTGACTCTAAAATACAGTGACAGCCATCCAGCTGAATAAATATGATGTTAGAGCATCTATAAATATGCACTACATTATTCACCAAGGGCCTCTGAAGGAGGATGAATGATGTAATGACACTGTGAAGTCATGTCACAAAATCTATGCCTTTTTTTTTTTTTACATGTGACATGATATTGTGCACACATATGGAAGGGCGGGAGCCTTTCCATGTTTTTCACAAAACATCTTTCACCGTTTTGACAAAACGTCCAGATTCTAGGATTCTTCTTCTTTTTGTTGTGCCATATCTGGTCATTGGACATTGGTGATCATGTTGGCAATCCTATTTTTGTCAACAGCCACATAAAAAGTGCTGCTGAGTTTTGTCCAAACCAGTCCCTTAGATTTTGAAGCCATGATGTTCTTCTTCTGCCTGGACCTCATTTGCCTTCCATCTTTCCTTGGAGGATTAAGTGAAGGATGCCGTATTTTTCCGGGTGTCGCGTCACATGTCCAAACTATTTTAACTTTCGCTTTTTGATGGCTTTGATTATTTCCCTTTGCTTTCCCAGGTGGCTTATCACCTCCTCATTTCTGATTTTGTTAACCCAACGTATATGTAACAGCCGCCTCTAAATCCACATTTCAAATGCTTCTAGTCTCTTCAAGTGGTTTTCTGTCAGAGACCAACTCTCCACTCCATAGAGCAGGATAAAAAAGATGTAACATCTGACAAGCCTGATTTTCAGTCTTAGGCTTATGTCGTGACTGCAAAAGACCTTTTTTCATTTTGAAGAATGCTGTTCCAGCTTTCTCTATCCTTGCCTTTACTTCACTGATCATGTCCCAGCTTTCATGTCAATTAAAACCCAGGTACGTGATCCTTTCAACGTTTTCTAATAGTATTCCTTCCGAATTTATCAGTGGTAAATTAATGGGTTGTTTGCTGACGACCATGATCTTGGTTTTTGAGGTGTTAAGCTTCAAGCCGTATTTTTCAGATATTTCTGAGATTCTGTTGATGAGGAGCTGAAGGTTTTCATGTTTACTGACAAGCAGAACTGTATCATTAGCATATCTTAAATTGTTGATCTGAACACCATTTACTTTGAGGCCAGCATCAATGTTTTCCAGTTCTTCGTTGAAAATTGACTCAGAGTAGATATTAAATAACAGCGGAGACAGAATACAGCCCTGTCTGACCCTTCTTCGTATTTCTGCATCATCTGAGTATTTGTGGCCTAGTCTCACATGTGCTATGTCAGCATTCTGATGCTGCTATAAAAAAGAGGAGACGAGGCTTGACTTTTCACCTACTTATTTTCTCTGTAGATAATATCCCCTAGGAGATGGGATGGGAGGGGGACATTCCTGTGGGTTGAGGTCAGAAGCTGGGGAGACTGACTTGGAAGATGGCCAATGAGAAGATGAGAATTGGGGAACGGAAAGGGAAGGGTTTGGGGGTCAGAGGGTTAGTATCGGCTATGACGAAGTCAGGGCCAGATCTGTCGTACTCAATAAATGGAATATTTCAGCAAAGATTAATTGTTTGGGAGTGCAATTTATTTGAGATGACATCGAAACCTGACATGCTACCTGATGCCAATATAGATTCTTTATGATTCGGATGTCTTTGTCATCTAGTCCCACTTGTTTCAGGATTTGTAATAGTTTGCTGTGTCTTATTTTATCAAATGCTTTTTCAAAATCGATGAAGCACATGTAAACACTGTAATTGACATCTCTACAGCACTGTACAAGAACTTGAATGCTGAATAGGGCATCTCGTGTACCAAGATTGTTTCTGAAACCAAATTGTTTGTTACTTAAACACGCCTCAATTTTGTTGTATATTCTTCTATGAATTATTCTCAGGAATATTTTCAGGGCATGACTCATTAAGCTTATTGTTCTGTATTCAGTACACTTCTTTGCATTTATTTTTTGGGGGATAGTCACAAAGATTGACTTTAGCCAATCATTTCTTATCTTTCTTGTTTCATATATTTGATTGAAGAGCTGCAGTAAAAATGTCTTCCTTTTGTCTTCCAGCAATTTTAAAATTTCTAAAATTTCTACTGGGATATATATTTCTACTGGGAAGGTACCCGGATACCTTCGAGACCGACTTCTGCCACCAATAGCCTCCCACCGGCCAGTTTGCTCCCACAGAGAGGGTCTCCTCAGGGTGCCATTGGCCAAGTTATGTCGGCTGGCGACACCCAGGGGGAGGGCCTTCTCTGCGGGAGCCCCAGCCCTGTGGAATGAACTGCCCCTGGAAATGCGTAAGAACTCCGACCTCCGGGTATTTCGTTGTGCACTCAAGACCCTGTTGTTCTGCCAGGTTGGGCTATCAACATAACAATTTTAAATTGGGTTTTAAATTCCTGGGGTTTTAAATTGAGCCGAATTCATTTAATAATTTTAAAGTATTTTAACTGATGTTGTCTTGTGTTTTTAATAGGCTGTACACCGCCCTGAGTCCTTCGGGAGAAGGGCGGTATAGAAATAAAATTATTTATTTATTAAATTATTTATTTATATCATCAGGTCCTGTGGCTTTTCTTATTTTTGCTATTTTTATTGTGAGTTCAACCTCCCCCATAGTGATGTTTGGTCCAGTTGTTATACTGTTATGCCACCCCCCCAACTAGCCACGGCTACCGAACCAGTAGCAAAAAATTTTTAAACCCACCACTGATCTCCAACCATCCCAAACTCTTACATAGGCCAGAAATTTCCCAGGTTTCTTTTTCTGACCTAATGACATTTATTTATTTCATTTTCTGTCATCGCAATATGATCTTCCAGAAAAAAAAAAAAAGAACAGCTCTATGTTTGTCTCTAACCAGCCAGGCTTCTGCAGGCATCGGAGCTGATAGTTAACTTCATACTGGGAATGAGGGGGAGGAAAATCTTTTCCTTAATTTTCTTCCTTTCTCTCTTTTTAATTCAAGGTCCCTGAGTGAAATCAAAGATACTTCCTTCAGAATCTTTTTTTTTTATCACTTGAATAGCAGATAATCCCCATCATATTCCACTCTCCCCTGTAATGAAATTAGCACTGTCATTAAGAGATCTAATCGGCATTATTCTCCCTTTCACCAGGTAATATTCACAACGAACCTCGCACAATTTGCTATAGAGTTTTGCGATAATGAAAACCACTTTTGACTGAATAGAGGTGGAGAGGGGAGAGGAGCTCTTGAAAATTGCAGCACTTTTTTTTTTCCCTTGTAACAATTTCAAAATATTTTATGCTTTAAAAAGAAGAAAAACCTTCAAACTGAACTGCTCATTGTAAATATTAATCTGATGCATAATAGCACTGTCAAGAGCGTCTCCATTCTTTGCTTGTCTTCTAATCTCGAGATTCTTTTCAAGCTGATTATTTCCCCGAACTTTTTGCTAGAGCCATATTGGATTTTTAAGGAGACACTTCAGACTCTGAACCAGTTCTGTCATATGGCTATTCAAATTCTCAAGTGTCCCTGATTGTGGTTCCCCATAGGAGGGAATTAACAAACTGAGAGAGTTGTCTGACTCTCAAGCAAGAAAGGCTGGAGGACATGGAACTGGAGAAGGTATCTGTGTGTTACGTGTAGCTTCTCTTACATCCTTGGGTCAATGAAGAGAAGGGATGCCAAACCATAGTCAGAATATTCAGTTTTGTTTACCTTCTCCAAGACTTGGAGGAAAGACCACTCTACAAATAATTTTGCTAATATTCTAAAATATCAGTCCGCCAAAACACGGGTGTCAAACTCAAGGCCGGGGGGCCAGATCTGGCTTGTGGGTTGCTTAGATTTGGTCCGTGGGGCCGCCCTGGAAACAACAAAGGACCAGCCTTCCCAAGCTCCATTTTTGCTGGCAGAGGATTGCAGGAGGCCGTTGCAGCTGAAAACAGAGCTCAGGAGCCCGTTTTTGCTGGCAGAGCACTTGGGCCACCACAGGTCCCCCTGACACGAGTGATGTTGAGCTGTCCATGGTCCCCCTGGCCACACACAGCCTGCCCCCCTGCGGTCAAACACAACCCTGATGTGGGTCTCAATGAAATCAAGTTTGACACCCCTGCTCCAAAACCTTAGGGAGAGGAATCTTTTAGGTGTTAAATTTTAGGAGTATAGCGTTGGAAGGGGCCTTTAAGACAGGAGTGAAATGCTACCGGTTCGGGAAAACTGGTAGTAATAAAAGTAAAAAATGCTACTGGTTCAGACAAACCAGTAATTAAAAAAATGCTATTGGTTCAGAGGAACCAGTATTTCCAACAATCAGCTGTGCCGCATGATTTATATTTGCTAGAAAGCAGGAAATCCTGCTTTGTAGTGAATCTAAATCGTGTGGCACAGCTGTTTTCCCTCCTTCGCTGTTCTACTTACCTTGGAAAAGGCTTCTTAAGCCTTCTTTTTCAGCGCTGCATGGCAACGCCTGCGCCTGCGCGTGTGAAGCGAACCGGTAGCAAACCTCGGCGGATTTCACCACTGCTTTAAGACTATCCCTTCCCAGATTTTTTCCTTCATGACTGAATACCACCTCTCAGAAAATCTTATCCACCTTCAAGGACTGGTTGTGAGTCCCTTCCTTCATCACTGTTGTAACTTCAAATTGTTGCCGAATGAATGGTCATAACTCAAGGACTATCTGTATTATAAAAAACAATATCACTGAAGGATCTTGTGGCCAGTCAAGTGGGATTAGAACATCAGCGGTTGATGGGGCAGCAGCAGTCAAACATTTATTGATGCCACCAGGAGACGTTTCAAGGAAGTACAGTACATGCCATCCCAAAGGCAAAAGCAGAACTGAATTGTCAGGGGAAATTGTAGCAAAATTTCCTTAAAGAAGGCGATTGCTTTTAACCAAATGGTGCAATATGGCAGTATTTTATTTTATTTATTTATTTAGTTCGTCAAATATGTACAAGGTAACAGGTATTAGTATAAACATGGACATGAATGAAGGAAATGAATACAAAAAAATGGGGACAGTAAGGCAGGGATGGTAGGCACACTGGTGCACTTATGCATGCCCCCTTTACGGACCTCTTAGGAATGGGGTGAGGTCCATGGTAGACAGTTTAAGGTTGAAACTGTGGGGGTCGGGTAGAGCATTCCAGGCGTTGACCACTCTGTTGCTGAAGTCGTATTTTCTGCAATCGAGTTTGGAGCAGTTTACCTTGAGTTTGTATCTATTGTTTGCCTGTGTATTATTGAGGTTGAAGCTGAAGTTGTCATTGACAGGTAGGATGTTGTAGCAGACAATTTTGTGTACTAAGCTTAGGTCAGACCATAGGCGGCATAGTTCCAGGTTGTCCAAGCCCAAAATTTCGAGCCTGCTGACATAAGGGATTCCATTGTGAGCAGACGAGTAGAGTACTCTTCTCGTGAAATACCTCTGGACCTGCTCAATTGTATTAATGTCCGATATACAGTGTGGATTCAAATGAGGCAAGATGTATTCGAGAATTGGTCTGGCAAAGGTTTTGTATGCCCTAGTTTGCAGTACAATGTTACTGGAGAGGAAGCTTTGCAAAATTAGGTTAACAACTCTTAATGCCTTTTTGGCAATGCTGTTACAGTGAGCTCTGGGGCTTAGATATTTGCATCCTGCAAATATGAATATTTGCAGGATGCAATATGGAAACACATTCTGGAGAGAGTGAATTTCCCTGAAGATGGGCTCCAACATTAGTCTGAACACTTGGAAGACTAAACCTCTGGTCCTGGTGACTGACTCAAATTGGATTAACGTTATCTTGGGACACAGCTATTTGCTTCCATTCATGAGATGAATATCTCTTGTTAATTTCAGTTGCTAAGGATGGTGCAGAAATTCAGATTCCATCCTGCCAGGTTGCCCTACACCTAAGCTAGAGAGCCGAGGAAGGCCATTCAGTTGCCTGGCTGACCATATGGTATGAGGCATTTCACAGTGTCCTTGAGATAGCTAGAGGCAAGGATGGTTGGAAAAAAAATATGTCCATATGCTCCTGGTGAGGAGGCCAATATGGCTGCGGATGATTTGACCGCGGCATGGAGGACGCCATGATCTGCAGCTGCGACAAACGATGGTTGTACGCAATATGGGAGAAATTGGAGAAGGGCTGTCCAGCTTTCCTCCTGAGTAGCCTGCAGCTGTTTTAACTCACAACGAATAACCGCTCGTAGCTTTCTCAGTGAAACATTAAAGCATCAGGGGCACCCAATTTACAGCACCATCTATCTGATCAGTGGTGAGCAAGACAGGGTTAGAAAATTAATAATGAAAGAAGATTAACAAATTAGATAGAGGGACACGATGGCTCAGTGGCTAAGACGCTGAGCTTGTTGATCGAAAGGTCGGCAGTTCAGCGGTTCGAATCCCTAGTGCCGCATAACAGGGTGAGCCCCCGTTACTTGTCCCAGCTTCTGCCAACCTAGCAGTTCGAAAGCAGGTAAAAATGCAAGTAGAAAAATAGGGACCACCTTTGGTGGGAAGGTAACAGCGTTCCGTGCGCCTTTGGTGTTTAGTCATGCCGGCCACATGACCATGGAGACGTCTTCGGACAGCGCTGGCTCTTCGGCTTTGAAACGGAGATGAGCACTGCCCCCTAGAGTCGGGAACGACTAGCACATTATGTGCGAGGGGAACCTTTACCTTTACCTTTAACAAATTAGAAATAAATACCGGTACAAAGATATACATAAGAATATACATTGCAAGCAATAATATTATTGGACTGTATGCAACTGTAAATCAAAATACATAGAGTGATAAATGTATAGACTGCAATGGTATTACCATGGAAATAATGGATATAATTATGATGTACAATATTATGTATTGTATGGACTTTTAAATGCTTTTTCCCCTTTTGTCTAGACCAGAGGTCCGCAACCTTAAACACTCAAAGAGCCATTTGGACCCGTTTCCCACAGAAAAGAAAACACCGGGAGCCACAAAACCCTTTTCACATCTAAAAGGAAGATAACACCGCATAGATCACTTTTTAACCTTTATGTTATGCATAAAAAAAACCTATAGTGTGCTGCATTTATGAAATCAATGATCTGCTACCAGTGGTGAAATCCAATTTTTTTTACTACCGGTTCTGTGGCTGTGGCTTAGTGGGTGTGGTGTGGCTTGGTGGACGGGGTGTGGTTTGGTGGGCATGGCAAGGGAAGGATACTGCAAAATCCCCATTCCCTCCCCACTCCTGGGCAAAGGATACTGCAAAATCCCCATTCCCTCCCTACTCCTGGGCAAAGGATATTGCAAAATCCCCATTCCCACCCCACTCTGGGGCCAGCCAGAGGTGGTATTTGCCGGTTCTCCCAACTACTCAAAATTTCCGCTGTCGGTTCTCCAGAACCTGTCAGAACCTGCTGGATTTCACCCCTGCCTGCTACAGAGAAAACACATTTTTATTTCTGCATGCAACAAAAACATTTTGAACTCTGAAAAAAAAAAAAAGATGGGCCGAAAAGCTCAATAAATCACGTGCCAGCGGGTGTCACCCATTGGCGGTTGTGACGCATATTTTGAGCGACAGGGAGCCGCAGCAGAGGGATGAAAGAGCCACATGCAGCTCCATAGCCCCAGGTTGCAGACCCCTGGCCTAGTGAATGGAGTTTGCATATCTCCATCAAGGTCATGTTGATTACTCAACCTGCAGAGTGTCAGTTTAGGATTCCCCCCCCCCCGAGTTTTGAAGGCAGTTTGGTTCACGTTATAACTTTTGCAGCACGTGAATTTCTTTTCTCAAGATGGTAGGGCCCTTTTTGGCAGGAGTGGTGACAGGACGATCTTCGAACCAGATCTGCATGCAATCTCGGAACCCCCCCCCCCCCCGAAGGTCACCTTTGAGCCTGACCATGATAGTTGCGAAATCAACCTCTCCTCTTTTGGAATCGAAAATAGTTCTAGGTCTTTGGACAGACAGGATGATGATGATGATGACATTATCCGTTCAGCCGAGTTTGACTCTTGGCAATTCGATGGGCCACGTTCCTTCACACCTTTCACTCTTCCTTTGAATTTTTCGAATGCTCGCTTCCCATTTAGAAAACCCCTCCTTGGCTCAGACCAATAGGCCATCTAGCCTGGTCTTTTGTCCCCCTCTGTGGCCAATTGGATACATTTGAAATGTTCACAAACGCTCACAGCAAAGCTGGGCTGAGAAGCAATAATCCTCTTTTTGCTGTCACTTCCCATCAACAAGTACTGAAGGCCTGCTGCTTGTGATTCAGGAGGTAGCCACCGAGCTATATTTCAAACATTAACAAAAGACTGTTGTTTTTCCATCATAGCAGCAGGCCAGCAGCTAGTCTAATAGGAGCAAGGCAGGATAGACACAAACTCCGTCTTCTGAACTCTTGAAATGGCTTGCCCATCCGTCCTTCTAGCAACTGCTTGCTAACCTTTTAGACATTATTTACTTAGGTAAGCAATTTCTTTCCTTGCTCACCCAACATGGTGTATAAGGCAGTGACCACTCATTTTAAAAAAAATAATGAGAAGGAGAATAATAAACAGAAGGGAAACAGGTCAACGATCCCACTGGAACAATCCAATGTTGTAGAAATGACACCAATAGGCATCCTAGGATTGGACTGACATACATGCGTGCTCATGGCCAGCAAAACTTCATGGATCTGGCCAACATATGCAGCGGTATAGTCCAAATTTTGTTTTATCTAACTTTGCCAGTGTAGCAGGGGTGTTTTATCTAACTTTGCCACTGTAGCAGGGGTGGGTTCTACTTACCTTTACTACTGGTTCGCAATTTATTTATCCACTCTGAATAAATAAATGTGAAATGTAGCTGAAAAGAAATCAAATGCACTTTTAGGTAGCATCCACAAAAAGCATAATGTCCAAATCACACACACACACACACACACACACACACACACACACACACACACACAAGCAATGGCTTCTCTCTTTTCTGCCTTCATCAGACCTCGCTCCAACTGTGAAGTGGGAGGACTAGCTTTAAGAAGGATTCAGAGACATTGAAAGAGGGAGCTACGATGATCAGAAGGAGTAGAAATTAAGACCTGTGAGATTGAAGGAGTTGGGCATGTTTAGCTTTTGAGAAGGCAACTGAAGGACAGTATGACAGCATTCTCCACACACCTGAATGGCTATTAAATATAAACAGATTGAGGCCGGTTCTCGCTCATTCCAAAGTTCAGATAATTTAATAATGGATTTAAATTACAGCAAGCCCAGTGCCAGCTGAATGAAAGGCAAACTTCAAAGAGGAAAATCAGCTTCGCTGGATGTGTTCAAGAAGTGATTTAAAAACCATCTGTTGGGGACACTTTAATGTGGATTACTGTCCACAAACAGGAAGCCCCATCTTCTACCCACAGTGTTTCATCTAGAAGTGGAAAAAATATAGGTCTTTCCCCCATGGACATATTTCCAGTCCAATTCAGTAAGATGGTCTTGTGAACTACAGAGGTTAATTCTTTTTTTTTTTTAATAAATATTTTTATCATACATTTTTCTTTATAATACATCACATTTCCAGTTTTGCAACGACAGTGTACTGGCTGTATCCAATCCTTTTTAAGTATACAGTTTTGTGCACCCTGATTATACCCAATATTCTCTTAATCATACATTTGTTGTCTCTTTTAAATGCATGTTGTACATCATAGTTCTAAGCATTATTTTCATAATTGTACCATAACATTCTATATATTTATCTCTCTCCTTTCCCCTCTCTCCCTCTTTCTCCTCCCATTTCCTCTTCTCTCCTCTTCTCCACTTCCCTCTCCTTCCCTCTCTCCTACTCCTCTCCTCTCATCCATTTACCTCTATTCTTTCCACTCTCTACTTCCCTCTTCTTCCATCTCCTTCCTTCTAATAATAACAATAATAACTTTATTGTCATTGTACGTGTATACACAGTATACCCATAAAACGAAATTCACTTAACACCCAAAGACCAGGTCCAACACACATAACAATCCCCAAACAACTCCCACCCACCACAATTCCCCATCCCTAAACCCCCCAAACATCCACACAACAGACCAAATAATGCTGTCCAACAGCCCACTGATGGTGGCCCTTTAGTTCATTGTTGAGTGCAATTATAGCTCCTCTTCCCTCAGTTTTTCTCCCCACTTCTCCTCTCCTCCACCCCACTCCACTCCACTTCCCTCTCTCCCTTCATCTTTCCACTTCCCTTCCCTTCCATCTTTTTCTTTTCCTTATTATATATAAATTTCCATTTCCCTACAAGGTACAATGTATTTTCCAGGTACCGTCTCTTTAAAGACATTCTATCCACAGTGCTGAGAAGATCTAGGTCTTCCTCCATGGACATATTTCCAGTCCAATTCAGTAAGATGGTCTTGTGAATTACAGGTGTTAATTCAAGTCTTTTAGTCACCTGCATTACGACAGCAGCTTCCTCAGCTCTGACTATAGGATGTACGAATCTCCATCTTTCTTGAAAAGGATGCAGCACAAGGGGAAAAACAGAGGGGGCATCCCAGCTTTATTTAATCTCACTTGTTCCACAAATGTTTGAGCCATTGTAATATTGTTCGTTCCCAAGACGCAGAACGTGAACACCTAAGGTTGAACAGAATGATGCACTTGTCTCAGCATGAATTCAAAAGTGGATATGAAGCATAAATCCCCCTTCTCTCTGCGTAATGTAGTAGCCATGAATCTCAATGTCACGCCAAGTCGATCATAATCTAACACTTCATGCCTCAGCCAACAACTTGATTTGTCAAGAGAACAGCCCGGCGAATTGCCAATAACATCAATTCCCATTGGGGAAAGAAAGGATAATTAAGCCCTCGGTGAGCTAATTTCACCCCCCCCCACACACACATATATAATTATATATTTTTCTTGAGAAGAATCACATTTGCTTTCATCTTTTAAATAAATGGCAACAAAGAAAGATTGCATATGCATAAGACGGCAAACAGGATTTGCTTTCCATAATATATATGCATTTTCACCTTCGCACCACCTGACACAGAGCAGCGAAGAGCATTGTGGGAATTTGGTGCAAACTCTTATGCAGTATTACATCTTAATTAGAGAGGCTGGAACTGAAGATACCTTGCTGCATGCATGGTTATTAAATGAATAAAGAGAAAGTTTCCTCAAAAACCCTCAGGTGTAAGATAGATATCTTGTCAGGGTTCTTCTTACTTGTTTCTTAAGATCTGAGACATATTTTCTCCTTACCTTTTTCAGTTGGATGTTCTCCTTAGGTAAAGGGTTCCTTCCAACGTCCAGCCTTATTTTATCCCCACTTAAATGTAAAGATTTAAGACAGTTCCCACTCTAGATGGCAACTACATAGCCATAACAATTATGGTGTTGTGGCCTGCCAGTGGCCAGCGGAGCTGGCAGCAGAGACAGACAGTGAGGAGGTTGGGGAGGAAGGAATATGGGCCAGTCCTCGGGGCTGGGGAAAGCTCAGACGAGAGCTCTGCAGCTAGACAGCAGTGAGGCAGAGGAGAAGCTGTGTGCATGCACAGAGCTGCCAGAAGACAAGAACAACTAAGAAAGCAGGGTCAACTTGGGAGTAAAGCCACACCTTGGAGGCCCCTCCCATAGGAAACAAAAGAGGAGTGAACAGGGAGTGGGCTTTTGCAGGAAACAATTCATTCGTTCCGTGACTCTGAGAGACTCTGTGCCAAGTTTTGCCTTGTACTGCGTTTGGAAACTAGTTACCTGGCAGCCTTCCAAGCGAGATAAGGTCTGTGTTGATAAATATTCCTTTGAAAAACTGTTTGGACAGGCCTTGCTGACTGTGAATGAAAGGAATTCACAGCCGTGTCAATAAAAGAGGTTTTGCCGGGACCAAGACTCTGCTTCCTGCTTTTTAAGGGAGCCTAGGTCAGACTATATGGGCAGGAGACCAGCTCAAACATGATTACACACCAGCTGACTGACTGGAAAAAGCAGATCAAATTAGCACAATGTCCAACATCAATCTTCCTTCATAGTTTTCTTGTCCCGTAGAATAAGTGTTTGTTGGTCCGTGCCATACTTCTCAGTTGGGGACAGATACTTCTGGAGAAGGTCTACCTATGTGGTAACTAACAGCTGACACCAATTTGATGGCATGTAATCAATCAATCAATCAATCAATCAATCAATCAATCACTTAAATACTCTATAGTTTCCCTAGCTGTCTATCAGTGGTGGGTTCTAATTACCTTTACCACCGGTTCGCAACAGGATTGCTTCTGCGCATGCACAGATCGCTGATAACGACATCCAGGGCAGTGGGCGGGGCCTCCCACCAGTTTTACTACTGGTTCTTGCGAACCGGTCTGAACCAGTGGGGGCAACCCACCACTGCTGACTATGTTTCTATTTGGAAAAAACTCCCTTTTTTAGGGATCTTTCCTAAAAATCTACAGGAATCTACAGCAGACCTCTGGAGAAAAGGGTGGAAGAATAAATGGTAAATGTTCTTTCCTTTTGCTTTGTACCCTTGAGAATATTATTAACATTTTCTTTTCCAAAAAAAAAAAACAAAAAAAAAAACTAAAGCAATTTCCATTAAATTATAAAATTGGGGGACGTGAGAGGAAGGAGAACAGGCAGAGTTAATTCCAAATTCCAAATTATGTCATGGAATCATTTTATTCTTTTTTTAGGAACTCTGAAAAATAGAAATGGTAAATTCCTATTTTTTTTTTTTTTAAGCAGCAAAGGTCTTTTCATCTCATCTAAGTAGTTTCAGAAAAATGCTGACATTCATTTCCGCCCAGACCTCCCTTTCTTTATTTTTACCTGATTTCTTCCGCCATACCTATTTTTGAATTTTCTGCCTTTAAACCAAGAATAGCTCCTATTTTAAATGCCGCATATACTTATTTTACTGAAATACAGCAAAGCCTCAGAAAAGTCTCAGACACGTATCCATTTGGTGCAAACACTTTTCCATTTCAGGCATTTGCATGCAATTTGTTTTTCAAAATATTGCGTATTTGTATACTCACACACACACACAAGCACACACACACTTCCTAGGTTTCTATTAGCAGTGAGAATCTTCCCTCTTGCAGGGAAATGCAATTTAAAGTCGAGCTATTATGAACCCCTGCTTCTAAAGCAAAATCTCTTTCAGTAGAAATTTATTTTGACATCTGTTTAAATCCTGTCCTATGTTGCTTGCAGTCGGATGCATTTTAAAATTCAAACTGTCAAAAAATGCCTTTCGGTATTTATATTGCCAATGAGGCAAAGGCGTACATTTTGGATGATTCGAGAATTATGATCAAGGTATCGAAGGAAAATAGGAAAATCTGAATGCAATCCACTTGGAAAGTTTCCTGGGCAAATATATCCTGGGAGAAAATTCTGCATATATATTTACGTAGCAGGGATGGGAAGAATATATAACAGAATCTACTATAATAATCTTTCCCCAAACGTTACATCTTCTCAATGTGTGGACTTCAGCTCTGAGATGTCCTAGCAATAGTCAGGCTGCCTATATTTATGTATGTATATAGATAGCTATGATGGCGAACCTATGCCACGCATGTCAGGGGTGGCACGCAGTGTCAGGGCATTGATTAATCCCATGTTTGGCTCTGGGAAAAATCACCCTGATTTAATTAGAGGATGGATCGAGGCTTCCTCCAAGTTGCAATATTCTGAAAAGAAAACCCGAAGAAAAGTTCTCTAATAAAACTCATTTATTTGTTATAAAGAAAATAAAACACCTCACTAACTAAGAAAAGTAATTGCTACATTTTGAAATAGTTCTTGCCGGCTATTTCTCAGCCGGACCTTTCTGGCAAGAGAACAAAGGAAAAGAGTGTGTGAAGGAATGTGGGTGGAGGCGGAAACACATAGCTTACTGATACGAAGTTGGCAAGCTACGGAAAGTCTGACAGTCCAGAAATAATTAGCTCAGCTGGTAAATAAAATAACGCAGTGACACACAGAGTGCTCTCTCTGGGCACGTGCGCCATCGCCTGCTGCTCTTCTGGCTTCCAGCGTGCACAGGCTGTTTTCTGGGGCATTTTCAGGGCTTTTTTGGGCCAGTTTTCGGGCCAAAAACGGTCTAAAAACGGCCCCAAAATGGCCTGAAAACAGCCCTGAAAACAGCCAAAACCAGCCAAAAAACAGGCATGCCCCCCCCCAGCCAGGTGGCCTTTGGTTTTCTGGTGCTCTGGAGCACATGAAGATCAGCTGGCCAGCGGGCATGCGCATGTCAGAAACCCAAGGACTAGTAGGCCGGCACACGCATGCGCACCGACAAATTTGTCTTTGGGTTTCCAGCACTCTGGCGTGTGCAGTTTGGGCACTCGGTGCCGAAAAGGTTCGTCATCACTGGTATTTAGCATGTATATGTGTGTATATGTGTGTTGTGGCCCCGCCCTCTGAGCCTGTCCTATCGGAGGAAGAAAGCTCCGAGCATGAGGAAGAGGAGTCAGCCAGGCCTCCCTCTCCAGGCCCCTCCCCTCTGGCACTGTCTCAGGGAGAGGAGATTAACAGGGAGACAGGTGGCTCGGATGAGAGCGAGGGAGAAACATCATTCCTGGACGCACGCCTCCGAAGGCGTGATAAACGATTGCAGCAGCTCAGGAGGTGTGCTAGGGATTAGAACTGAGTCACTGGACCACACCCCAGAGACTATATAATAGAGGGTGGTGGCCAGTGATCCTTGTGACGAACAAAAAGTAAACCTTGGATAGTCACTAAAGCCTCGTCCGGAACTGCTGAGAGAAATATTATTCTGATTGGACTTTTTGTACGCTAAGTATCTTATCTTTCTGTTTTGTGGAAATAAACGCACTTGGCAGACGGTGTGTAAATCGCTGCCAAGTTGGAGATAAGACCTGGGTGTGTGCCAAAGTGTTTCCTTAACCCTCGGCTGGCTGTGTTTGTGTGTGTGTGTGGATGGGGACAGATCAATGTGTATATGTATGTTACGTATGTGTTTGGGTCAGTGATGGGTTGCTCCCGGTTCGCACCGGTTCTTGAGAGCCGGTAGCAGTGACGATATGATGTCACCAAACCAGTTCTCTGTCTTCGGGAGCTGGGCCCTCCCGCCCGCCCCGGCGTTATGCCGACCTTATATTTCTTCTTTTTTCGCCCAGCTGAGAGGTGCGGCAGAGCGGATTGCCGCACCTCAGCTGGGCAGATTCGCAACGCGCTTGCACAAAGCGCAAGTTTGGTGCGCAGGCGAGCAAAGAGGCAATTGTGCGCAAAGCGCGCGCACAAAGAGAACCGGTAGTAAAGCCAGTTAGAACCCACCCCTGGTTTGGGTAGATATATACTTTCTCTTGATAGCAGGCAACACAATTTAATTTTTAATGTGGACCAATGTGCTCACAAAAAAATGATAATAAAAGTTGTCTTGTCTTGTCTTGTCCTGTCCTGTCCTATCCATTATCTTATCCTATCCATTATCCTATCCTTTTCTTATGAAATTCTGAAAATTGAAATACAGTTTTGTGAAAATCACTCAGGTTGGAAAAGGCTACAGTGGCAAAAACTCTCTCTCTCTCTCTCTCTCTCTCTCTCTCTCTCTCTCTCTGTGTGTGTGTGTGTGTGTGTGTGTGTGTGTGTGTGTGTGTGTGTATGGGGATTCTCAGACATCCAACTCATGGTTGTCCCAAAGGTGCTTTTTCAAAAGGCAACTGGACTTTCTTTCTTTTCCTTGAAGACATTTTGTTTCTCATCCAAGAAGCTTCTTCAGTTCTGAGTTCTGAGTTCTGAAGAAGCTTCTTTATTTATTTTATTTTATTTTATTAGTCATATTTCTATGCCGCCCACTCTCCGAGGACTCTGGGAGGCTTACACCAAAGACATTATACTAAATAGCATATTGCCCCCAATAATCTGGGTCCTCATTTTACCCAACTCGGAAGGATGGAAGGCTGAGTCAACCTTGAGCCGGTGAGATTTGATCCGCTGATCTGCTGAACTAGCAGTCAGCTGAAGTAGCTGCCGTACTGCACTCTAACCACTGCGCCACCTCGGCTCTTGGATGAGAAGCGAAACTTCCTCAACGAAAAACAAAGAAAATCCAGTTGCTTTTTGAAAAAGCACCTTTGGGACATTCATGTGTGCGCACACATGTACATATCGCGAAGTTCTTCAATGCCATCAATAGATATTGTCCATTTTTGTTACATAATTGATTTGCCCTTACCTTCTGAATTTTCAACTTCTTGATCCAACCAGCAAGCCGTGGTGTTTTCTGGAAATCTCCCATCTAAGCACTAACCAGAGTCATCTATGCTTGTTTTTTCAAGATCATCCACAAATACCTTGGTGCTGCCATCTCCTGTAACCAGCTGCATAACCACTTTCTTTTTGCTAATCAAAAAGAGAAGAAATCAGCAGAACTAAATAGGAAAACACAGGGGAAGGGAAGAAGAAGAATGAACATTATTACACTTTTGTCTATTTCAGGAAAAACCTTGCAACCTACCAAACTTTGCACAGGAAAAATCAAACTTGGATTTGATTATCTATCTATCTATCTCTGCATTCCCTTCACACAAGAGTTAAATATTTCCTCTGGGTTATACATAAAAATCTTATGGCTTGGTATTTCATCTCACACATTGTCTCACACATTTCTTCTGGGTTATACATAAAATCCTACAGCTTGGTTTTTCATCTTCTGTCAAATATTCCACAAGTTATTCAAGTCAATAAACCAATTGTTCATAAAGGAACCGATATAATTCACCAGTACCACTCTCAAATTCTTGCTCTTAATCTCTTTTGTGCAACAAAAGCAACAGAAATCCGATTTGCTTAATGTCTTGATAGTTTTGGATATTGGCATGAAATTTTGAAGCAATTTTGACAGGTGACAATCTTATTATTGTATGCTATTTTTTACAATGATCATTTAAGTATGGTAAACAAATGTATTTACAATGCACTATCCTCGGGACTGAAATTTCAACTAACAATTGGCCGTCACTATTCTTCGATGCAACAACATCAATGCTGTCTGACAATTCAATTATTTGCTTTGTTTCTTTAATGAAAAAGAAGATGCAAAGATTTCTGAATGATGCCATATTTCTGCTGACAATTGGCTTGAAGAAAAGTCCCTTGATGTTCCTCAGCTAAGTCACTCTTTGTCAAAACAGACTCATATACTATATGGCTGGAGAATTCTGGGAGATGAAGTCCACATGCCTTAAAGTTTCCAAGACTGAGAACCATTGCTCCATTCTCTGTTCTGTTCTGTTCTGTTCTGTTCTGTTCTGTTCTGTTCTGTTCTGTTGTTCTACTCTACTGGAAGTTTTTAAGAAGATATTGGATTTGTCTGAAGTGGTGTAGGGTTTCCTGCCTAGGCAGGGGGTTGGACTAGAAGATATCCAAGGTCCCTTCCAATGCTGTTATTCTGTTATTCCATATTCTCTACTCTACTCTACTTTACTCTCTACTCTACTCTACTCTACTCTACTCTACTCTACTCTACTCTACTCGTCTGGTCTGGTCTAGTCTAGTCTAGTCTAGTCTAGTCTAGTCTAGTCCATTCCATTCCATTCCATTCCATTCCATTCCATTCCATTCCATTCCATTCCATATTTTCTATTCTATTCTATTCTATTCTATTCTATTCTATTCTATTCTATTCTATTCTATTCTATTCTATTCTATTCTATTCTATTCTATTCTATTCTATTCTAAAATAAAGGGAAGAGGCTTGTCGAATAAACATAAAAGTGCCCTATTAATATGAATGTTAGATCGCTGCCCTTTCATCAGCAACTGTACTTTGGCTGGAGGAAGCTTCCTCAGCAGAAAAAGAGGTATATGATCCCTCCCATCCTCCCCAAAGAAGACGTCAGCGTTTTGTCACTTAAGCCCCAGACAGCATGTGATTCTGTAATACAATGAAACAACAGATAATAAGCCCTCAAAGTGGCACAGTATCAACTCCCCTAACATCCATTTCTAGTGTTACATGCTTTGACCCCAGGAGAAGGAAATATTTTTAGGTCAAGTTGAGTTCTCAGAACAGCAACCAAGGCAGAAAAGCTGAGGAAACTGATTATATACAAAGAACAAGCGTCAATACTTAATTAGAGTAGGATCACACTTTGCCTGTTGCCTGGCATGCTGAAAGCTATTCTCTAAAATAGGAACAATAACCAGGACAAAAAGATCTGCTTTCAGTTAACGCAACCATTTCCAATGTCGTTAATCATTTCCTTCCTTCCTTCCTTCCTTCCTTCCTTCCTTCCTTCCTTCCTTCCTTCCTTCCTTCCTCCCTCCCTCCCTCCCTCCCTCCCTCCCTTCCTTCCTCCCTCCTTCCCACCCTCCCTTCCTTCCTTCCTTCCTTCCTTCCTTCCTTCCTTCCTTCCTTCCTCCCTTCCTTCCTCCCTCCCTCCCTCCCTTCCTTCCTTCCTCCCTCCTTCCCACCCTCCCTCCCTTCCTTCCTTCCTTCCTTCCTCCCTTCCTTCCTCCCTCCCTCCCTCCCTCCCTCCCTTCCTTCCTTCCTCCCTCCTTCCCACCCTCCCTCCCTTCCTTCCTTCCTTCCTTCCTTCCTTCCTTCCTTCCTTCCTTCCTTCCTTCCTCCCTTCCTTCTCCTTCCCTCCCTCCCTCCCTTCCTTCCTTCCTTCCTTCCTTCCTTCCTTCCTTCCTTCCTCCCTTCCTTCCTCCCTCCCTCCCTCCCTCCCTCCCTTCCTTCCTTCCTCCCTCCTTCCCACCCTCCCTTCCTTCCTTCCTTCCTTCCTTCCTTCCTTCCTTCCTCCCTCCCTCCCTTCCTTCCTCCCTCCTTCCCACCCTCCCTTCCTTCCTTCCTTCCTTCCTTCCTCCCTCCCTCCCTCCCTCCCTCCCTCCCTTCCTTCCTTCCTCCCTCCTTCCCACCCTCCCTTCCTTCCTTCCTCCCTCCCTCCCTCCCTCCCTCCCTTCCTCCCTCCCTCCCTCCCTCCCTCCCTCCCTCCCTTCCTTCCTCCCTCCTTCCCACCCTCCCTTCCTTCCTTCCTTCCTTCCTTCCTTCCTCCCTCCCTCCCTCCCTCCCTCCCTCCCTTCCTTCCTTCCTCCCTCCTTCCCACCCTCCCTTCCTTCCTTGCTCCCTCCCTCCCTCCCTCCCTCCCTTCCTTCCTTCCTCCCTCCTTCCCACCCTCCCTCCCTTCCTTCCTTCCTTCCTTCCTCCCTTCCTTCCTCCCTCCCTCCCTCCCTCCCTCCCTCCCTCCCTTCCTTCCTCCCTCCTTCCTTCCTTCCTTCCTTCCTTCCTCCCTTCCTTCCTTCCTCCCTTCCTTCCTTCCTCCCTCCTTCCTTCCTTCCTTCCTTCCTTCCTCCCTCCCTCCCTCCCTTCCTTCCTTCCTCCCTCCTTCCCACCCTCCCTTCCTTCCTTCCTCCCTCCCTCCCTCCCTTCCTTCCTTCCTCCCTCCCTCCCTCCCTCCCTTCCTTCCTTCCTTCCTCCCTCCTTCCCACCCTCCCTTCCTTCCTTCCTTCCTTCCTTCCTTCCTTCCTTCCTTCCTCCCTCCCTCCCTCCCTTCCTTCCTTCCTTCCTCCCTCCTTCCCACCCTCCCTTCCTTCCTTCCTTCCTCCCTCCCTCCCTCCCTCCCTCCCTTCCTTCCTTCCTCCCTCCTTCCCACCCTCCCTCCCTTCCTTCCTTCCTTCCTTCCTTCCTCCCTTCCTTCCTCCCTCCCTCCCTCCCTCCCTCCCTCCTTCCCACCCTCCCTTCCTTCCTTCCTTCCTTCCTCCCTCCCTCCCTCCCTCCCTCCCTTCCTTCCCACCCTCCCTTCCTTCCTTCCTTCCTTCCTTCCTTCCTTCCTTCCTTCCTTCCTTCCTTCCTTCCTTCCTCCCTTCCTTCTCCTTCCCTCCCTCTCTTTTTTGCATAAGTTTTGCTAATAGCAAGACCAGGGCTCGGCAACCTGTGGCTCTGGAGCCGCATGTGGCTCTTTCATCCCTCTGCTGCAGCTCCCTGTCACCGGTCAGCTCCACAATTGATAGGGCTTTCAGTTAGGACAGGTAGAAGAAAAAAGATGCCACACTAGGAGGAGACTCTATGGTGGGAGAACCGGACTTCCGGTCGGCAGAGGAAAAAGGATGTCACGCTAGGAGGAGACTCTATGGTGGGAGAACCGGACTTCCGGTCGGCAGAGGAAAAAGGACGCCGCACTAAGAGGAGACACTATGGTGGGGGAACCGGACTTCCGGTTGGCTCCAGAATTGAACTTTGTAGCTTGTTGTGTGTTTAAGGTTGCTGACTCCTGAGCAAGAGAGTTTGGTGATTTTGTGGCATAAAGACACTGATGGATCCTGAAATTGTCATATTAATGTCTCCTTGAAAAAAAATTCATGCCTTCTTCAAGTCCAGTTTGAGCCCTGCTGGCTTCAGAGACAGGTCCATTTAGTCTTACTTGGCAGCAATATACAAGAGGATTCCTATAATCCTGATCTGGGATGTTTTTCTCAATTTGTGGGGTCCTTGGTGATCTCTGAGCTTGGCTGTTTTCTTGCAGACATATCATTACCCAACTAGGGAACATCATCAGTGCTAGAAGGGAGTTGGGTTTGCTCTTTATATATTAGTGGCTTGCCACTACTATAGAAAATAACCAAGCTCAGAAAGCACCAAGGACCCCACAATTCAACCCTGAGTTACTATTATTCCCTTCTATTGGTTTTCTCAAGTTCTCAGTTCAGGCTGCAGTCCAGAGATTTCCTGGTAGTCTTTATCCAAGTCTGATCTTGGTTAGGCTTAAACCAGGGGTGTCAAACTCAGGTCCCGCTGACCGGATGTGGCCCATGGGGTGCTTAGAACTGGCCTGCAGGGCCACCCTGGAAATAGTGAAAGACCAGCCCACAATGCCTCTGCAAGCAAAAACGGAGCTTGGAAGGGCCATGTGCTGCCCTTCCAAGCTCCATTTTTTCTGGTAGAGGGTTGCAGGAGGCTGTCGCAGCTGAAAACGGAGCTCGGGAGCCTGTTTTTGCTGGCAGAGTGCTCAGGTCACTACAGGCGCCCCCGACACAAGTGACGTCGAGCTAGCCACCCCCAACCTGGGCACATCCCCCACTCCCTCCAAGGTCAAACACAACCCTGATGCATCCCTCAATGAAATCGAGTTTGACACCCCTGGCTTAGACTAAGAGTAGGTAAAGTCAGCTAGGTAAAGGTTCCTCCGCACATGTGTGATAGTTGTTTCCAGCTCTAGAGGGCAGTGCTCATCTCCGTTTCTAAGCCGAAGAGCCAGTGCTGTCCGAAGACGTCTCCATGGTCATGTGGCCGGCATGACTAAATGCCGAAGGCGCACCGAGTGCTGTTACCTTCCCACCAAAGTGGTCCCTATTTTTCTACTTGCATTTTTTTTTACATGCTTTCGAACTTCTAGGTTGGCAGAAGCTGGGACAAGTAATGGGAGCTCACTCCGTTACATGGCGCTAGGGATTCGAACCTCTGAACTGCCGACCTTCTGATCAACAAGCTCAGCATCTTAGCCACTGAGCCACCACATCCCAGTCAACTAGGTACTGCCAACTCCTGATATATTTCACCTAAGCCACTCCAAATTCATACATCCCTAGCACATCTCTCCTGTCCCTTCACGTGGCATCCCAACCCATGGCCCATATTTTGTCTTTCAGTGTTTACAGCGGATGAAAAATTCCTTTGCTAGAGAAAAGCTTTTACGTTGGCGACTCATTGTATCCGAAATTGGATTGATCTGAAACATGTTGCCTTTGTTCTGTGGTAAAAAAAAATCAACCCTCCATTGTATTCATCTGACTTCCAAAAGAGCAATCAGATGCAAACAGTCTTTCTCTTATCTCCAAATCCCAGCAGATTCCTTCATTTTTTTTTTCCTCTTGCAAGAGACATGAAAATCACATCATCTCAAAATCAATCGGATCATTTTTATGTGTAAGAAAAGAGCATTTCAAATACCCTTCTGCTCTTGATTGGGTGGTATGACATCATCCAAATATGAATCTAGAATCCTCAAAACAGTGATGTGGCAGGTCAGTTCTTACTTTCAGGAGTGCAAGTATTTCTTCCTTCTTTTTACTCTCTGGAAAACTAGGGAGGGTCCCTTCTCAAACATTTCCCACGCTTTTTCTCTTCCTTCTGTGGACGGAAACATCTTTAAGATGCTGGCTGTTCACTCTGAACCTCTCCCTCCTGCCTCCTAAGGTCATTCTTTCCAACCATTTCCCCAGCATAGATTGGAATCCAAATTAAAGAGTTGCTTTGAATATTCATTAAAATCGGTGTCCTCGAGCCCCATCAAGATCTAATAAAGGAATTTTTTTCACATCAGTACCATCAAGAATTTTGCACTACCCCAGGACAAGAGCTTGAGTGAAAGCAATCCATGGTCTATTTTTTCCATTACAATGCAATGATTTACTGCTCACTGGGGAACCAGAAACATATTGGTTCATCCTATTTTTCTTTCTTTCTTTCTTTCTTTTTAGACATACAGGTACGGCAGGTTAGGGCTTGTGTATATTGAAAATAAATCACTGCAGGTCCCTATATTTATACTGGATTTGTTCTGTGGTCCCCTGACAAGAGGGACACAGCATGCCTCTAGCAAAGCAAAATGAACCGAGTGCTAAAGGCACTTCTATCCTGCCTGCCATGATTGCTCTTTATCCTGCTCACGCTGGAGTTTTAATTGGGTACTAGGACTTCTGAGAAATCTGTTAGCGACTCGACAAGCCCTACCTGAGATAATTAAACTATTCTTCTGAAGAATCTCATTCTGATTGCACTGGATTGCATGTGTGTGTGTGTGTGTGTGTGTGTGTGTGTGTGTGTGTGTAGATAGATAGATAGATAGATAGATAGATAGATAGATAGATAGATAGATAGATAGATAGATATAGAGAGAGAGAGAATTTTACATGGGAGAAAACCCAAATAACCAAAGACCTGCATATATATGTATATATGTGTGTGTGTGTGTATCTATATCTATATCTATATCTATATCTATATCTATATCTATATCTATATCTATATCTATATCTATATCTATATCTATATCTATCTATCTATCTATCTATCTATCTATCTATCTATCTATCTATCTATCTATCTATCTATCAAGAGAGAGAGCTAAAGGTTCCCCTTGCACATATGTGCTAGTCGTTCCCGACTCTAGGGAGCGGTGCTCATCTCCCTTTCAAAGCCGAAAAGCCAGCGCTGTCCGCAGACGTCTCCATAGTCATGTGGCCGGCATGACTCAACGCCGAAGGCTCATGGAATGCTGTAACCTTCCCACCAAAGGTGATCCCTATTTTTCTACTTGCATTTTTTACATGCTTTTTTAACTGCTAGGTTGGCAGAAGCTGGGACAAGGAATGGGAGCTCACCCCATTACGCGGCACTAGGGATTCGAACTGCTGAACTGCCGACCTTTCGACCTACAAGTTCAGCATCTTAGCCACTGAGCCACCACATCCTTATTACATATACATACATACATATATACATGTGTGTGTGTGTGTGTGTGTGTGTGTGTGTATTCAGTTTGCTACCAATTAGATGGTTAGCTTTGCAACATTCATTTGAACAAGCTGCACTCAAGTAGCATTAGCTTAATCAATGGAATTAGTTCAGAGGCCATTCTGGTCTCCGATTCTTCTACTTTGCTGATGAAATCAGCTGTCCCAGATGGCTGTAAGAAATGTGCATTCCCCATTTCATCAGTGCACTATTCCCTTGCGAGCAGCAGTCATGTAACTCAGCTGTAAACATAATACGAATGTCTGCTCGATCTGTTTGGTTGGGAAAAACATCAATCCAAGTCTAAATGTTATGTATGCCACAGAGAAGGCATGGAATTTAACAGAATTATTCTCCTTCGAGTCGTTTCCCCAGCTAACTTTGACATGACGTTAGGGTGTGTCCCCCATCACCGTACACAACTGATAAATGTTATCTATTTGTTTTGCTTTTGGGGGTGTTGTGAAAATATGTCAGCAGCAGACATCAAAAATCTTGAAAGAAATGTTAGACTTTCTATTTGACAGGGAATGCCTTTAACTGAGAGTTGCCTGATAGCAAGATGGGCAGTGAATAAATTTAATAATAAATAATAATTAACTAAGACATTATTTTAAGATGACCTAATAATTCTTTTCTTTTTTGTATGTCATATCTTCATGGCATCACCTCTGATTTATCCCCAGGTGATTACAAAGGCAGCTTACCTTATCTTCAACTGGTTATTATTATTATTATTATTATTATTATTATTATTATTATTATTACTATTATTATTATTGTTAGCATGGTGGTTTTTCTCTTTGCTTGACAGATATCTTGCCAACCAGATGGACCTCTTGGTAACTTAGAATAGAATAGAATAACAGAGTTGGAAGGGCCATTGGAAGTCTTCTAGTCCAACCCCCTGCTTAGGCAGGAAACCCTACACCACTTCAGATAAATGGTTATCCAACATATTGAAACTTCCAGTGTTGGAGCATTCACAACTTCTGGAGGCAAGTTGTTCCACTGATTAATCGTTCTCACTGTCAGGAAATTTCTTCTTAGTTCTAAGTTACTTCTCTCCTTGGTTAGTTTCCACCCATTGCTTCTTGTCCTGCCCTCAGGTGCTTTGGAGAATAGCTTGACTCCCTCTTCTTTGTGGCAACCCCTGAGATATTGGAAGACTGCTATCCTGTCTCCCCTAGTCCTACTTTTCATTAAACGAGACATCCCCAGTTCCTGCAACCGTTCTTTATATGTTTTAGCCTCCAGTCCCCTAATCATATTTGTTGCTCTTCTCTGCACTCTTTCTAGAGTCTCCACATCTTTCTTACATCATGGCGATCTAAAGGGCTTTGCTGGCCATTGGCTTCTGCAACCATCTTCTCTTCTTTGCTTTCTATATTATCATGAAGCTTAAAGCAGGGAACACCTCTTGCTGATCACGTTGTCTAGGAATGGTAGGAACTGCAGAAAAATCCTAGAGGGGGTGGCAGATTGATATGAGATGCTTTGAACGGAGACAAATTGTTTTGGGATCCATGCCAAAGACTGTCTTCTTCTGATGTAATAGCCAGATATAAAAGTTCTGCAGTTATTGAAATAAACCCTGTGCTGTGATTTAGAGGCCACATTTGAAACCCACCCATTCTCCTCCTTGCTCCTAGATAGCTCAGATAGTCATTCAAGGAAGACAATATGACATAAAGTCAAGGCTACCATGCTGGTGATCCATCAATTGATTTAAAGCAAGTCCTTCAGGTTGCTGTGTGGTAGATGTTCCATTTTATAGTAGCTTCTAACAATGTCTAATGGAAAGTTTCAACCTGTCCTTGGAATATGAAAAGCTTCAACCTATCCTTGCTTTTTTTTTTTTTTAAAAAAAAAGGGGGGGGGCTGTGACAGAAGCATTCATCCTGTGCCAACTCCCTGCAAGAGGACCATGGAAATACAGCAACATTTTTGAAAAGTGTCCTGGGCTCCCATATCTATTCAATCCCGCAGGATGAGAAATGAATGCAGAGGAACAGAAGAAGTTTCAAGAGTGACTTATTCCCATGTAAATGGAGAATAGACTCTGCTAAGATTTGAAGTCACACAAATCAAGGCCAGACTCTGCCCATCGACAGGAGTCAAGAAAAAAAATTCCATTGGTTAGAAATTCCTGAAACTGTGACGTCATCGTACATGCCTGGCACCACCGATATTGCCTTGGGATTCCATACTGTTCAAGGCATATACAAAAACAGAAGAAGATCAAAGATCGCGAGCAACACCCAGAAGAAGATGGAGAGACAACAAGATTCTGTTATTTATAGCCGTTCTCGACCAAAGTAGTTTTAACCTTCCTGTGGAGTTGATTTTTAAGTCTTGTCTACCGGGTGTGGAGCTGACACAACAGTTGTAAAGAAGGAAATGTAGAGATTTATTCAAGATTCTACCTTTGCTGTTCCCCCCAGTAATTGCGTAGAAGGAAGACTGCGAGCTTCTGAATTAACCGTCATGAAGGTAGTCGCACTTGATCAAGAAATCCGTATGCATTTTTATCATCCCATATTTGTATTCATCATTTTCCTTTTAATATTAATGCCTTCCCACTGTTTATTGAATATCACTTGATAAGGGGTGCCTCCCCTCCTTTCCTTCCTTCAAGATTAAAGCAAATCTATTAATAACATTCATTGATTAACATGTTAAGTATTAAAGCTAAGTTTCATCAGCATCAAACAAAAGTGTCAACATCAAAAGCACGATTTATACTCTTCAAAATGTTTTGTGCTGTGACACACACCCTAAGGAACAATGTCTGGTTAATTACTAAAGAATAATCTCCATCTGGTTAGCTTTGTCTCCTCCAGTTTCTGCTCATACGTTTCCAGATAACCTTTGAAATAGTCTTCTTAAACATCCTGGGGCTTCCAAAGTTATTAATTGTAATTGTGTTGTGCGATTAAGAGAACGTTATTTAGTGGAATGTGGGAAGCAATGCTATCTCTTGATTACTGTGAACAACTTCTAACGGTAGATAGCACCAGCTATTAACTGTATCAGCTAATAATACTTTATTATTCCGATTCCAAATTTGATACTTATTAGAAAGAGAGGGGGAGAGGGAGCCAGATAAACCATCTAAATATTCATTCTGTTTAGTCAATTGGTACATATTTAAATATAACAACCAGAACAATGGATGACCTTAACATGCATTTGCCATAATTTTAACATCCTGAGGACATGAATTCAGAACTCTACAAGGGACTCATTTTTCAGACCAAAGCTAGGCTTATACCATGTTTCCCTGAAAATAAGATCCTGTCATTCATATATACATATACATATACATATACATATACATATACATATACATATACATATACATATACATATACATATACATATACATATACAGTGGTCTCCAGTGAAAAAGTACTTTTACATACTTCCCACCCCCCTCCAAAAAACATTTAAACTGACTTTTTAATTCCACTTCTGATTACATTTTCAGGCTCAGCAGAATATTCCCAGGATGAATTAGATCAGGGCATACTCAGAGCCTACTCAACGCATTGTTTAAGCAACACTAACTATGTGTTTTGATGCAAATTGTTGTTCTTCTTAGGTGGTAATTTGGACTTTGGCATTGCTCCGCTCTATCATCATTGAAAGAATGTAATCACTGCTCATTAGCTTCACTTTTTAAATGTCATGCATAGATTTAGAAGTAGCAAGAGGAAGCAAAACAAAACATGTTGTGGTCCAAACACAATCAAATCAATTTGGAGCCTACATCTGACACTAACAGCAGGAAGCAAGAGCAAGTAATTTCGGAGGATTAGGAAACATAGGGACTACTTCTGCATCACCAAAGGACAGTGGTTTGCAAAGGTTGACATTGGCAACCCCAAAACAATTACTATCCTTTCAATAAAAAGGGCTCCCCATATCAGCATTCAGGGAAGGTCTACAAACAGGTGAGGGACCCAATAGAGTGGAATTCTGCCCTTGAGAAATTGTGGTGGGTGTTTTTCTTTAATTTCTCATGGAGAAAGTCTAAGAAAGTTACTGACCTGAGTTCTTGCCCCCAACAATCTGGCAGAGAAATCCAAGGAGCCTTTGGTGTCCAGCTCCAGGGGCCTCTGCAAGAAGAGAAGATTACAAAAGTCTTGAGAGCCATCCCAATGAAAGCTACGTTCTGTTTTACAAGTGTTGGACAATGCACATGAAAAGGGGATGTGACTATGAGCATGTGATCCCAGCCACTAACTTGTCTTTTTTGATGCACACTGACCAGGGGTGAAATCTGACCGGTTTGGACCGGTTCAGGGGAACTGGTGGGGACAATTGGCATCAGTTCGCTGAACTGGTAGTAATCATCGGTTCAGGTATGCACCATTCCCCGGCTCTGGCCTTGCCATGGAGCCGCCACCCACTCACCGCCCACTCGCCACCTGCTGCCCACTCTCCCTTCACCACGCGACACATCCTTACCTTCCTCCCACAGCTGGCTGCCAGGGAAGGCAAGCCAAGGCTGAGCTGTTTCTGCTGGGCTCCCCGCCAGCCTGCATCTCGCCCTCCCTTATTGCGAGATGCCTGCAGCTGCAGCCTCTTTTTTTTCACCATGCCAGCACATGGAACAAGGCAGTGATGGCTGCAGTGCATTCAAGAAGGGGAGCGGCTCCAGTAACTTTTGCTTCAAGAAGCCTGCATCTTTCAGTGCAAGAAGCGCCTCCAGGCGCACCGAAAAAAAGAGGCTGCGGCTGCAGGCATCTCACGACAGAGGAAAATAGGGCAGAATAGAAATTTTAAAAAAAATCTTAGCGGATTCTGTGGGCGTGGCTTGATGGTGGTGGGATCATGTGACTGAGTAGGTGTGGCTGTGAGTGATGTTGAGTTGGTCATGCCCACTCAGTCACATGACCCCCCCCCCACCAAGCCGCCCCCACAGAACTGTTAGGGAATTTTTTTTAAAATTTCACCACTGACCCATGGACACATTTACCGAATTCCAGTCCAAAAAGAAACTACATGTCTATGGTTTTTCCAATGATGCCGTCCTAATCTTACTAGATCAATATTTTTTTTTATTTTTTATTTTTTATTTGATTTATATGCCGCCCTTCTCCGGAGACTCAGGGCGGCATATAAATATTAATATAAATATTAATATATTTATTATTAATATTTATATTAATATAAATATTAAGGGAAAGAACCTAGATAGAGATATAAAAGGTCAAACAATATTTATTTATTTATTTGTTTGTTTGTTTGTTTGTTTGTTTGTTTGTTTGTTTATTGGTTCAATTTATATGCCGCCCTTCTCAGGGCGGCTTACAATGCATTAAGCAATAGCCTTCATACTTTTGTATATACCTGCTTAGTAGGGCTTTCAGCCCCCCCACTCAGGTGGTGTTCTTTTTATACAAAGTCAGCTTATTGCCCCCACAAACCGGGTCCTCAATTTACCTACCTTAGAAAGGATGGAAGGCTGAGTCAACCTTGAGCCTGGTGAGATTTGAACTTGCAGTAATTGCAGGCAGTTGGTGTTACTTAACAGCACTTTAGTCTGCTGCGCCATCAAGGCTCTTTTTTTAGCATAATTGTTTTTTTTTTCCTGCCCCTATGATATGGGTGCCCGTAAACAAAGCTCGTGTTTTTCTGTGTTGCCAGTTCTACAGGGACATTCACCTCAAGTTGATCACCCCTCTTCTTTAAAACTTTTCAGGACATTCCGATAGCCTTTTTTTTTTTTTTTGATTTGATTTATATGCCGTCCTTCTCCGGAGACTCAGGGCGGCTTACAATGCGCTAAGCAATAGCCTTCATCCTTTTGTATATTTATACAAAGTCAGCTTATTGCCCCCACAAACTGGGTCCTCAATTTACCTACCTTAGAAAGGATGGAAGGCTGAGTCAACCTTGAGCCTTGGCGAGATTCGAACCCTGCAGTAATTGCAGGCAGCTGGTCTTAATAACCAGCTTAATAACAGGGTGCCTTAGACCACTGTACTACCAAGGCCCTTTGTCCGTGCGCATCTGTTAAATAATCAAAATAGATGTGTTTCTCTAAAAGTAGCACAATTTTGAAACATTACGGGTAAGATTCGCCCACAAACACTTGCTAATAGTTCTTGTTGTTTGGGGGATAGTTTTGTCTTGTTCACTTTATTGCTTGTATTTTTATAGGTTAATGACCAAAATAAAATTATATCTGTCTTAGGTTAGTCCTGGGCTTTGTGCAAATCGAGGGAGAGATTGTGGCTGTGAGTTTCCTAAAATCATTTTGTGTAGTGTGGAGTGTAAGGCTGTGTCGCAGAGGCAAACATTAAATGTCAGCTGCAGGGATCAAACCTCCAGATCCTTTTTGACACTTACATCTGATGGAGAAACAGCTCATTCCGAGAACAAACGCAACGGAGAGTAATAACACTCTGATTTGAGAAGACTTATTTTTTAAAATAAGTCAACCATCTCGATGGAGAAAAATGAAATGCTTTATATTAGAGATGGCAAGAACCGGTGCGGGTAAAAGAAACGGCTGAGAAAGCCCAGATGGAGAAAACAGAATTATACATAATTTGATTTAAAACTGCATTAAATAAAATCATTTAAGGGCTCTTGGGAAATTCCAGATCTGATTTTCAAAGAAACCCAAACAGACTCGTACAGAGGAAACATATTTTACATTGAGCAACTGTCCATTTTGGTTCAAAAGGTCAGCTTCTCCATCCAAAGAATTTATGCCTCCACAGAGACTTAGTGTCTGGCCTGCCAGAGGCAGAGAAGCTGCCACACAAGGTTAGGTCCTTGAAAAAAACAGACACTGTCGGAAGCTGGAAGGAAGTGAACCAATTTTGCTTCTTGCAGGGAAACTGGAACTGCAGCCTGGGAGCGATTTCCAAGGCATTAAAAATAGCCCACAATGAAGCTTTCAAGATGATTGTTTGTGACCGTTTTCTAGGGGTGGGGGGAAGAGAATTCAAGATGAAAGATGGCTTTGAAGTGGGGAGGGGGGTGGGAGGGGAGAAATCAGGATAAGATGAGGAAAGGTGTTTAAGAAATCATGCAGATGCAACCATCATTTTTGTAACTTTCACGAGAAGAGTCCTTCACTCCTCCGCTCGCAACAGAATACCTTATGCCACCAGACTTGAAATTTTGGGTTTAAACCAGGGGTCACCAATCTTTCGGATCTCAGGGACCACTAAATTCATAATTTCAATTCTCGTGGACCACTAATACGATCTGCCTAATGACCGGCTGGGTGGGCATGGCTGGGTGGTAATGTGACTGGGTGGGCAGGGCCAACTCGATGTCACTCATGTTGAGGGGTGCCACGTCGGCCTCTACTTGCCCCTCCCCTCCCAGCCACTCCTCGCCTATCTTCCCGGGCTCCTTAGGGCCCCAACAGGAAGCACTCCTGCCTTTTGGCAGCTCTGCGCGCCTGTGCATCAAGAAGATGCTCTTCATCTTCGTCCTCTTCACTTAATGGAGCTTCTGGAGGTTCTGAAGGCCCTGGCTGAATCCCCACCTCTGGCACCACATCTTCTCCAGCCTCCTCATTGTCCGACTCGAGGGCCAGCTGCACAGGCTGCTGGCGCAGCACCACACCAGCCTCCTCGCTGTCAGAATCAGCTACTAGCTGCACAGGCCGCGTACGGGCTACAACAGTCAAGGGGGAAATCCAGATTCACCTAACAGCCATATAACTAACTTAACAAATGCAACTTAACAGCGATGACAAGAAAAGTCATAAAATTGGGCTTTTTCACTGAACAAATGCTTCACTTTAGTAACATCAATTTTGGGCTTAACGGTGTTCGTTAACTCGAGGATGACCTGTATATAAATAATCTGCCTTTGAATTTGTAAATAGAGTAAATAGTTTTCTATTTGCTCACTGAGAGTGTAATTGTGATGTGCTTTTTTAAACATGTTTGCCATACAACAAACCAATAAACTGAAAAAGCAGTTGTGTCTTGGACTTGTTGGGATACCTGCCCTCTCCTGTGCAATTCTGGAGAAAGATTCATCTGGCTTATACAGTTGCAGTCAACTCCCTCCAGAACCATTTCTGGCCTTTGTTTCTGAAGCATTGCACTGCCCTGGACACCAGAGCAAATATAATCTTGCCATAGATTTCACTGCAAAGCAATACATGCCATCTGCTTGCTTTTGGAGAAGCACACTTGAAAGCTCACACAAGCACAAAACAGGGTCGGGAATGAGTCACCCGGCCATCAGGCTGCATCGAGAGTTCTAGGCCATCTCTTTTATTAATAAGCTCCGACACCTCATATTTTAGCCATAACGTAGCTAACACGGTTGCCCCGTTTCCCATCCAGAATGGGCCGATGTAATACGGGTGGTCGGACTGTTCTGTGCACAGGAGTTCCTAGCTAGAAAATATTGCAAACTTAATAGGGCTGCACAGTGGTGAAATTCACATTTTTTTTTACTACCGGTTCTGTGGGCGTGGCTTGGTGGGTGTGGCAGGGGAAGGATACTGCAAAATCTCCATTCCCTCTCCACTCCAGGGGAAGGATACTGCACAATCCCCATTCCCTCCCCACTCTGGGGCCAGCCAGAGGTGGCATTTGCCGGTTCTCCGAACTACTCAAAATTTCCGCTACCGGTTCTCCAGAACCTGTCAGAACCTACTGGATTTCACTACTGGGGCTGGATCTCCCCGGCATGTTAATAGCAAAGTGGGTTTTATGTGGCATTAGCATGGCAGGAAGGGCGGCAGTTCTCGCGATCTGGAAATTGTGATCGGCAATTGACCTTTTACTTAACCTGTCAAATTTGATTAAGCAAGCATCGTACGGATTAGTGAAATCCCTGTTTGCTACAAGAGGTGCAAGCTCTTATGATTACCTCTCACTTTCGGGCCACATCTAACTGCCTGAGGGATATTTACTCACTGACTAATGTGCACCATTTTCCTCATTATTTCTTCAGTCCAGTGGGAGGTTTCAGGATGTGAACAGATTGCAGCCAAACCGTATCATACTACTACTACTACTACTACTACTACTACTACTACTACTACTGTCGTATCAGGAGTGCCAAAGCTCTTCTGGGTTGAATGGATTGAACAGTGACATCACCATTGTCTGGAGGACACCTGGTTAGGGATTCCTTTCAGGTCCCAATTAATGTGCCCACCAAAGTGGTACCTATTTATTTACTCACAACCATCCACTTTCTAACTGTCAGACTGGCAGGAACTGGAGTGTTCCTCCAGGGATGGGAGCTCACCCCTGCCTGTGGCAGCAACCGGGTCTTGAACATGAGCCTTCCAAATTGAATGGATTGAACAGTGACATCACCATTGCCCAGGGGACACCCAGTTAGGACATCCTTTCATGTCCCTGTTAATATGCCCACCAAAAGCAGGGGTAAAATGCTCCTGGTTTGATCCGGTTCACCCGAACCGGTAGTAAAAAAAGGCTACTAGTTCGCCGAACCGGTAGTAAAAAATGTAAAAAAAAAAAAAAAAAATTCCGACAATCAGCTGAGCGACATGCAATCGTCGGAACTTTTTTTTTTTTTTTACTTTTTTAACATTTTTTTACTACCGGTTCTGTAAAACCAGAAGTTAAAAATGCTTTTTAAAAGTAAAAGAAAAGGCTCCGACAATCCCAACTGTGCCGCACAATCGTCAGAGCCTCTTTTTTTAACCTTTTAAAAGCATTTTTTTTACAACCTATTCGCCCAAATATGTTTTAAAGCATTAAAAGTATTTAATGCCTTAAAAAAGTTTTTTTAAAAAAAGTTGGCCACGCCCACCCAGTCACATTATCCCCCACCACCACCAAGCCATGCCCACAGAACCGGTAGTAATAAATTTTACATTTCACCACTGTGATAAGGTCTGTGTCATGAGGAATTCAGCCCGCTTTGGAGAAAAAAAAATCTGGAAAGCGGACTCACCTTTGTTTCTTTTTTTTCAAACACACATTTGTTCAGTTCACCAAATATCTGCTCTCAGGGGCTTCCGTCTCACTTGCCAAATCACTATCAAACTGTTAGCGAAGTCCTGAAAGGAAAGGAAAGGTTATGTGAGGGCAATGCTTCTCAGGAAGAACTTCTAACCCCAAATGTACTTTTAATGTTCTTCGGGAAAGTTTATTTTTTGTTGTTTTTTTTATAAAGTAAAGGCATGTAATACACGATAGATCAGGAGCATTTGCACTTCTTTGAGGTGATGCTCTCCAAAAGGCCCACTCAGCACTTCTGAGCAGGCATGTGTGAAACCATTTTCAGCTCTTGTTTTCTTTCACAGCCTCAGCCAGCGAAGCCTGTAGGAAAAGAAATAATAATAATAATCCATCTGCTTCTTCCCATTGCAGCCAGTTTTCTCTCCACTGCTCTTCCTTCAGTCCTGTATAATATTCCTGCAATCAAAAAGACTCATTTGCACATTTCCTCCCCCTCCCCTTTTTTTTTTTTTGCCCTGACACAGCACGCTAGAATTTGAAGCTTTTAAAGGGGTATCAAAAGGGGTAGGGGAAACTTGATGAGCTTGATGGAACCTGAAAGGAAAGGAAGAAATTATACAACCTTGCAGATGCCCCTGAACCAAAAAATGTCCTTGTGGAATGTCTTTACAGGTGGTCTTGAATTTATTATTATTATTATTATTATTATTATTATTATTATTATTATTATTATTATTATCATCATCATCATCATCATCATCATTATTGGTTAATCTTTAGTGAGATTCACAGCCTTTGAGGCTGGTTAATAGCTCAGCAGCTCGAGTCCTAACCAAGGACCTAGGAACTGTTAAGGTATCGTCGGAGGATGTAAGCTGTTCCGAGTAAGGTGGTTTTTTGTAGAGTCAAAATGTTCAAGTCCGGCAAATTTCTAAATAGCGGGGTAGCCCTTTGAGTATTGCTCCAAGGGCTCCAATTACAATCGGGACAACACACGATTTCTTTTTCCACAGTCGCTCAACTTCAATTATTATTATTATTATTATTATTATTATTATTATTATTATTATTATTATTAATAATAATAATATTATTATTCATATTTCTATCCCACCCACTCTCCGAGGACTCTGGGCGGCTTACACCAAAGACAGTATACTAAATAGCATATTGCCCCCAACAATCTGGGTCCTCATTTTACCCACCTCAGAAGGACGGAAGGCTGAGTCAATCTTGAGCCTGGTGAGATTTGATCCCCTGATCTGCTGAACTAGCAGTCAGCTGAAGTAGCTGCAGTACTGCACTCTAACCACTGCGCCACCTCGGCTCTTTATGAGGACAATTTATGAGGACAATAAGGATGAGAGCAGGGGTGGGATTGAAAAATTTTAGCAACCGGTTTTCGGCCTGGTTGCTGGGTGGGTGTGGCCATGGGGGCCTGGCCTAGTCGGCTTCCTGAACCTCAGTGGGTGGGGGGGACGTTTTTGCCCTCCCCAGGCTCTGGAGGTTTTCCTCAAGCCTCTGGGAGGGTGAAAACAGGCTCCCCCGGGCTCTGGAGGCCCTCTGGAGGCCAGAAACAGACCTGTTTCTGGACTTCTGGTACTTCTGGTAGTCCCGTTTTTCACCCTCCCAGAGCCTCCATGTGGGCCCTGCACTTACCTGACATCCAAAACAGGCTGCGTGGAGACTCCTGGGAGGGGTGGGGTGGGTTGGGAGGAGTCAGCCAGTCCTTGCAACTATCGGTTCAGCGAACCAGATTAAAATTAACATCTGGTTTGCCCCAACTGGTCCAAACCGGCTAAATCCCATCCCCGGATGAGAGCTTCCTTTGCTAAGTAAGGCAGCTGCTAAGTGAGTCACACCTAATTTTATGACCTTTTTTTTTTTTTTGGCCAGGGTTGTTAAGTGAATCACATGGACATTAGGCAAATCTAATTTTCCCATTGGCTTTGTGAGTCAGAGGATCTTTGAGACAATTGCAAATGGCAGCCCCAGGCCCTAGGATGCTTCAGCCATTATAAATATATGCTGGTTACCAAGCGCCCAAATTTGGATCCTGTGGTTATAGGGAATGCTGTGATGGTCATAAGGACCGATCCTAAACCACTTCTTTCAGTGCCGTTGTAACTTCAAACCGTTGCAAAACAAATGGCTGTAAGTGGAGAACTACCTGTAATTCAGAGGGACGCGGTGGCTCAGTGGCTAAGATGCTGAGCTTGTCAATCGAAAGGTTGGCAGTTCAGCGGTTCGAATCCCTAGTGTTGTGTAAGGGGGTGAGCTCCCATTACTTGTCCCAGCTTCTGCCAATCTAGCCATTCGAAAGAACGTAAAAAAAAATGCAAGTAGAAAAATAGGGACCATCTTTGATGGGAAGGTAACAGCTTTCCGTGTGCCTTTGGCATTTAGTCATGCTGGCCACATGACCATGGAGACATCTTCGGACAGTGCTGGCTCTTCGGCTTTGAAACGGAAATGAGCACCACCCCCTAGAGTCAGGAACGACTAGCACATACGTGTGAGGGGAACCTTTACCTTAACCTGTAATTCATCACAACTTTTTGTCTGACATGATAGTAATACAGGCTTCTGGGCTTTTTATTAACCCTTTTCCAAATGATATTATGAGTTTGACATTCTCCTCCTAGCTTGAAGTAAGCCCGTTCTGCAGCTGTTCTTCTAAAGGGTTTACGCCAGCAAACCTAATAAATGTTTCCCCCTTTTAATTAAAGAAAGAGCAACTGTGCAACTTATCCTCAACATCAATCCAATAAGGACTACCCCCTAACCTGATAACAGCCCTTCTTTTTTCACAGGTATCATTTAATAGTTGCAAAGAGCGTACAGACGAACAATGCCCAGAAAGCAATAAAGGCCAATGCTTTTTGTTGTTGTTGTTGTGCAAGAAGGCTCAGTGCTGGATCAATGGATCCCTCAGCCATTGATATAAGGTTCCATTTATACATCCTGAAACTCCTTTCCTCAAATAAACCATTCCACGCAGCGAGTCATATTTCACAGACCAATTTCAACTCCGCTGATGTCTCAACTTGTACGAAAGTATCAAAGCTCTGATGCCTAGAAGCCATTTTCCCCCCGGAGACAGAGATGGAAATGTTCTATCGAGCATTTGGGGAACTGTTTTAATACAACATAGATGATGATCTTATACAAACACCCTTAGGAGTTTTTTTTCTGTTAGCCTGGGAAGAATAACAGACACTGGGAGGCTACCCCTATCCTATGCGTGATGCCCTGTGGATGGTTCCCTGTGAAGTTTTCCTCCCCTGCGAGTAGACAAGGAATACGATATGAAGGAGAATTACTTGTCACAGCAATTCTTTTTGGGTTTTTTTGAATTCTCAAATGAAGGAAGTCCCTGACTTTACCAAGCCAACAGAGGCAAGATAAACGTGTGGTTTATGTTTAGTTAGTAGACCTTAGCACACCTATGGACCGATCAACACATAGGGGCTTCTAGCCAATCAGCGGCCACGTATGTGCATAGCTTTCACAAATATATGCTTCCCTCGTGGCTTATAAAGGAGAACTTCCAATAATCTCTTCGTGGCGACAGCTGCGCCAAGCAACTCCTTCGACATTATTGCTGGTAAAAGAACACGGGAGACCTTGAGTTTGCTTGCTCCTGAGGTAAATGTGGCATCAAATCTCTTTAGGGGCAAGAGCCACTGAGCAGTTTGAGGGATTAGGTGGCCAATGTTAGTTTCTGAGGTAAATATCCAGCTGAGGAGGGTGGAAGAAGATGGCTTGGTTCAACGTTAACCTGAAGACTGGAATAAGAGTGTCACAAAATAGCCTTTATTGTCATTGTACATCATGTACACAACAAAAGAGGCTAAACCAATTTCATTGTATCCATGAAGTACAAAGACAATAAAGGCTATTATTACTATTAAAAGAAAAAGAACGACAGAACTGTTTTAACAGTTTGGGTGATTTGGCAAAATCTTAAGAATGTGACACACCCGTGTTTTTGTCTTGGTTCATTGTTGTTATTTTTGTGATTTATCAAGCTCTGGTAACCAACTCTCATGAGTTGCTCAATTTACAACAATTCGTTTAGTAACCGTTTAATGCATTACCACAGCAGAGAGAAAAGTGACCTGTGACTGTTTTTCACATTTACAGCCATTACAGCATCCTTGTGGTCATGTCATCAATATTCAGACACTCGGCAACTGATTCATATTTATGACGGTTGCAGTGTCCTGGGGTCCATGTGATCGCCTTTCGCGACCTTCTCACAAGCAAAGTCAACGGGGAAGCCAGATTGACTTAACAACCGTATTACTCCTTTAACAAGTGCAGCAATTCACTTAATAGCTTTGGCAAAAAGGTGGAGCAAAACTCATTTAACTTTGCAATAGAAATTTTAGGCTCAATTGTGGTCATAAGTCAAGAACTACTTGTACTTTATAGTTTCCTGTAAGGTGTGAGCCCAGAATAGAGATGATGTAACTTGTATTATTATTATTATTTATTATTATTTATTAAATTTGTATACCGCCCTACTCCCGAAGGACTCAGGGCGGTGAACAGCCAAATAAGATACATATAATACAAATGTTAAAAAACCATTAAAATACAATTAAATAATTGGCCCAGAGAACGAAATTTAAAACACCCCAAATTCATAAGACAAATTTAAAATTTAGAAATTTAATTTTCTATTTAAAAAAAGTTTAAAAGAGGGGTTAGGCCAGGCCTAACCTTAATTGAGACAATAAATAACGAGAGGAGTTAAAGGCATTTTTTCCAAGAAGGCAATTGGAAGAAAAAACAGTGTCCAAAAATATCAATGTTTCTCAGATCTTTGGGTGTTTTTTTTTTTGTTTTGTTTTTTTGCTTGAGTAAAAATCGAGGGGGAAAATGACTTTTCCTGCCAAATGCGATAAATCATCGCTGAGAATAGTTTGCCTATCTATATGCTATCAACTGATGCTCACTCCTTTATTCCCCAAAGTACCTCATGAAATACTTTAGTTAATTACTCTCTAATTAGAACATTGTTGGACATCTATACTGTGGCAACCATATAATTATGAAGCATAAAGAAATAAGGCAATCTTAGCTGAGAGTATATTGATTTGCGTTTGTATTTGTCATTCTTAATCTATATTTGCCACCTGGAAATTAAGAGCTGGATCAGAAATGCTCCACCTGGATAGTTTTCTCTGGGTGAGTGAATGGCAATGTCATATGAAGAGCTTCTGGAAAATGGAACAGGTGACCTACAGAACCTTTGCAAGTATCTCAGAGCTGCAGTTTATGCAAAATGGTCCTTTTAGGTCCCATCCAGATGTACTATGCTCTGTCCAAGGTACTAAAGGCTTGGTATTATGCCATTCTCTACTTCTGATTTACACTGCACCTCATCCTCAGGGAACTCGCTTAACTGATCTAATCCATCTGGAAGCCCACCTGTCTCTAGAACTGTGGGGTCCTTGGTGATCTCTGAGCTAGGATGCTTTCTTGTAGATCTTTCATTACCCAACCTCTGCAAAAAAAAACAACAACCAGGGGCTCAGAGAGCACCAAGGATCTCACAGGTCAACCCTGAGCTACAAATATTGATACCAATCAAATGCCCACATATGAGCATCAAATGCTTCAGAAGCTACACTCTTGGGTAGTGGAACATCTGCCAGAAAACAAGCTCAGAGACCACCAAGGACCCCATAGGTCAACCCTGAGTTGCAACTAGAAAGAGTGCAGAGAAGAGCAACAAAGATGATTAGGGGACTGGAGGCTAAAACTAGAGGTGGGTTTCAACAGGTTCTGACCAGTTCTGGAGAACCGGTAGCAGAAATTTTGAGTAGTTCAGAGAACCGGTAGTAAAAATTCTGTCTGGCCCCACCCCCATCTATTCTCTGCCTCCCAAGTCCCAGCTGATCAGGAGGAAATGGGGATTTTGCAGTATCCTTCCCCCGGAGTGCGGTGGGAATGGAGATTTTACAGTATCCTTCCCCTGCCATGCCCACCAAGCCACACCCACAGAACCAGTAGTAAAAAAAATTGAAACCCACCACTGGCTAAAACGTATAAAGAATGGTTGCTGGAACTGGATATATCTAGTCTGATGAAAAGAAGGATTAGGGGTGACAGGATAGCAGTGTTCCGATATCTCAGGGGCTGCCGCAAAGAAGAGGGAGTCAAGCTATTCTCCAAAGCACCTGAAGGCAGAACAAGAAGCAATGGATGGAAGCTAATCAAGGAGAGAAGCAACTTAGAACTAAGGAGAAATGACAGAACAATTGATCAATGGAATGGCTTGCTTCCGGAACTTTTAAATTCTCCAACACTGGACGTTTTTAAGAAGAGATTTGTTTGAAGTGGTGGGTTTCCTGCCTAAGCAGGGGGTTGGGCTAGAAGACCTCCAAGGTCCCTTCCAACTATGTTATCACTAGAATGCTTGGCATGCTCAGTTTTTGGGTGTACAGTAGAACCTCTGGTCACGAATGCTTCTGACCACGACCAAATCGGGTTCCAACCAAAAAATTCACATTTTTTTTCGTGACCGATTTCCCCTTCCATGCCTTTTTTTTTTTTTTTTTTTTGTAAGTGCCAAATTTCCAAAATTAGGTTCAGGTCATGACCAAATTGGTTTGTGACCAAAGTTATGGAACGAATTATGGTCGTGACCAGAGGTTCTACTATATTGGGCAAACTTTGTATAGGCAGATATTTCTCCCTAAACTCCAGCTTTGAAGCGGAGTTTCAAAGAGGTTGCTTTTTAACAAAGCCTTCTTGCTTAGTTCTGTTTTTGTTCTCCACCTCCACAAACACATGAATATTGAGAAGTCCGGGAAGCAAAAAAAAAAAAAAAATGAATTTCTCTTGTTATTGTCATTCATACCCTTTCCCATTCAGTATTCCTACAGCTGTTGAACAAATATGCTAATTCATTAGAGCACGGTGTAAATAGCGGCTCTTGCATCCTTGTTGCAAATATTTCTTGCTTTGTTCTCAAAACGGAATGCGAAAGCAGGAAATATCTGATCAAAGAGTTTTCAAGTTTCGTCTTTAGGAAAGAGACTCATTCACCATTTAGACAGTCATGGCCTCTTTATTCAGCAACAAAAGAAATGTGGGCTCAGAAGATCCTTTAAATGACAGCCAGCCCTGAAATAGCTAAAGAGATTTTAGTGATCACTGGATTCACTTCAGCCTTTTTAGATTTTTCTTTGCTGATAAAGAGTGAAAGAATAAACAGTCAGATCAATGCTGCTGTCATGTTCTCTTCCATTAAAAGAAGATGAGGGCAATCTGGCTACAGGAAAGAGGAAAGATTGTCTGAGAGAGAGTTAGCTACGTCTTTACAATTGGCAAACACCCCATGGAGTCATTTCCATGGATTCCATATTGATAAGGAAAATTCTCATTGCCATTGGGGAGAAGTGTGACTTCCCTTGCATTGCTTCCTTGTTCTAGTGCAGGGGTCAGCAACCTGTGGCTCTGGAGCCGCCTGTGGCTCTTTCATCCCTCTGCTGCAGCTCCCTGTTGCTGGTCAGCTACACAATTGATAGGGCTTTCGGTTAGGACAGGTAGAGGAAAAAGGACGCCACACTAGGAGGAGACTCTATGGTGGGAGAACAGGACTTCCGGTCGGCAGAGGAAAAAGGACGCTGTGCTAGGAGGAGACTCTATGGTGGGGGAACCATACTTCTGGTTAGGACCTTTGTGGCTCTTTGAGTGTTTAAGGTTGCCGACCCCTGTTCTAGTGGAAGAGAAAAGATCTTATTGGACTTGATTAAAAATACATAATTATGCAATAAAGGGAACCCATGATAATTTGCTGTGAAATAAATGGGTGAACTGGCCAGTTGCTTTCTATCAATTCTACTTCATTGTCCACGCGGACCTGTATTTTCTGCTGTGATGCTTTTCCAGGATTTCATGTAGAAAAAGGTCTTTCTCATCATCTACCCCTGATTTTTCTTTTTTCCCATAGGAAACATCAAGCATTGTGCTAAAGTCATTTAGATGTGTGACACTTTCTACTTTTGGATTTGCAACTGTAAATATCAGGGAAAGGCTTCACAAACCTGCAAGTTCAAGACACAAACCACAAGATATTTTATGTGGTTATGCAGGTCAACCACAGTTCCCTCGAGGAAGAGTTAGGTCATCACCACTGAGAAGATGCTAGACCTGAAAGCCAAACACAGATCTTGGAAAATGACCTTGGGAAGCCAATTGCTTCTCTAAATGCCAAGACACCAAGACATTTGAAAATGTGGGAACATTTGAGGAACACCAACATTTTAGAACTCGTAAAGGAAAATAGAAAGACAACCATGCACTACATACATCCACATATACAGACAGAGGACAGAGATTGTGGGTACTCCAACATTGGAGGTTTTTAAGAAGAGATTGGACAACCATTTGTCTGAAATGGTATAGGGTTTCTTGCTTGAACAGGAGGTTGGACTAGAAGGCTCCAAAGTCTCTTCCAACTCTGTTATTCTTTTATTTCTCCTTCATTACCAGTTCATAATGACTGAGCCTTTAAACAACCCAAGTCGTATTTCAAAAACTCCTTGGCATCTGAAATGATCAGCTTGAAGTTTTTCCCTAGCAACTATCAGCAAGGCAACCACATTATAGAGGCCAATAAGCCATAGTAAACTATTGATTGTTGGTTTGTCCATTTAAGAGGGTAACCAACTTCATAAGGACTCTAGGCAGCATGCTTATAACATCTGTAAGAGGCTCACCACCTTACCCCCACTCAAGTCCTGGTGGAAAAAGATTAAGATTGGCAGTTTGGAAATTCATTTATTTTGAGATAGCATCGAAGTCTGACACTAGGTTTTCAGAAGTTTTTTTTTAACACAGTCTGAATGGGGGCCATGTGGAGGGAATGCTGACTTCTAGCATACTACATTATAGCCCCGATCAAGTCTCCTCCTAGAATCCAACACTGAGTAAACACCCACACAAATGGACAAGAAAAACTCAAGTCTATTGTCTACTCTGGAAGATGGGATCCATGCAAACATTTTTCTTGTCATTTTCTGTTCAGTGTTTAGATTGAAGATAATAAGGATGGAATTTAGGACTTTTCTAACGGAATTATTTTTCTTCTCTATAAGAGCCAGAATGGACTTTATAGTTTTGAAAGATGTTATGAAAATGGTTCCCCCTAGAATAACCATCCTTTCCTGACTCATAACATTTCGAGTCATCATCATCTAATGAGTCCCTTAAATTACACTGGGGAAATTCCCATCTGTAGGTGTGTAACACAAAATGGAAACTCACTATAGGAACGTGGCAAACTGCACGACAGACTCAACCTACCAACTGTAAAATAATAATGATAATCCGATCCTATAGCGATTGTGTTTATTCAATGTCTTTTATTTCATCCTAGAATTGAGCCTACAATTCCCAGGACGCTTTGCAACAAGATCTCCCAAATCATACAACAGAACAATAAGCGATTAAAAGCAATAATAATAATGCAAACTACAAACAGAATGAAACCTTTTTCCTTCCTTCTTTTTGAAGGAAAAATACATACAGGAGTCCAAGCCCACCTAGCATTTTAAACTTTGACAATAATTACGCTTTTCCATCGCTAAAAGTTATTCTCATGTGCTGATGCTTCTATAACCATAATAAAACATGGCTGTAGCAGGGAAGAAAAATATTGGCTAAAGGGGGGGGGGGAGAGAAAGCTGCAAAGACAGAGATGGTTAAGACAGTGATGGGTGATGGACCACATTTTTCTTTATTATACTCTTTTGTTGGAAAATGGCAGTTCTTGTGAGATAAGCTTTAAAGCAACAGAAGCCCTAATCTCAAAGTGGCTGGAAAATAGCCAGACAGAGGACAGGTGCCTTACATAGAGATGGGTGGCATGGGAGAAACAATAGAAGGAGGGCTACCCCTCTTCATTCTTGACCTTTAATTGAAAGATTGAAGATAAGTAGCTGATTCATTTTGCTCTCTAACACCGCCAGGAAAAAGCTTCCATGACACCTTGCTGTATCTTCCAAATCACCTTCTTTGTCATTCCAAGAAGTTCAGAGCCAAGTAAAATGCTAGAAACGGATTGATAGCATCATGACAGACAGGAGATTCTTAAGCGAGAGTTGAAAGGCCTTAAGTTAGTATATCTGTACTTCCCCAAGGACATTTAAAAAAAAAAATCAAAAATTTCTTTAAAAAGAGACCTCAGGATTACCTGTCACATGGAAGGAAGAGGAAGAGGATGGGAAATAGGGAGGGAGGGAGAAAGGAAAAAGGAGGCAAGGAAGGAAGAAAGAAAGAAAGAAAGAAAGAAAGAAAGAAAGAAAGAAAGAAAGAAAGAAAGAAAGAAAGAAAGAAAGAAAGAAAGAAAGAAAGAGGGAGGGAGGGAGAAAGGGAGGGAGGGAGGAAAGGAAGGAAAGAAGGAAGGAAGACAGGGAGAGAGGAAAGGAGGAAGGAAGGTGGAAGAAAGGAAAGAAGAGAGAACGAGAGAGGAAGGAAGTAAAGGAGGAAGGGAGGCAGAAGGGAGGGAGGGAGGGAGGAAGGAAGGAAGACAGGGAGAGAGGAAAGGAGGAAGGGAGGTGGAAGGAAGGAAAGAAGGAAGGAAGGAAAGGAGAGAGGGAGAGGAAGGAAGGAAAGGAAGGAAGGGAGGCAGAAGGGAGGGAGGGAGGGAGGGAAGGAAGGAAGGAAGGAAGGAAGGAAGGAAGGCCACTGAAAAATTCACTCATTTACGTGGGTTTTTAATGCCAAAGAGTTTGGTGTCGGTTTCCTTTCTTGGAGAAGAATTTGAAAAGCGACAATTTCCCCGCCCCCATATAGGGTGCCAAAGAATGACAGCTGGTGCCATGTTAGCTCAGTTAAGCCCCCAACTGTAACTGAGAAGCAGATTGCCACAGCACAGACCTCCTTGTATAACTAGAGCATGGAGTGTCAAATGAGCCACCAGCTTTAGTAATTAATTGTTCCTCCATGCGCAGTAGGGGAGAAAGATGTCATCCACACCAGCCAATTTCCCCCCCCCCCTCAAAAAACAAAACAAAACTCAATCACGGGAAAGGAGAAACTTTTGGAAAGAAAGTCTGAAGTTAAGGGAGGACTTCTCTTCCCTTTCTTAGGCTAATGGATGGGAGGGTAACAGAACTTGGTAACAGGGAAACACCAAGGACAGATAAGTGGCAAATCCATTGATTGTGCAAATCACTTTGGGGGGAAGGTCACTAGTGTAGGATTCGTGGGTCATTCAATAGAGAAGTACTCCCCAAAGCAAGTTCAGTTTTTCCAAACTATGGAATAATTCCTTTGACCTGGCTGAGTGATGAATATTGATAGTATCTGAATAGCTCTCAGATGTTTTGCAAGGGGATGATTGGCTGCAGGAACTGGTTAGATCTAGTTTAATGAAAAGAAGGACTAGGGGAGACAGGATAGCAGTGTTCCAATATCTCAGGGGCTACCCCAAAGAAGAGGGAGTCAAGCTATTCGCCAAAGCACCTGAAGGCAGGAGAAGAAGCAACGGATAGAAACTAATCAAGGAGAGAAGCAACCTAGAACTAAGGAGAAATTTCCTGACAGTGAGAACAATGAACCAGTGGTACAACTTGCCTCCAGAAGTTGTGAATGCTCCAACACTGGAAGTTTTTAAGAAGAGGTTGGACAACCATTTGTCTGAAGTGGTGTAGGGTTTCCTGCCTAAGCAGGGGGTTGGACTAGAAGACTTCCAAGATCCCTTCCAACTCTGTTATTCTGTTTTCTGATATGGCCGCTTAAAAAAATTAACCCTACTTCTACAATTTTATAGAGATGATTGTATTGTGGACTAAAAATGGAAACATTCTATTCCAGGGTTTCTCAACCTTGGAAGCTTGAAGATGGGTGGACTTCAACTCCCAGAATCCCCCAGCCAGCAACGCTGGCTGGGGGATTCTGGGAGTTGAAGTCCATCCATCTTCAAGCTACCAAGGTTGAGAAACATTGCTCTATTCTGAATCAGCTTCCTTGATTAATAGTCCTGGTTAGAAGCAAGATTAATTTTAGGAATAGTAGATAGTAGTTTGTGAATGAAGCCTAGTCATTTATCCCCCAAACCATGTTTTAAGCAAGTCTTGATTCAATGCAATGTGTGAAGCCAATCTATTTGTTTAGATAGGCCAGCTCTTCATTATCTTCATTTTTATTACTCAGCTAACGCCCCTCTCTTTAATTCCAGTTTTATTTGAAAAGCAAAAATGCTTTAAAACCTGGAATTCCTCAATTGTGGTTTTTTTTTGGGGGGGGAGACCCAAGCAAAATATAAAGGCAACTGTAGTGCGTATAGAAAGAAATTAGGTTTTTCCATCAAATTCAAAGTCAGAAATGATCTGCAGTCTAGTCTATCTTGGTGACAATTGTGCCTATATGAAAGAAATGTTTACAACAAGCCTCCATCACATTTGTTGTGTAGATTTTCACAAAGTGCATTTGTGAATGCTACAAATGGTACCAGAGGAGCGTACCATCTTGTTCTATATAACAGCTAAATTTGGTTCCAAGTTTCCTATTTTGTCTGCGAAGTGAAAATAGCCAGCACAGAGTTCTGAGTTATACTGTAATAATACAGCGAAGCAAAATTGGGGCTCTGGTGGATCATTTGTTGTGTTGCCCACCAGCACATAATGATCCTATTAACATTTAAATGGTCGCAACTCAAACTGGCAGCAATCACATCAGTGAGGGGAAAGCGATGCTGGACGCTATTGTGTAGCTGGAGATGGATTTCTTGACTCTGCTGAGATAGGGGACCACAAGTGTGTTGGTTTACATTCTGCAGGTTTATCTATTCAATAGGAAAAGGTTAGGAGAGCTCTTCTTCTTCTGCTTTTGTGGACAAAAAGGGAGTTGTTGGAGAACAATGAACTAGTCTTAGAGCACAGAACATAGAATAACAGAGTTGGAAGGGAATTTGGAGATCTTCTAGCTCAAGCAGAAGAGCCTATACCAGTGATGACTAACCTTTTTGCCATTGCATGCCAGGAGAGGGGGCAGGGGAGGTGCGCACATGTGCCCCCACCCATAATTCTATGCATCCTGCCCTGCGCATGCGTGCACAACCCCCCTCTCCCGCCCCCCGCTCCTGGCACGTGATGGCCCAGTAGGCCCGTTTTTCAGGCTCCAGAGAAGATCTGGCTCCAGATCTTCTCTATGCATCTGGGGAGGGTGAAAACAGCCTTTCCCACCCCCTCCAAGGCCCTCCTGAGGCAGGAAACAGCCTGTTTCCTTACTTCTGGTGGGCCCAGAAGGCCCGAAAATCAGCTGGCCGGCGCGTGCATATGCGCCAGAGCTGAACTGTCGTGCCCGCTGATATGGTTACGTGTGCCACCTGTGGCATGCGTGCCATAGGTTCGCCATCACTGGCCTATACCATTTCAGATTTTTATTTTATTTTATTTTATTTTATTTTATTTTATTTTATTTTATTTTATTTTATTTTATTTTATTTTATTTTATTTTATTTTATTTTATTTTATTTTATTCATATGGCCAGGACAAGCAAAGCAGCTGTGGCTGTAATAAACAAACATAATAAACTCAATAAACAGTGCAAAGAAAGTGAAGATGAATATGGAAAGGGGAGGACCAGAGGTTTAATTAAGAAATTTACTGAAATCCAGGGAAACATTTATCCAAAAATCGGCATGATTAAAAAAAAAAAAGAAAAAGAAAAAGAAGATCTTTTGTAGGGGAAAAAAAAAAATCAAAGAAGAGATAGCACAAATATACAGAGCTGTCCAACCAAGATCCCCAAATTGCTAAAACTTACTAACATGTGATTGTTGAACCACAGCCATTCTGGAAAATGGAGTTAAATGGGCTGTAGAAAGTATTACTAAAAATAAATCTGCAAGTGTGGATAAAAACACCAGCAGAAATGTTTCAAATCATACAAGATGACTTTGTCGAAGTCAGTGTGCCATATAGTGTGTGGGTGTGTAGGCTCAAAATCAGTCACATGGCAGGAGGGTCACAATTCAGGTTTGCTGTGTGATGTTCTACCTGCCATCTGATCCGTTTTAACACCTTGAGTTGGAGTAAGCGTGTCCAGCCTGCAGCCCACAGGCAGCATGTGGCCCTGGATAGCTAGTAAGGCAGCCCACAAGGTAAATAAAAGACAGAAGGTAAGTCAAGGGTGAAATCTAGCAGGTTCTGACAGGTTCCAGAGAACCGGTAGCAGAAATTTTGAGCAGTTCGGAGAACCGGCAAATACCATCTCTGGCTGGCCCTAAAGTGGGGTGGGAATGGAGATTTTGCAGTATCCTTCCCCTAGAATGGGGTGGGAATGGAGATTTTGCAGTATCCTTCCCCCAAGAGGGGAGGGAATGGGGATTTTGCAGTATCCTTCCCCTGGAGTGGGGTGGGAATGGAGATTTTGCAATATCCTTCCCCCAGGATTGGGGAGAGAATGGAGATTTTGCAGTATCCTTCCCCTGGAGTGGATTGGGAATGGAGATTTTGCAATATCCTTTCCCTGGAGTGGGGAGGGAATGGGGATTTTGCAGTACCCTTCCCCTGGAGTGGAGTGGGAATGGAGATTTTGCAGTATCCTTCCCCTGGAGTGAGGTGGGAATCGAGATTTTGCAGTAGCCATCCCGTGCCACGCCCACAGAACCGGTAGTATAAAAAAAATTTGAATTCCACCACTGGACAACTGGACTATTTTTTTTTTCTTCTTGAGGAAGAAGAAGACATTTTGCTTCTCAGCCAAGAGGTTTCATCAGTTCTGACTGGATGGGGGGGGGAGGGGAATGGAAGAATTTAGTTCTGACAGTTGAGGGAGGATAAGAGTGCTAATGATCAGATGACTGCAAAGAAATATAATCCTTTAATTCCCCACCACCACCATCCCGTCAGAACTAAATCCTTCCATCCCTCCACCATCCCATCAGAACGGATGAAGCTTCTTGGATGAGAAGTGAAATGTCTTCTTCTTCCTCAAGGGGGAAAAAAAGAAAAAAAAAAACCCAGTCCAGTTGCCTTTTGAAAAAACAACTTTGAGATAGCCATGATCTGGATGACTGAGAATCTCCATAGACAAAGTCACAAACAGACACAGCAACAGTAGCATCCCTAGAAGCTTTTAGGAGACATAAGGAGGAACTTCAGCATCCCAGCATGTTCTGCTCACCCATTGGCCTCCTGTGAGTCAGCTTCTGAGGTTATACCAATAACATGATTAATATCTGACAAGAACAGTGATATGCCCATATTGGAGAGAATCTACAACATATGAATTGGTTCTTGGGCTCATTGGTTTCCATGGATACAGAGGCCTGTAGGCCCTGGTGTGCTAAGATACTGTTTTGTCAAACTTCCTCCCTAGACGTATCACTTGGCACCATCCTTACTATGTTTTCGGTATCCTGCTAAGTCCAACCTGCTATCCTGAGCTTTTCGTGGTAACACCAATAACATTAAAATCTGCTTTGTGGGTTATTTTGATTCTGACATATTCTGTTTCCCTAAATTGAGTTAGACCTCTATAGTGGAAGAAAGAAGAGAAGGAGGGGGTGGTGTTAATGTAGCTGAAAGAATAAGAACTAGATTGATTTGGACTGAATATGTTTCTCCCACCCACCCCTTTTTTTTTTTTTTGAAAGCAAATTTCATGAGCAGACTAGAACTGTGGCTGAGCGGCAACTGGGAATACCTTTCCCGATGAAGAAAGTAAGTATTCATGAGTTAAACCAAAATATTATATGACTCAAGGTTTCTGTTTCAAATGCGTTTCAATTATTTTGCAGATATTAAGGGTCGGCATGGTAATTAAACCAACCTGCTTTAGGGAGCCCAGATGCAAAACAAAAATTACTATGACAATGACATTCTGTGAAAACTGGTATTCGCTGCTATTCTCTTTTTTTTACTGGTAAATGTCTAAAAGCTTTGCCCATTTTTTTTTACAGCTATTCAGGGAATGGGATGGGATGGGATGGGATGGGATGGGATGGGATGGGATGGGATGGGATGTGATGGGATGGGATGGGATGGGATAGGACAGGATGGGACAAAATGAAATGAAGTGAAAAAGAACGCAATGAAATGTCTCTGAAAAAGACATCCCTAACTCAACAAAAACATTCCACAGTCCATAGAAACTTGAATGGATATCTTTCTTAAACTTAAATATTCTGTAATAATATCATTGCAGAATAACACGTACGGGGAGGGAGATCTCTAGGCTTCCTTCAGCCTCTCCCCAAAACTGAGATTCAGATACAATCAGCCTCTTTCACACAGACAAACTTTCTCTCAAAGGCTCACAAGAAACTGAATTGATTGATTGATTGACTGACTGACTGACTGGTTGATTAAATGCCATCAAGTTGGTGTTGACTCTTAATAAATGGCAAGATTTTTTTTCCCATGACAGTACCCCCATCGTCACAGCAACTGAGTCCAATCACCGTGGTTATCCTCTTCTTTTCTTTCCTTCCACTTTTCCTAGCTTTACAGCCTTCTCCAAAGAGCTGGGCCTTCATATCATGTATCCAAAGTTGGATCATCTGAGCCTGGCCATTTATGGAGACTAAACTAAGGAACATAATATTTTTTTTTAGCATATTTGGGGCTGCTTAAACCCAAATGTTGAAAGATTAATGTTATTGTAATGTATTTCGATGTTATAAAAACCTTCCCCTTCTGACTTCACATCCAATTTGGTGTTTTCAAATGCTTAATGTTTTATCAACATGATACATTAGCAAGTTCCTGTGAGAGATCTCACAAAGATCGATGGTTCGTTGAGGGCGCTTCCAAGAAAAGGCAGCACGCAAGGATGCAATCAAGTTGAATCTTTATTTAGGAATAAAGTAGAGAAAATGAGATCCCTGGCATGGAGGCATCCATGCCTGGATTGAGCCCATGGATCAGTCCCGTAGAAAGCTAGAACAAGAGCCAAAGAGCAGTCCCTATGCAGGGGTTCTTATAGGGGCCCCTGGCCCCTCCCTTACCAATGTATGTGAGGGGGCCGGAGGGCCATTAACTCTCCCCAATGGGGCTGCAGGGGCCAGAGCCCCTTGACCCACCAGTGGGATCAAAGGTGCCTCTTTGCTCCCATCTGGTGGCCTCTTAAGAAACTGCCATGGCTGGCACAAAACACCTAACAGTTCTATTGAAGTCAATGAGTCAACACACATACAACTATCTCTGATGCTTCCTCCCTCCGCTCCTCCAAGCCAAAGATGGAAAGTTTTGGCTTTGTTTTCAGATGAAGCATCTTTGGGTTTTGCAAGATACTTCTCCTTTACAAAAAGAGAGAGAGGGGGGAGGGAGAGAGAGAGAGAGAGAGAGAGAGAGAGAAAGAGAGAGAGAGAGAGAGAGAGGAAAAAATCCTGCATGTGAAAATAAGTTGTTTCTAGCATTGCAGGTTTAAAAATAGAGTTGTACAGAACAGTATATAGGCATCTCACACTGTGGCTTTATATTTTTAACAGTCCTGCTTCAATCACTATTCCTTGTGTGGAGGACTATGTAACATTGCAACCCACAAATAAAATGAGCTACTTTTAGGTTTGTTTTTTCCGTAGGTATTCAAGTGCTTTTCCCCTTGCAGCAGTGACAAAGATGATTCATTGAATTTCTCCTGATTGCAGTCTTTAAGATGCAGACCTTGCAAATTCATTTAACCCCAGTTACTTAGACACCAATCTGGTCCTTCTATCTTTTTAATTGCTTGGTCAAAATACATGCTAATGCATCTGGATACCCAACAGCTATATGTCCTATATAGGGTATTTAATATAATAATATTCCCATGCATAAAGAAGGGGACTCTGAGTTCCATATTGCAATTGATTGTGATTGGTGTCAACCACATAGATTTTCTGCAGGTAGTTCTGTCCCCAACTTGATCCTTTAAGTCTTTCAAAACTGTACTCATCATTGTTGTAATTCAATCAATCCATCTTTCTCCTGGTCCTCTTCTCTTCTTCCTGCCATCTTCCCTAGCATTATATATATATATATATTACAGAGATCTGGATCTTTGCATAATTTGTCCAATGTATGATCATTTGAGCTTGGTCATTTGGGTTGACTTGTTCAATGATCCATTGGTCTGTTTTCTTGGCTGTCCTTGATATTCTCAGGAGACTTCTCAACACCAAAGTTCAAAGTCACCACATCTCTTTTTATTCTGCTTCTTCCAAGTCCAACTTTCACTTCCATAGAGTGTTCCAGCGAAAATCATTGCTTGCACTATTCTGATTGTTGTAGGCATAGACACTTATCTTTCACCAAACCTTCATTACTACAATTACTACTAACCTGCTTTCGATTGAGGACCTGTATACTGCACGAGTCAAAAAGAGGGCTGTGAAAATATTTACAGACCCCTCGCATCCTGGACATAAACTGTTTCAACTCCTACCCTCAAAACGACGCTATAGAGCACTGCAGACCAGAACAACTAGACACAAGGACAGTTTTTTCCTGAAAAACTGGAAAACCTAAAGTCGTTCCCGACTTTAGGGGCTGGTGCTCATCTCCGTTTCAAAGCCGGAGAGCCAGCGCTGTCCAAAGACGTCTCCGTGGTCATGTGACGGGCATGACTCAATGCCAAAGGCGCACAAAATGCTGTTACCTTCCCACCAAAGGTGGTCCCTATTTTTCTACTTGCATTTTTTACATGTTTTTGAACTGCTAGGTTGGCAGAAGCTGCGACAAGTAACGGGAGCTCACCCTGTTACACGGCACTAGGAATTCAACCTTTTGATCGACAAGCTCAGTGTCTTAGCCACAGAACCAACTCGTCCCTTTTAGCTTAACTGGAGCTTGGCTTGACTGGAGCTTAATGTGTGGTCCTGATTCTTGGTGCCTGACACCAGGCAAGCTGTATTCCTTAAGTACCTTTCCATAACACCTATAGCTTTGCCCCAGTCTTTTGAATAGTATATGCCCATCCTGGGTATTCCAATCAAAAAGGATTACTTTTGATTTACTCCACTCAAGGTACCAGAAGGATAGGAGCAAGGAAGAAGGCTCTTCTATGCCTGCACTATCCTACTGAAACACTTAGCTCTTCTCAAGTTTTGGATGATTACGCTCTCTGTTATCTTTCAAAAAAAAACAATGAAGACCATCCTCTTCCATTAAAGCTTTGGAGAAATATCTCAAAGGTGTTTTTTCCAAGAAGCAACTGGACTTTCTGGTTTTTCTTTGAAGACATTTCGCTTCTCATCCCAGATGCTTCTTCAGCTCGGACTAGACTAGATGGTGGGGAATTTGGAGAAATAGTGGCCGATTATGAAGGATGCCATATATACCATTCAATAACTATTGGTTTAATCCATGACTTAATTCTTTTATAATTTACTTTCCATGTTGGAGGGTCTAGAATCAAAGGCTGGGCAAGGGGAATATGAGCCTATGAAAGAAATAGTTCATAGTCAGACATTTGGCTTTTACTGGTTGAGCTTTTATGAGCCTAATTGACAGTATGATTATAACTTGTAGTGCTGTGCTCTTAATTTCTCTTTCAAATTTGCCAGCATTCCTAATATTCACAACGGTGTAGTGCCCACCATGCCTTAAACCATAACATGATTTGTTTGCTTCTAATTTAACATATTGTGTTAAATAACAATGGGATGAGAATTTCACTGAGTTTAATTTCCCTCTTCATTATCACTCCTAAAACTGCTGCAATTGACACTTAACATACTTGAGGTCAGATACCACACTAAGTCATCAAATAATTTGTTTGCTTTATGCTCAGTATGCTGAATGAACCCAACTCAGTTTGCAAACTGAGCTCCAGGGCTTAAAGACTTGCATGAACTCAGCCAACTGTGGTACACATCACTTTGAGGTATGCGTCAGACTTTCCACGGCTAGTGATGGAGAATTCTGAAGAATGTTCATTTCTTCCTCCAGACTATGCTGAACTGGCAATTCTCAAATGGTTCAGCGCAGAGGTGGGTTTCAGCAGGTTCCGACCAGTTCTGGAGAACCGGTAGTGGAAATTTTGAGTAGTTCGGCGAACCGGTAGTAAAAATTCTGACTTGCTCCGCCCCCATCTATTCTCTGCCTCCCAAGTCCCAGCTGATCGGGAGGAAATGGGGATTTTGCAGTAACCTTCCCCTGGATTGGGGAGGGAATGGAGATTTTACAGTATCCTTCCCCTGCAATGCCCACCAAGCCCTGCAACGCCCATCAAGCCACACCCACAGAACCGGTAGTAAAAAATTTGAAACCCACCACTGGTTCAGCGTTATTA